>NW_026596129.1:725929-727436 GCF_907164565.1 Psammomys obesus
TGTGTGTGTGTGTGTGTGTGTGTGTGTGTGTGTTGCGGAATGCTGAGACAGGTGCTCGATATACGACCTGACTGGCCCTCTACCTCCTACATGCTGGAATTATAGGTATGCACTACCACACCCAGCTTCTGAAAGTTTCTTTCTCCTTGCCTTCTTCCTTCCACCTTTCAGTCTTTTTTCTTCCTTCTTTTCTTTCCTTCTTCTCCCCCTCCCCCACTTCACATCAATTAGGTCTCAGGCCTGAAATGTGATATATAGCACAAGACCTTGAACACATCTTCCTAGCTCTAAAATGTTCTGGGATTATAGGTATATGTCACCACGCCTGGCTTCTAGCAGCAGCAGCTGCTGCTGCTCCTCTTTCTTGTAATTTTATTTCCTTTTTTTGGTAGAAGCTGCTTCTGTTCCTCCTCCTCCTCCTCCTTCTTCTTGTAATTTTACTTTTTTTTTGGTAGAAGCTTCTTATAGGGATTTTCTATCTATTCTTTTGTTATGCATACCCCTACACTCATCATTTTGTTTTCTGAAACACCTGGAGCCTCCACATTTTATGTCTACCCATTCTTACTTCAGGCTATCTGTCATCATTTTTACCCTAAGTGTTCTAATGTTTTTTGTATTTTGAAAGACAATATAATTTTTGTTAGCATATAATTGAACAAAAGAATACAATATGTAGAAATAAGAACAGGCTGGTGGTGACATAGGACAAATGGCAACTTAGAGATATTTTCCACTGTTTATATTTAAAAATGGGAGCCAGAGCAGTGGTACGTGCCTGTAATCCCAGCACTCTGGGAGGCAGAGGCAGGAGATCTCTTGGAGTTAATCTCAGCAGCACATGGGAGGCAGAAGGGAACTCTGAGTTCAAGGCCAACCTGGTCTACAGAGTAAGTTCCAGGACAGCCAGGGCTACAGAGAAAAACCCTGTCTTGAGCCCCCCTCTCAAAACAAAACTTAACAGAAGGGCTATCTCTGCAGCCCCCCTCTCTCTTATAACACCCAAGATTATAGGGTGGCTCCCAAGTTACCTTGGATAGGGTTAGAAAACCAAGAGCCACTACGGTTAGAGAGACACCACAGTGGGTAAAGGTGCTTGATGATGAGCATGATGAATTTGATACCCAAGACCCACATGGAGGAGAGACAGACTTCAGAAGTCACCTCAACTCTTCAACTTCCTCTATTACCTGCCTCTTTGATGGCCCTTGCTCAGCTGAACACCATGGGCTGGCTGTAAGGGCTGCTACTCATGGCTTCCTCCTCATCATGGGGGACTATATCATCTCCACATATCAGCCCCTTTTTCCAATCTGTTTCTTCTTGAAAGGGTATTACTCCCCCAACACACAGCCCAAACCCTGGGTCACTTTACCTCTCCCAATTTTCAGATCTCCTTTTTAAAATTTCAGACCTCATTTGAGGCAAGGCCCCACTTGTTTCTCTTGCATCCTCTCAGCATCTATCTATCTATCTATCTATCTATCTATCTATCTATCTATCTATC
>NW_026596129.1:727446-734076 GCF_907164565.1 Psammomys obesus
ATCTATCTATCTATCTATCTATCTATCTATCTATCTATCTATCTATCTATCTATCTAACAATCATACCTACCATCTATCATTATTTTTCCATCATCTGCTATCTATAAATAATCTTTCCTGAATCATCTATGCATCTACTGCCTTTTTAAAAAATTTTTGGCTTTTTTGAAAGCGGATCTAAGTAAGTCTTGGCTTTAGTTTACCTGGAATATACTAGGTAGCCCAATATGGCCTCAAACTTGTGCCAATCCTCCTGCTTCAACAGATTAAGTGAGATTATATACCCAAGCCATTATGCCTGGCTAATTTATTGTTCTACCAATCCATCACCTATTTTTCTATCTTAATAGCAATCTATGTATCTGTCTATCCATCTATACCTATTTATGAACCACTTGTTAGTGAAATTCACATAGGTCTCTTTGAAGTACACAGTTCAGCTGTATTTTGTAAATTTTCAATATTGAACATTTTCATCACCTCCCCCCCCCAAAAAAAAAAAAAAAAACTTCTATTCATTAAACAACTTCTCCCCATATCCATTCTGTCAAACTGCCCAGCCCCCAGCCCTGCCACTGTACATTTGCTTTGTGTTTCTATGGATTTGGCTGTTCTGGATATTTCATTTAAATGCAATCATATACTTGGATCTTTGTGTCAGTCTTCTTTATGTCAGTAGTATGTCTTTAAGGTCTGTGCATGTTATAGCATGTGTCACTGCTTTGTTGCCTTTTATGGTCAAATATATTCTACTCTATGGGTTTCTCTGTTTGTTGCTGGGCTCTCAGGATGTTGTGAATACTGTATAGAATCTATACAATAACCATCTACGCCACGGTTTTCTAACTTGGTTCTTTGGAATGACTTGAGAGTAGGAATGCTGGGCAGTATGGTAACTTAGCTTAGCTCTATGAGAGCTGCCCACACCATCCCTTCCCCATGTCTAGCAGCTCTGCCCTATCTTTAGCAAGGGTCCACACATAGTTCCACAGCCTGCTTGACACAGAACCTAAGGCCAATCCTATCATGCATAAGTCCCCTTAGTGACCTTTTGTCTCAGTCCAAGCTTTTCCTTCCCCCTGCACTGGATTCTTTCTCTGCACTCACCCCTGGACCTTTGCACAAGCTGTTTTCTCTTCCTAGAAGGTTCAGAAGCACCAGTGCAACTCAATCCCGAAATCACTTCGGTGCTCAGTTTACCTCCCTGGCAGCTCACTGGCTTTCTATAAGCAGGGACTAGACAGGGGTCCCTTCTCTCCTGCAAAGGGATCAAAGTCATTTAGCCTAAGGTATTTTAGAGCAATGATTGGCAGCTCTACTTCCCTAGGGTACAAATGGTATAACCAGAGAACACTGACTTTGAGTCAGCTGTTGGCACTCTTTGAGTCCCATGGGATTAGCAGCTGGATCAGTTTCTCACTTGGGCCCACATCTCTTCTTTTTCTCCAGCCAACATTCTGACCTACCCAAGAATTTTTTGTTATTGTTTGGGACAGGGTCTCACTATGTAGCCCTAGTTGTCCTGGAATTCACTCTGTAGACCAGGCTGGCCTTGAATTTACAGAGATCTGCCTACCTCTACCTGTCAGGTGCTAGGATTACAGGCATGTGCCCCAGTGCCTGGCTCACTCCCTACAACTTCTACAAGACACCAAGTCCAGGAGGCAGGAGTGTTTTCCAAAGGTTTTTACTGAGGACTGAAGGGGCACCCCAGCCAGAGGGCTGAGGGCCCAGGAAAGGCACACAGTGGCAGTGGGGGGGGGTCTTCCTCTTGGTGAGGGCTGGCTTAGCAGACACAACACCTCCTGTGACCCCTCTTTGGCACTGAGCTGGGAACATGGTGCCCTCACTCCTGCTTAGCTGGCAGAGGACAACCCCAGTGGCAACTGGCAGTGTAGGCTGGTGAGGGGCCAGGTTTGGCACCAGAGGCTGGGTAGATTGAAGGGTCCACCCAGTCACCTCTTGTGCTGGCAGGGTGTTCATGTTGACAATGCAGACATCTATAAACTGGGAATCCAATAAATTAGGTTGTAGAAGGTAGAAGAGTCGGAGGGCCAGGGCTACATTCTTCTCATCACTCAGGAAGAACACTGTCATTCTTGGGGTTACAATGGGGAAGGGCACAATTTGGGCCCTGTCTGATCTTGGGCCCCATTTGGCAGAACATGGCACACAGGCAGGGTGGGGGGGCGGCAGTGTCCTGTGGGACAGGGGTATTGGCTGGCCACCCTAGGGGATGGCAACAAAGGGATGGAATAAAGGAATGATGAGGATTTGGGTTTCAGGAGGGATGTAACCCATAACCACCAGGCTTGTCACATATTCTGGCTGTTGGCAGTAGGGGGGCAGCTCCTACTTACTTCCTATGGCTCAGCCATGCTGGTGTAGGGTCAGGATTGAAGACTTCCAAACCTTCCACCCTTCCCCAGAGAAAAGTAAAGGACACATTGCCCGGAACAGGGCACAGTTCATGGTGCAGACCCTAGAGTGAAAGATGGGCTGGGAGTTGGAAGTAGAGTGTCATATTCATATCTACTTGCTTAAGAGTGGGACCTTCAGAGAAGTCACATAACTGGCTAGGAGGCTTGGGAGAAGACATGCAGGGCAGGTAGGAGTTGCAGCTTCCTTCATATAATCTGAGAGCCTGGAGAAGGGTGGAGGCTGGGGGAAGGTGCCCAGTCAGGAGACCAGGGCCTGAACTGGGGCTGCAGCCTCGCCAAGGATCTGGCGGAGTTCTTGAAGGCGCCCTTGCATCTTGGGGATGCCTGCCAGTTGCTGCTCCAGGCGCTGCTTCTCCTCAGTCAGGCTCAGGCGGGTCGCAGAGTCCAGCTTCTCAAACTTCCAGCCTCCCTCCCCATCAAACTGCAGCAAGTGTGTGTGGTACTTCCTGAATAGGAGAGGGATGGGAGGCTGTCATAGCTGCTTTCCCACTTCAGGTAGCAGCCTCTCCCACAACTCCAAGAGCACCTACCATAGGGAGGGCCGATGGGTGATGGATAGCAGTGCGATACCAGCATCCTTGGCTGCTTGGAAGATCTTGCCTTCCACATCAATGCTCACTGCACTAGTGCACTCATCCAGGAGGGCATACTTGGGCCTTGCAGCGGGGGTGAAGAGAAAAGCTGTGAATTACCCACCACTCTCCAGCTTCCAGCCCCTGCCAACTACTTGTGACCTACGGCCCTGCTGAACTGGGATGGGTGAGGCTCCTCCATGTAGCTGTCTTCCTCCTACTGGGAGCACCCATTTTACCTCTCTTGTAGGGTCCAAATTAATGAATGTCCTTGAAAGTCATTGCAGTGCTCACCTGTGGTAGAACATGCGTGCCATGCCAATCCTCTGCTTCTCACCTCCAGATAGGACATCCTTCCAGTCACACACAGCCTCCCAACCTGGGCAGGAGGTGAGGGACTCAACTTAATTAAACAGGAACTCAGTAGGAGTTAAATGAGGCTGATGGAAAGCCAGGCCATATTTGACCCTCGCAGAACTTGTCTCGCTGCAGACTTCTGCTTGGTGTCTTCATCTGCCTGTAACACTAATTACTGAGAGATTTGGAACAAAAATTTTCTCCAGCCTGGCCCAGTGGTACACACCTTTAATTCCAGCACTTGGGAGGCAGAGGCAGGCAGATCTCTGTGAGTTTAAGGCCAGCCTGGTCTACAAAGTGAGTCCAGGACAGCCGGGGCTATACAGAGAAACCCTGTCTTATAAAACCGAAAACAAACAAACAAACAAACAAACAAAATCTACTTGACAAAACACATGCTGCAGGTTTTGGAAAGAGGGTCTTTCCAAATGTGCTCAGGTTGTGGTCAAGAGGGTGAACCCTAATCCAGTGTGACTGGTACCTTTATAGAAAATGGAAATTGAAACACAGAGACATGTACAGAGGGAAGATGATATGAAGACACACAGTGAGAAGTTGGTGTGCTACCAGCTGAGCAGAGCACCTCATAGTCTCTGAAGGAGCTAGCCTTGCCACACCCAAATCTGTCTCCAGAATGGCAGAAAACAAATTTCTTTGCTAAAGCCTGTGAGTCTGTGGTACTTAGTCATGGCAGCCCCAGGACACCTAATTATTTGCCAATGAAGAACCTGTCAACTCTGCCCTCTGCAGGCAGCAGGTAATGAGAGTAAAGAGCCTCAGGGATGGTTAGTGTTCTCCCTAGGACAGAGGCCTTTGTCAGAGGAATTGGGCCTTATCTCATGGTCTAGTGCCACTATGCTGGCATAGAGGACTGATTAAGCATGTGAGGAAGGTGATTTGTCAGGAGTATATGACAGAAGTCCTCTCCTATCAACCATTCTGTGTTTCTACATGACTAGAAGTTTTCTTAAGACATGTGAAATACTATAGGTTGTCCTGTGGTGAAGGGTAACCATGGTGCTAATTCTAGCCACTGTCATACATATAGTACTGGTGGAACCTGCTGGGAAGACAGAAGGCAAGCACCCTTTGTCTCTGTCCTTCACCACTTCCTCCATCCTATGGTCTGGGGGACTGTATTGTGATAGCTAGAGCAGTCATATTGTATCATAAGGTAACTTTAGGAATGGAAGCCCCATGCACAGCATCATAATTTCGTAAAAGAGTATGTATCCTTGGAGTCTATAGTGAACACTTCTGCTCCCAACTGTGGTCTATTTCTTTTGGAATTTACAGCACAGTAAGATAAACCTATAAATTATTTGAAGCACTGTGGGAACCAGCATATTACCATTACTCAGAGTTAAATTCAAGCCAAAAAAGTTGCAATGGTTGGCTGCAGGTACTAGCCATTCAGGGCAACCACAAGACCATGGAGATGTTGCTCAATAAGCTTTTTCTTCTCAAAAGCTCTTTTGCTACCTGCTCCTCCTCCTTGAGGACTCTCCTCAGAGTTATGCATAACTCTGCTCTCTACTCAGATTCCAAGCTTCTGTGTAAACAGAAACATGTGCCTGGAGTTGGAGAAATGGCTCTGTGGTTAAGAGTACTGACTGCTCTTCCAGAGAACCTGGGTTCAATTCCCAGCACCTACATGGCAGCTCACAGTGTCTGTAACTCTAAGATATGACACCCTCAAGCAGACATATATGCAGGCAAAACACCAGTGCACATACAAATAAAAATAAATATAAAAATGTAAAAATAAATCTTAAAAAAAAAAAGGAATGTGCCTTGCTATCCTACCAAGAGAGAAGGGTCAGGCTTGCTTAAATGTAAAATTGACACCCTTATAGACATACATGTAGGCAACACACAAATGTATATATAATATGAACAATATTAAAAAAAACCTGATCTGTCAGTTGGTTACATACAGCCTTAGAGCTTTCAGTGTCTCACAAGCGCAGCCAATATCTCCCTACCCCAAGCTCCAGTGGCATCCTGTCTTGCTGTCATCTCACTCCCCAAGGGTCTCCTAGATAACCAATGAAGTAACTTCTGTGCTACAAGTCCCCTTTCTTGGCATCCCTGCAACCTGTTTACCCTTCCTTCCTGGCAGGCACTTTGAACTCCTGAATGCTGAGGTAACTCTTGTCCCCTGGGACTGGGGTAGAGGCCAGAGGTAGGTTGGCAACACGATCCCCATCAGAATCTTGGGACAAAGGGTGATTGGTGTGTAACCCTGTGCCCTGCCCCTACCTCCCTCCCGTTGCAGGATGTGGCGGAGATGCACAATGCCCAGGATGGCTTCCAGCTGCTGCTCCGAGCAGCCCTTCCTCCGCATGTCCTCCACAGAGTCGGGATAGATCACTTGGTCACGCAAGGAGCCCACGGTCATGTAAGGCCTGTAGAAAAGATGCATGTCCACTGGGGGCAAGAGGTCCCTGTTTCCCAACAGTGCTGTGTCTTAATATGCTTCACAGTGCTTTCTAACTGCTGACATACCACACCCAGGCGGTCTCCCAACTAACATGTCCATATACTCACATATGTGCATGGACATAAGTATGTATATCACCTTCACAGACCCCCACCCCCACCTCCTGATCTGAAATGGACAGGACTAGTTTGTGCTCTTGGCTACTGGGATCTGGTGTAACATCTTGGCATCCTTTCCTGAGAGGTGGATTCTTCAGATGCACAGATGGAAAGAAGTGGAGAAGGCTTAGTGACTAGGTTTACTCACCTCTGAGGGATATAGAACATGCGCTGGGGTGGGGGTTTATAGAGTACACCACTGTATGTGGGCCAGAGTCCACCCAGGATTCGGAATAGAGAGCTCTTGCCGCAGCCATTGGGGCCTGTGATGAGCAGGTGCATGCCTTCTTCCACCTGTGGAAGAATCAGGGCATGACATTCAGAGCTTAAGTCTCTTTCCCCATACCCTGGATTACTGTGCCCTCCTTCTCAGTCTCATAAAGTCTTTTACATCTGGGATGGGATATAGCTCAGTTTGTAAGGGTACTTGGGGAGCACATAGACTATGGGCTCAATCCTCAGCACCACATAAAGCATGTATGCACTTCAGAGGTTGAACCTAGCACTTCAGAGGCTGAAACAGGAGGATCATAAGTTCAGGTTCAATTCAACTTGGCTACACAGCAAATTCAAAGCCAACCTGGGCTACATGAGATCCTGTCTTAAAAGAGGAAGGAAGGAAGGAAGGAAGGAAGGAAGGAAGGAAGGAAGGAAGGAA
>NW_026596129.1:734176-814226 GCF_907164565.1 Psammomys obesus
AGGAAAGGAAAGGAAAGGAAAGGAAAGGAAAGGAAAGGAAAGGAAGGAAGGAAGGGAAAAGGAAGGGAAAAAGGAAAGAAAGAAGAAAAGCAAGGGAACCAGGTTTCTATAGACAAGGTAGCAGGTGGGAGGGGTCTTGCTATGTTGCCTGGGCTGGTCTGGAACTCAATCTTCATATCTTAGATTCCCAAGGGCTGGATGAGATTTTTTAAGTGTGCTACTAAGCCCATTCTTGTTGGCAAGTGACTACAAGGCCACAGGGATGAGGTCCAGAATATGGCATTATGCATATTCTGCATTCTGTATTCAGGTGAATACTCAACTGAATGCTAGGTCTAGGATACAGTGGAATGCATAAGGCATAGTGAATGGGTTTACTCACCTCTGAGGGATATAGAACATGTGCTGGGGTTGGGGTTTATAGAGTACACCACTGTATATGGGCCAGAGTCCACACAGGATTTGGAAGGGGGAGGAAGGGAAGGGAAAGGAAGAAAAAGGGAAGGAAAGGGAAGGAAAGGGAAGGGAAGGGAAGGGAAGGGAAGGGAAGGGAAGGAGGAAGGAAGGAAGGAAGGAAAAAGGCAAGCAAGGACTTGGTTCTGTCCCCTAAGGCCCCAACATTCCTGGATAGCATAAGCCAAACACAGGGACAAGAGCCCCCCACACACACACACCATGGTCAAATGAATGAGTGCATTCTAAGATAGTGCAAAGTAGTCTATGCCTTCTGACTACCTCAGTGGGATCCAAGTGTAGTATCAAGAGGTTTTCTAGAACTGTGTAGGGAAGCTGGAGGAACTGGCACATGGATCTAATCTCAACATTTGGGAAGTAAAGGTTAGCCTGGTCCACAAAGCAAGCTCCAGGACAACCAGAGCTATACAATGAAACCTTGTCTTACACACACACACACACACACACACACACACATACACACACACATACACACGAACTGCCTGGGTAAAGTTTTTTGTTTTATTTTGAAAATACAAAATAAAAAAGGTTCTAAACTGGGTGATAATGGCTTATGCCTATAATCCCAGCACTGGGGAGGCAGATCTGTGAGTTTGAGGCAAGCCTGATCTACAGAGTGAGTTCCAGGACAGACAAAGCTATACAGAGAAACCCCATCTCAAAAAAAAAAAAAGTTTTAGATGTCAAGACTAACCTGTTAGCACATAGTCTACTCTGTCCTCAGGAACCAGGGGTCACAGAGGATGGCCCCTGGACTCAGCACTAAGGGCCTCAGTGGTCTTTAGGCCACAGAGTAGCTGTTCACTGGGGTTCTGGCAGCACTGGCAGGAAGGAGGGTTTAGTCCACTTAGTGCCACTGTTAGCTAGTCAGAGAGCCTGGGTCACAGAGGAGACAAAGCACTCCACAGCAGAGAAAACCTTGGCATTCCCAGCGCCATCATCCTCAGTTCCTCCTTTTTTTCAGTGTAGGTGTTTCCTTATCTAGAAGTGATAAGGGTATTGCTCCATAGGGTTTCCAGGAGGATCTAGGTTCTGGCCTTTGATTTGCCTTGAGCAATGTGACAGGTTGACCTGTGTCCCCTGAATTTATCTGAAGTCCTATGTCCTACTGTGTCAGATTGAGACCTGTCATTGCACATGCAATTAGCTAGATTAACACTAGGGCCTACTAGAGAGGAGTGGGCCAAATCCAACATGGCTGGAGTTCTTACAAAGAGGGAAGATTTGAATAGACACAAATAGAGGAGTGTGCATGTGTATGAAGATAGAGACAGAGAGTAGGGTGACAAAGCAAAAGCAAATGAACCCTTTCTGCACCTCAAAGCTAGACTTCTGACCTCCAGAATATGGAAGGAGGCCATTTCTGGTGGTAATGCCACCCAGTCCAGAGGAAGCCCCAGTTTAGGGAAGCCCCAGGACATTCAGCAGGATGGGACAATTGGCTCTGGAGAACAGTAGTGTCACGAAGTATTAGGGTCCCTCAAGGCCCAGCCTTACTCTTCTACTTGACTCCTTGTCAGTCCTGCTCTCTATCCAGCTGCATTCTGCTCACCCAGGCTACAGTGTGTTTCCTTCCTATTGTTTCTTTCCAGGGCCAGGCAGGAAACTATCTACTTTGGGTCCATTAGGGACCACCCTAATATGTTGTGATGTTTTAGGGAGGGGGCATCTCCCTCTACTGTCTCAACTAGCTTTCATGAATCTTGCCCTTCTTCTTCCTCTCTAGGCTCAGTCAACCCCTCAGCGAAGTCAGGAGCCTGATATTCCACTTCTTTTTGCTTCTTTCCAGCTTCCTTCCTTTCGGAGACATGGCAGGCCCTGGCCTCTTTGTCTCTTAGCTCCTAACTCCTGTTGTGTCCACCTATCTACCTCCTGTACTCTGAAGAAGGGCCTCTGCTCATCAAACGATAATCAGCCTTTTGGTGGCCCTTACTGTACTCTAGATCAGAGTCTAATTAGGGACATTTTTATTTGTTTATTTGCTTTGGTTTTTCAAGACAGGGTTTCTCTGTTTAACTGCTATGGCTGTACTAGATCCAAGGCCAGGCTGGCCTCGAACTCATAGATATCTACCTACCTCTGCCTCCCCAGTGCCAGGATTAAAGGTGTGTGCCACCATACCAAGCAGTGGGTACTTCTTAAGGGCACCCCACTCTCTAATTTATCTATGGTTTCTAATGCCCAGCCTAGAGTTCAGGGAAGCCTGGTAGGATGAACAAATGATCAGAAAAGGAGCCCTTGGGTAACCCTTGGGCAACCCTGGTAATTATTAGTCTCTTTTATCAGCACTCACATTATTGCTTCAGAACTCATAGTCAGAGATACGTTGGTCTCTCAGCCTGACCTTGGCCGATCTGCCACGCAGACTTGGGGACAATGTCACTGCTAGCACAGCTAAGAGAGATGTCAAAGGCTAGGGTTCACTGATGCAGGTGGCGAGATGACCTGGAAGTGTACCCTGTCCCCAGCTCCTTGATCCAGATTGGTCAGTACTTTAGGTTGGGCATGCTCTTCCACTTGACTTACCCTGATGTTAAGGCTGGCCACTACCACCTCTCCTGTGGGTGTGATGATGGGTATGTTCTCACAGATGATCCCCTGCTCCACATCCACCACCTGGCCTGTAGAGAGAAGGCATGGAAGAACAGGAACACAACATTTTACTGCTTTTCTGTGCCCTGTTGCTTATCCCTTGTTCTGTTGGCACAGGCTTAACCTATCTCAATAGCAGACCCCCGGTTCCCCAAACAGTATGGTGTGTTATAGGGCCACATGGGAAAACAGAGGTCTTCCAACAAGTCAATAATATCAGAGTCAAGTAGCATGCCCTAAGCTGCCACCTTTTTTCCCTCTGGAACCTGAGGCATTTAGTGGGTACTCTTGCCCTACAACAACGGTCACGGTGACATTGTAAGATCAGCTTCAATGCCTGGGCTCCTTTGCTGCAGTACTCTGACTCCTCTGAATTGGCTGCTGGCTGAACTTTCTTTTGTGCTTTCACGCTCTCTTGACTTCTTTTTCTTTAGTTTCTTTTTGGAACAGGGTCTAAATACTACAGCCCTCACTGATCTTGAATATGCAGCAATCCTGCCTAAGCCTCCCAAAAGCTGGGATTACAGGCATTAGCCACTTAAGAATTTAAACATTTATTTATTTTAAAATATCTTATTTATTTATTTTATTTTAGACAGAATGCTGATCTTGACATCACCATGCCTGCTTTATGTGGTAGTACAGATTGAACTAAGGGCCTTATTTATGCTAGACAAACACTAACTGAGCTATATACAGAGCCATATAAATCTTTTTTGTTATTGTTGTTGCAGTGTTGGGAAATGAACCCAAGTTCTCATACATGCTAGGTAAACACTCTATTATTGGACTACATCTCCATCCCTCACTGCCTTAATTTCTCTACTTGCTTTGTATGGGTGTGCAATACCTAGCACTTAGAGGCCCCTCTCTCTTAACTAGTAACCAAGACCAACACATTTGGAAGGGTGTGTCAGCACTCAACTGGTAGCCAGTGCTATGGAGAATGCAGGCTGCTGGGCCAGCCCCCTCCTGAGTGACCTAGTCTTAAATGACCTTTCTGGCAATGAGTCTTAAATAGATGAGACAGGGTACACAGGGGTCTCTGAGTGGGTGGTATGGGAGGAGACAACACAGTAGGTAGAGAGGCAGAGGAAGCATTCTGCACAGAGGGTATCCAAAGTATCTTACCTTGGATCTTCAGGGGCCCCTCTACATGGATATCAGACTGTATTATGGCCCCAGGCTCACCCTGAGCCTCTTCTAGATCTCCTGTCCTCTTAAAACGACAGTGTTGGACATCATCAAATACTTGGAACATCTCGTACACCCTGGCCGTGTAGCCAGCCAACTCTGTCACCTATAAGGAGGGTGACATGAGCTCAACCACAGCCAGTTTGGAAGTGGGAGGGCAGGCAGAGTGGGAACTACACTGGGGTCACCTCTTTGTAGGATGACATGATCCTCTCGGTGGCATCCGCAGCAGCTGTGAGGAGGTTTCGGGCAATGGTGAAAGCTTCTGTGCGTTCGCTAACCAGCTCCTCCTCCTTCATTTCCAATGCTGCCTTCTTCATGGTCTCTGAGTCTGCAAGCCAAGATTGGTGGTAGGAGAGACAGTGGAAAGTCACAGATTCATCATGGAAAACATAATAATTGTATATAAAATGTTATGACAGATGCACAGGGCACTTATGTTCTTCACCTCACAGCACAGATGAAAACTAACTCACAGGAGAAAATGGGCAAAACTTGTTGTTGGATATGATTTCTTAGCTATGAGACGAGAAACACAAGCAACCAAAGAAAAACAGATCAACCAGAACTTCAAAATTAAACATATTGAGCACTGAGGGACATCATTACTAAACTGCAACGGCAATATGCAGACTAAAAAGGAATACTTTTCAACCACATGGCTAGTAGAGGTGTAGTTCTCCGAAACTTTCCTTAGCCCAGAGCAACACAGCATTTGGGTGGTGGAAGCAGGAGAATCTTGAGTTCAAACAGCTGGCAAATGATCCAAGTAAGACCCTTATATATAAATGGGCTATTTCAGTGATAGGTATTTCAGTTGTCTGAAGACTAAGGCAGGAGGACTGCCACATGTTTAAGGTCAACCTGAGCTAGTATGAAATATTTCCTAAAAAAAAAAAAAATTAAAGATATATAAAGAGCAATAAAGTGAGCTGGTGAAGTGGCTCAGCTGGTAAAATTGCTTGTCACTAAGCCTGATGACCTGAGTTTGATCCCCAGCATCTATATGGTAGAAGTTGAGAACTGACTCCCAAAAGCTGTCTTCTAACCTCTATATGTGTGTAATAACATGCACACTTCCTCATCCGACTAACAAAATAAATAAGTAAATATTATGCAAATATTAAAAACATTAAGTTTATAGAAAGTTTACTAGACACCATTCATCATTAAGGAAACTAATATCACCAAGAAATAATATGTCATCTTGACCAGGGAAGCTGCAGCAGAGGTAAGAGGAGACATTGGCCAGGTGAGAAGTAGGACCCCTATCCATGCCTCATCCAGGAGGAGATCAAATGGAAAAACGCTTGGAAGTTCCTCACGAAGTTAAAGAGTGAGTTACCAAAGGACCTAGGAATGCCTCTCCTAATTATAAACAAAAACATGAGCTCACACAGAAGCTCATTGTATTGAATGTTCATAGTAGTGCTATTCATGATAGCCAAAAGGTGGAAACAACCAGCCTGTCTGGCAATGGATGAGTGGATAAAGACACTAAAGTGTACCTTTGTTTTTCGAGACAGGGTTTCTCTGTGTACCCTTGGCTGTCCTGCATTTACTTGCTACACACACCAAACTGGTTTTGAACTCACAGAGATCCACCTGCTTCTGCATCCCTGAGTGCTGGAATCAAAGGTGTGTGCCTCCACACCCTCAAAATATATCTTGTAGAAGAACAAAACTGGATCCCTCTTTCTCACCCTATACAAAATTTAATTCTAAACGAATCAAATGCCTTTGTACATTGGTATAAGGATACACTCTTGAAATCCCAGCACTTAGGAGGTGGAAGATGAGGCTCAAAAGTTCAAGGCCCTCGTTGGCTACATAGTAAATTCCAGGTCACCTTAAGCTACATAAAATTCTGACTCAAAAACAAACAAACAAAGAAAAAACAAAACAAACAGGCTGGTCATGGTGGCACATAACTTTAATTTCAGCATTTGGGAGGCAGAGGCAGGTAGATCTCTGTCAGTTCGAGGCCAGCCTGGTCTACAAAGTGAATCCAGGAAAGCCAAGGATACACAAAGAAACCATATCTCGAAAAACCAAAAAAGGGATGGGGGCAAATTCAACGAACAGACAATTCTTAAAAGATGAAGTACAAATGGTCAATACATATACGTAAAATATTTAACACACCGGGCCAATGGAATGGCTTAGTAGGTAAAGTGTTTGCTGTGTGAGCCTGATGACCTAAGTTCAATTTCTGGAATCCACGTAAGGTGAAAGAGAACTGATTTCGCAGTTTTCTGACCTACACATACATTCTGAGTCTTATGTCCACCACACCATACACATACAATAAATAATAAATAAAAAAGGAAAAAATGTTGAACAGCCTAGCCACCAGGGAAATATAAGTCAAACTATATCAAAGTTCTATCATCCTAGTGAGAATGCTACCATCAAGCTCCAGGACAGCCAGAGATACAAAGTGAGAACTCCTTTTTAAAAAATGAAAAGAAAAAGAAAGGGGCTGGAAAGATGGCTCAGTGGTTAAGAGCACTCACTGGCTGCTCTTCCAGAGGACCCAGGTTCAGTTCCCTGCACCCACATGGCAGCTCATAACTGTTAGTAGCTCCATTTCCAGGGGATCTGACACCAATACTCACAGACAAAAATACAAGCAAAACACCAATGAATATAAAACTAAAAATAAATAAATTTAAAACAAAAAAGAACAGGTTGAAGAGATGGTTCAGAGGTTAAGAGCATTGGCTGCTCTTCCAGAGGACCTGGAACCCACATGGCAGCTCACGACTGTCTCTAACTCTAGTTCGAGGGAATCGGACACCCTTATACAGATATACATGCAGGCAAAACATCAATGCACATAAAATAAATGAATAAATAATAAAATAAAGTAAAAAAAAAAGGAAGCTAGGCAGTGGTAGCACATGCCTTTAGCACTTTGGTTTTTCTTGAAAAACCAAAAGTGCCACCCTTGATACTAGTAATACTACTCTGCTGTACTTGCAGACAGGAGCCTAGCATAACTGTCCTCTGAGTGGCTTCACAGAGCAGCTGATGAAAACAGATGAAAAGACATACAGCCAAACATTAGGTGGAGCTCAGGGAGTCTTATAGAAGAGGGAGACCTCTAACAACAGGAGCAGGGACTGTCTGTTGCCTGCCCACAAATCCCTTTCTCCTAACTGGTCAGCCTTGTCTAGCCTTGATAGAAGATGTGCCCAGGTCTACTAAAATTTAATATGCCAAGGTGGGTTGATATCCCTAGGAGGTTGCCCCTTCTCTGAGAAGAAAAAAAAAAAAGTGGCCATGAGGAAGGGGGAGAGGAGGGAGGGACTGGGAGGAGAGGAAGGAGGGGAAGTTCTGATGTAAAGTAGATAAATTAGGGCTGGAGAGAAGGCTCAGAGGTTAAGAGCACTGGTTGTTCTTCCTAAGGTCCTGAGTTCAATTCCCAGCAACCACATGATGGCTCAGGCATACACACAGACAGAACACTGTGTAATAAATAAGTAGGATCTTTTAAAATTAATTACTTAATGGAAGAAAACCCAAACCAAACAAACAAATAAAAATAGAATGACAACAAATGCTGGAAGGATGTGGGAAAAGGCGAGCCTCTTTATATTTCCAGGCAGGAACGCAAACGGGTGCAGCTGCTATGTCAGTGTAGAGGTTTCTGAAAAAACTAAAAGTAGAATTCCCATATAACCTATCTGTACTACCTAAAGGACTCTAAGTCCTACCACAGAGTTACTTGTACATCCATGATTATTGCTGCACTATTAACAATAGACAAGAAATGTAAACAGCCTAGATATCTATTAATAGATGAATAGATAATGAAAATTGGTACATATATACAATGGAGTTTCATTCAGCCACAAAAAATGAAATTATGTCATTTACTAGAAAATGGATACAAATGGAGATCATCATACTAAGCAAATGCTGGATTCAGAAAGATAAATATGTTTTCTAAAATTTGTGAAAATGGAGACTAGCAGGGGCAGGGAGAGAGACAGAAGAATGTAACAAGAGCTAAATCTGGTCAGAGTACATGATATAGTTGAATGAAAACACCATTTTGAAAGCCGGGTGTAGTGACACATGCCTTTAATTCCAGCACTTGGGAGACAGAGGCATACAGATATCTGTGAGTTCAAGGAGAGCCTGGTCTACAAATTGAGTTACAGGACAGCCAAGGCTATACACAGAGAAACCCTATTCTGGAAGAAACAAACAAACAAACAAAAATGCCTTTTCTTTATGAAACCTATCACTATATACAAAGAATATGTAGTTAAAAAAAACAATTATAATAGGCCAGATGGGATGACACATGCCTATTTCAAAAGAACATACAATGAAATATTAGTCAACCATAAGAGGGAGCAAAGGACTGGTTCATCTTCCAACACAGATGAACCTTGAAACAATTTTGCTCAGTGAAAGAAGCCTGCAGCAAAGGTCACATACCATAAGATTCCATTTCTATGAGATGTATGGAATAAACAAATCCATAGAGATAGAAGGAAGATTAGAGGGTGCCAGGGACAGAGTGAAGGAGGATTAGGACTGATAATTGATCTGGAGTTACCTTTAGAAGTAATAAAAATGTTCTGGACTTAAGAGAGTAGTGATGGCTACACAATTGTGAATACATGAAAAAATCTGAGGCATATGTTTTAAAAGGCTGAATTTTACAGTCTGTTAATCACATCTCAATAACATCTATAAAGAAAAAGATCTGCAATACCTTCAATCATTCCTGCTGAACATCTGGATCTCTTCGTCCAACACCTAGTGAGCTTTTTTTTCTGAAGTGTGACTTTTCTCTTCCTGACTTTGCTTTCTCCACCCAAATTATTCCTCACATCCTACTCTGCACCATGATTTCTACTCCTGCCAACAGCCATCTCTGATTTCTCACAATTATCAGTCCTGTTTAAACCTGCTTTTTTGGTCACAGTTTACATCCCATGGTTATGCCCTTGAAGTCTTATTAGTTGACAGTTTTGATTTTCGTGACTTTGTGATCCACAGAAGAGCAAGACAATTATTATTATTATGTAATATGTGAGCACACATGTACCACTGCATACATGTGGAGGTTAGAGGACAGTTTTGTGGAGTAGGTTCTCTTCATTTTTATGTGGGATCCAGAAATCAAATTTAGGCCAGGCAGTGGTGGTTCATGCCTTTAATCTCAGCACTTGGGAGGCAGAGGCAGGTGGATCTTTGTGAGTCTGAGGCCAGCCTGGTCTACAGAATGAGTTCTAGGACAGCCAGGGCTACACAGAGAAATCCTGTCTCAAATAAACCAAAACAAACAAATCAAATTCAGATTGCCAGGTTTTCAAGGCAATCACCTGTAACTGCTAAACCATCTTATCAGTCCTAGAGCAAGGTTTTTACACAAGGAACCTGGAAATGATAGTAGGTGACAGGAAGGAAGCCAGCTCTAAGGGCCCTTGGGTTCAGATGGGTAAATAATAAGTGCCCACTGGGGAGTCATCAAGGGGCCAGGGCTCTAGGGCTGAAGCTGTAGAAAGATGTATCCAGGATATATGTGGCCCTCAAGTGGATTAATGGCAGGGGTTGCTCAGGGAGAAAAAGATACAAAGAGTCACCTCAGAAAAGTTTGAGAAGGAAAGGGAACAGGATGGATGGATGCCTTTGGCGCCTGGCCCAGGAAATGGGGGAGGGGAAATGAATGCACTTAAGGGTGTGGTGAGCTAATTCTAAATATCCTCCTTTCTACTGTGACTTCAAAGACATAGCTCCAGTAGGCGGCAGGGACACTAGCCTTCCTTCCCAACACCCCTTCAGCTTTTCCTTTGACATAAACACAAAGGAAGGGGCTCCACAGGTTTTTGTGGCTAGGACATTCTGGCAGCAGCTAGCATTTTCTAGAGGCAGAACCTCCTAGGACCTTTGGAATTAAGGCTTTGTAGGAGGACCTTACAAAATACTGCAATCCCACCCCCTTTCCAGCCCTGGTGCTGCCAATGCAGGCCAGCAAAACAAAGCTTATCTAAAATCATCCCCAGTGGTTAAGTGGCTTCTCTCTGGCTTTCCTTGAAGCACCTGGAAAATCACTTGCCACATCTACACCCTTATCCAGCTCACCATAAAAGGTGAGGAAGAGAAATCATACAAAAAAGTGGAATACATAGAGAAGCAGTATTTAGGTGAGCAGTAAGGCAGAGCACATAAAGGCTTGTTGTCAAGATAGGCAGAAATAGTTAAATGCTTAAAAAAAAAAGTTTAAGTTGTGCATGACTGAAGGAAAAACAACAGGTGATCTGGAGAATTTTTGAGCAAAAAGAAAGACTGAGATGCTAGAAAGCCTAAATATGGCTCAGTGATTAAGAGCAGTTGCTGTTTGTCGTGGTTTGAATCAGAATGGCCTCCACAGGCTCATATTTTTGCATGCTTGGTCCTTAGTTGGTTAAACTGTTTTGGGTAGGATTAGAAAGTAAGGCCGTGTTGGATGAGGTATGTTAAGGGAGCTGGGGATGGGCTTTGAGGTTTCAAAATCCCAGGACAGGCTCAGTCCCTCTGGCTCTTTGCCTCCAACTTGTAAGTAAGATATGAGTTATGAGCTACTGCTCCAGCGCCATGCCTGCCTCCCTGCTGCCATGTTCTCTGACATAATGGTCATGGACTCATCCTCTGAAACTATAAGCAAGCCCTCAGTTAAATGCTTTTTGTTTTGTTTTGTTTTGAAGATAGGGTTTCTCTGTGTAGCCCTGGCTGTCCTGGAACTCAATCTGTAGATCTGGTTGGCCTGGAACTCAGAGATCTACAAGTGCTAGGATTAAAGGTGTGTGCCACTATGCCTGGCTCAATGTTTTTTGTTTTTGTTTTTTATAAATTGCCTTGGTCATGGTGTTTCTTCATACCAATAGAAAAGTTACTAAGACCTCTTACAGAAGACCTAGGTTTAGAGGTTACAACTGTCTGTAACTCCAGTTCCAGGGGATCTGATGCCCTCTTCTGGCTTCTACAGGCACGAGGCATGCATTTGATACACAAAATTTTAAAAAATTTAAAAAGAAAAACATGCATATTTGAAAGAAACACATTTCTGATGAAGGAGAAGCAGAAACCCACATCTAAACACGTTGCACTAAAGCTGGAGAATACCAGAGAAAGAAAATGATAAAGATACCTAGAGAGAAAATGCATAATACTAATAATTAAACTGGTTTAAAAAAATTTAATAGCTATTCAAGAAGTGAGAAGACGATGAAATCTTGTCAAATGACTAGAAGAAATTAACTTTGTGCTAAAATTTTATGCTTACTCTAAGTAGCTTAGAAATAAGTGTGAAAAGCTATTATTTTCAGACAACAAGCTAATTGAAAAAGACCCCATAAAAGAATGTTTTAGCCAGGCACAGTGTAATACCAGCACTGGGAAGGCTGAGGCAAGTTCAAGGCTAGTCTGGGTTACAAAAAGAGATCACATTTCAAATAAAAACAAACCACAAGAACAAAGAGTGGACTTCTGAACTAAGTCTATTGGGAAGGATGATTGAAGTGTAGGAAGGGAATGTTGAGCAGAGAAATCAGTATGCACATGGGTGAGTTTACACACATCATGCAAAGCCATAATGGAGAATGAAATGTACATGATAGTCATGTGTGCTGGCATACAGCAGTAATTCCCAGCACTTGGGAAATGGGCAGGAGGATCAATAATTCATAGTCATCCTCAGCTACATATTGAGTTCAAGGTCAGCCTGAGCTATAAGAGACCTTATCTCAAAAATCAAAACACACAAAACAAACCTAAAGGGAAAAAAAAGAAACTAATGAAACTAAACTTCAGGTTAGGCTGTAATGACTAGTTTTATGGGGGTTGTTTCCCTAAGTAAACTATTTTTTTAAATTTTTATTTCAGTTTTATATTAATCACAGGTTATTTACTTTGCATCCCAACCCCCTCCCTCATTCCCTCTCAATCCCACCCTCCCACCCTCATCTCCTCCCAGCCCCTTTCCAAGTCCACTGATAGGGGAGAACCTCCTCCCCTTCCATCTGACCCTAGCTTACCAGGTATCTCCAGGACTGGCTGCATTGTCTTCCTCTGTGGCCTAGCAAGGCTGCTCCTCCCTTGGGGGGGGGAGGGGCGGGAGAGGTAAAGGGGGCAGGAGAGGTAAAGGGACCAGTCGTTGAGTTCCTGTCAGAAATAGTTCCTGTTCCCCTTACTAGGTAGGTAAACTATTCTAAGGCTTGGGAGGAGGGCCTTCAAGGACAACTACTAAAAGTTGAGTGGATAAACTGCAAACCAATAAAGGAACAAACAGAAATAAAGACAACCCGACCACCACCAAAGTTAGCAGGTAGGGCAAGCTTCCTCCCCCTCACTCCCAAAGGCAATTCGTCAGAACAATTGTTTGGAAGAAACCAAGGCTGGGGTCATGAAGAGGCTCACCCAAGCCATGTTCTATCCTTATCTTAAAATTGGACTGAAGACATTAAAATTAAAATTGGACTGAAGATATGTGGATAAAAGGTACACATATGTGGAGAAGTGTTATATAGTATTCCTAAGTTGTGGTCCTGTGTTAGGCTTCTTGGCACCAAGGACCATGAGATGCATATGTGGCAGCAAATTGCTCTGAGGAATACCTGACTTTTGATAATTTGAAGACCAGTAGGGCCTCAGCATACCCAGGTAGAAGGGGAAAGTAGGCTGGTTGAGCTCTGGGCCCTAAGTCCCTGGAGCCTTGGCTCTTACCTGACTCTGCATAGCCAGTGGCTGTGATGATGGGGACAGCTACCATGAGCAGGCCAGATGCACTCCACACATATTTCATGAGGAACTGTTCCAGCATGACATACCATAGGCGTTCCAGCAGGATGAGGTTGATTTGTGAAGCCAGGTCTTGATAGGAGTGCTGTAGTAGTGCCAGTTCCACCTGCCAGGTAAATAGATATTCAAATGTCTTGTGACAACTCCTGGGGGGTGATGGTAAGAGTCCCTAAGTAGGGCCCACATAAATGCTTCGGTGTCTGATGGCCACAAGGCCAAGGGCTTAGCGACTGTATCTGTGGTGGGGCCAAGTCTCAAATAAGAGTGATGGTAAAGGACTGTCTGATGTTACAGGGCACCTCCTATCCTCTCAACTACTGCTATGGTTGGGACACTCACCATTCCTCTCTGTACCCTGCCTGGGCAGTTTCTGGATCCAGGCCCCTGAGGGCAGTTGCCTTTCATCTTCTGCTGACCCCATTTCTTTGAGCTCCCTCTAGTGCCTCCCCACTCCAGACATCAAGAGCAATAGCTTTTCCACCTTGAACTAAGCAAAGAGCAGCACAAGAGAGAAAATGATAAAGTTCTAGGTTTTATAAAACTCACTGAACAATCTCAGTCTACTTAGACCTCATTTCGTGCTATATTCCCAGGCTCTTTTCTGTGAGAAACTTACACTGAATTTACCACCAAAACCAGGTGAATATGCTCTCAAGCCTAGTAGAAGCTACAGACAGGCTCAAAGGAGTCTAGAAGTGTCAGGAAGTACTCACGGCAAGGTGACTGTGGTATTTTGGATTGCTCTGCCCTCCACCCCCATGCCCAAACAGCACCATACTGTTTGTCAAGTGTTTTTACTTCTTTCTCCCATTTTACTGCCACACACCTCATTGTGCATATTCTCATGTCTATTGTAGGACACAGAAGCAGACAGAAACAAAGTGACCTGCTCAAACTCATATTGCCTAGACGTTGCAAGCAGTGTAGAAATGTAGACTGCATAGGCTGGCCTGCTAGGAGAACCAGATTCTTAGTTTTGAGGTATTGTGGGTAGAACCTAGGGCCTTGGGCATTCTAGGCTTCAAGCATGCTAAGTGAGCACACTGAGCTATAGTCCCAGCCCTAGAGAATGAAACTTGTTTTTATTTTTATTTTTTGAGACAGGGTCTCATTATATAGTCCTGGCTGGTTTGGAATTTTTTATGTAGACCGGGGCCAACCTCAAATTTGTGGCAAATTTACTGCCTCTGCTTTTCAAGTGCTGGGATTAAAGGTGTGTACCACCATGCTTGACTTTTTTGTTGTTTTGAGAAAGCCTCACTCTGTAGCCCAGAAACTCACTATGTAGCCCATGCTGGCCTTAAACTCACCGGGATCTTCCTGCCTCAGCAGGATAGCTTGAGTCTTACAAATGAAGATGATTTAAGACTTACTTTGTTAGTTGGGAATGGTGGCACACGCCTGTAGTTCCAGCACTCTGGGAGTGCCTGATCTACAAATTGAGTCAAGGACAGCGAAGGCTACACAGAGAAACCCTGTCTCAAAAATCCAAGAAGGAGGTTGTGTACACTAGTAAGAATATTGTGCACTCCCAAGCCACCCATGGTGGTCTACCACCCCATACAGCTTTATAGATGAGGATTAGACAAGCAGGCAAAGCGTATATACAAGGTCCATGTGTCCCAGCAAGTGAACTCTATTACTGAATGTGCTATTTCCTGAAGCTATCCCAGAAGTCTTTTTAAAAACAAGTTTTCTCTCTTTGTGCCCTCTGTGTAGGCCTGCTCATATAGCCCAGCTTTCCTAAAACTCAGCCTCTCATTCCTGAAGTGAGTGCACCACCTTGCAACACCCTGGTAATCTAGGTTCGTGGTTTGAGCTGGTAGCAGTGCCAGCTAAAGTTGATGGTGTAGCTATGGGTATTGTGCCAAAGTGCCTCACCCAAGGCCCTGGCTGCTTTCCAAGGCCCTGCAGCGCAGCATTCACGAGAAGAGAATGGAGAGGGGTTATAGTGAGGGTGAGTTACTTTTTCTCTTAATTTGAAACCTGACCTGGACCAGCAATACCTCTTTCTCTTTTCAGAATGTAGAGATAAATCCTTTTTTAAAAGTCAAGGACAAGCCTGATTCTCTAAATGATATGCAGCCAATATGACAAGGTCCTGGGGCAAGTGGCTACCTGACCCAGGAAACATACACAGGCCTTCATGAAATGGGTGCTTTTGTGTCCCTCCCCTGCCCCAAGCACTGGGGAACTGAAACCAGTGGCCCAAACGGACACAGCCCGGAGGCAGCTGCAACTATAGGCACAAGGAAGGGGACGGGCTGCTTCAGAATAAAGCTTGCACTGGCCTAAAGTAGCCTTTTCCACTGTCTGCCAGGATCCCCTGGCCCCAGCCCACCTCATGGAGTGGCTGGGATCTGGGCGGAAGGGTGGCTAAGAACAGACACACTGGGGGAGGGGCCATGGGGGGAGGGTGGGAGAGGAAGCTTGTCAGGCCTCCATGGCAGAGGCTGGGGCCAGGCATCCCCAACCCCGGTGGTGGGGTGGGGGGAGGCAGCTAGCATGTTGCTTGCTAAGCCTGTCAGTCACTAGCCAGGCATGCCTGGGGCTCTGACAGCCTTGACCCTGAGTACAAACACAACAGCAGCCGCGGTGCTGAGCTCTGCTTGTTAACCTCTGCTTGGGCTGAGTCATGCCCATAATACCCAACAGCCTAGCCAGCCAGCTCCGCTGGACGCCAGCCTTCAAAGGGCCCAGAGATGCAAGAGAGGTTAGGTAGCAGGCTGTGTCCTACCATCCCTGCTCCCAGTAGGAAGGAGTCTTTAATTCCTCCCAGTTGGTTGCAGGAATGGTTGACTGAAAGATTGGAGTGAGCTGGACCAGTAGCATCTCAAATCGATACAATCCAAAGCTCCAAGTCCAAGACAATTTTACCAAGGACGCAGAAGTGACCTGGAGGTTGCAGGCAGCCAGCATAGAGAAGTTCCCACCCAGTGGTAACATTTATCCATTTCTGCACCTTAAGACTACAGCCATCCAAGACCTAGACTGAAGCTCATCCCAGTGCCTATTCAGAACTTTAACATTAGCCTGAGTACGCCTTTGGATTTCCTTACTGCTATAGCTGGCTGCCATGGGTCTCCCAGCCACTTCCTCTCCTATATAAACAGCATCTCAACCTGCCCCACCTCATGACCCCCGTAGAAGGCAATTTCCTCTGAGTTGGCCACCACTCGAGAGTGCATGTAGCGCAGTTGCCCCTTCCTCCTTGCCTCCTCTGCCACCAGCTCCCCAAACTTAGGAGAGAAGGCTCGAAGCACATTGGCTGTGAGGAACACCACCAGGCCAGCAATGGCTGAGGGCCAGGCTGTGCCAGCTCCTCGGGAGCGGGCAGCACGAAGGAGAGTGTAGGAGGTCACAGCCACATCCAGGAGTGGCTTGGTCAGGTTGGAGTATAGGTGGGCTACAGAGGCAGCGAAGGTTACCACATCCTCTGTCAGAGACTGGTCAGGGTTTCGAAGCCGTCCATCCATGTTGCTTACTCGGTAGTAAGTCTGCTGGGAAAAGTACAGGCTGTAGGCATGAGCTACTAGACGGCTTCGGAAAGACAGGGCCAGCTGGCCTTCTAGGTAGCGGATGGCACTGTTGATGAAAGTGGCAGGAAGGGCGATGAGGAGCCACTGCAGCAGTTGCCAGCTAAAGGCCCTCGGGTCCTTACGTACAATGCAGCGGGCCAGTCTGCCGTCCAGGCGGGCAACATACACAGACAGGAAAGTTCGGCTTACCAGGGCAGCAGAGTGCAGGGCCAGTAGCCCTGTTTCCCGGCACAAGACTCGGGGGAACAGCAGCCTCAGGAGCACCAGGAGCCGCTGCAGGAATACCCGGTTCATGCCAGCCTTGGCTGCGGTGGCCCCAGAGGCCTCTTGTGTGGGCTCCCCAGCTAGAACCTGAGGGCTTCTGGCCGGAGTCAGACATTGCCGTACTAGAGGGTAGATTTTGTGGATTCCATAAGCTGTGAGGGCCAGGACCACAGCTGTGCGCTTCAGCGTGGTAGCCCGTGAGGGTCGCGGAGTGGAGAGCACCGGCATGTCACCTGGATTGGTGGGCAGGCAGAGGGCTGGAACTGCTGCCCGAGGCTGCAGTTGAGGCCAGATGCTGGAAGGGTTGTAGCTCAAACCCAGGGATCGTTGTCTAGGCAACTGGAAACCTTGAAGTGATCCCTGAGACTGTTGCTTTGGAACCCCGGGGTGGTGCTGGGGCCCCTGGATCAGTTAGCTTAGGATCCTCCAGGGTCGTGGCCTCTTCAGGCAGCACAGGTGGAAGAAACTGGCTTCCTTAGTCCCTGAGGTCAGAGCCTCGAGAGGTCTTAAGCAGAGAGCCTCTCTCTTCCCTTCTACCTCCCTCCTCTTACTGCTCCTCCTTTCCCTGGTGACGCCCCTCCCCGGGGCACCAGGGGTTTTGTCCGCTCAGCAGACCAGCTACGACGACAGTGTCTTCGCCACCTCACAGAGTCCCCACCCACCCACTCCTCCCCAGAGGTGAAGGGAGGGGGAGGAGGCG
The DNA here is from genome assembly GCF_907164565.1 of Psammomys obesus. Taxonomy (NCBI): domain Eukaryota; kingdom Metazoa; phylum Chordata; class Mammalia; order Rodentia; family Muridae; genus Psammomys; species Psammomys obesus. The sequence goes on from NW_026596129.1 coordinate 751,739, forward strand.
GAGTCCGGGCTAGGGGCGCTCCACCCCGTTCTCGCCCCACGGCTGGGCCCCGCCCCCACTCAGTTCACTGAGATGAGATGACCGCGCAGACTAGAGAAGCGGCCTGAGCATTCCCGCCAAGGTTCCTCCGAGCTCCACCCCTGCGTGTCCGAAGTGTCAGAGGCGCCTCGGTCGGCCATTAGCCTCCACCCTCCACTTCCTCTCAAGACTTTGGCAACCAGCCCGAGGCCTGGGGACCAGGCGGGAAACGGTAGTGGGCGGAGCAGTTTGGGACCTCACCAGGGCTTGTAGGCGGGGCCCGACACTCGTTTCCGGTTTCCGGCCTCGGGCTAGGGGGCGGGCCAGAGCCTTGGTGAGAGTTTGGTAGTTGCGGTGGGGCGTGTGCGTTGGCTGAAACTCGGTAAGCTGGGTCCGCGGGCATGGCTGGCTCTCGGACCGTTGAGCTTCCCCCAACCCCTTCATGAGCGACGAAGGAGACCATCCCAGAAAGACTGGGCATTCTGGGAAATGTCGGGATCCGGACTGACTTGGGATTTTAGGGTAGGGTTAGGCAGAGAGATGTTGGGATGACAGGTGGAGCGTGGCTCTAGGGGCGTGAAGGGGGCCCAGTAGTGAAGTCCCACCCGGAAGAGCTGCCCAAGTAGTCCCAGCTCCTCGAAGGCGAGATGTACTTGGGACGTTGTGGCGTACTAGGGCCTCAAGGAGGTCGCCTTTGGCTTCGGGCGAGACGTTCTGGTTCTGGAACTTTCTCTGGTAGGGCCTTGGCGCTTCTCAGTGAAGGCCTGCATTTACTTTTGGCCTGGATTCCTACCCTCTAGGAGTCGCTCTTGTAGGCCTTTTGAAAGTACATTGAGGCCTTACACCCCATGCATCCGCATGAGGAGTCAGAAGGCCGGTTTAGTCTCAAAAAGCAGCCATAGAAGGAGGCTGGAGACTGCTATGGTTATTTTTCCCCCCCAGGCATTTTGGGAGGAATGGGCCTCCTTGCTTGTGCGGAGGCCGAGGGTGTGGCGTTTGTAGAAGGTACACGTGTGAGGATTGCAGACTGAAAGACATGTAGTTCCTGTAGCTGAGGCTTCTGGTCAGGGAAAGGACCCCGATGGGTGCTGAGAAAGTCGTTCTGTTCATGTACTATTCTTATGAGAAGTATCTTTTCAGTTAAACAAATCTAAGGAGTCTTGGACTCCCCCCGGGGAAAGGAATCATCAGCAAAGGTCATGGTAATGCACATGTTGAAGGGCCACAAGTAACTTTCCCAGTCAAGGGAAGTTTGTTGGCTAAATAGCATCATTGACCAGGTATCCCTGTTCGATTAAGCTCTGTTTCAGCCAAGGTTTCAAAAGCTCTGAAACAGAGTTCCTCTCTAGGGTCCCTGAACTAGATGTCAGTGTGTGCCCAGCTCTCATGGTTCTTCCTGTTCCCTTTGTGTCCTGCCAGGAGACAAGTTGCCATCACTGTGTTGGAAACCTTTAAGTAACAGGATGAGTCTGCAGTGGACGGCAGTTGCCACCTTCCTGTACGCAGAGGTCTTTGCTGTGTTGTTCCTCTGCATTCCATTCATCTCTCCCAAAAGGTATGGTCAGGGAGCAACCAGGCATATGGGGAGGGTGCCTGTTTAACCTTGAATCTTATAGTTTCTGTGTGCAGCATTGGTGGACCCTGAAATTGGGGCTAGATGGAAACAAGTAAAATCTGTCTGGAGTGAGGGTGGCAGGAGTATGAGGTTTTTTTTTTTTTTTTTTTATCACTAATCTTGAACACTGTTTTGCTTTGTCACCTCTTCAGTTGTTTTCCTGTGCACGCGGCTGCCTTCTGGTCTTTGCAAAGGAAGATCTAACTTCAGTTTTATGAATAATATTCTCTTGCCTATCCTTGGGCCTCAGGGCTGTGGGGGATAGTTGTGTGGAAACCAGAATGCTTGCACCATTGGCTTACATTGCTGATGATTTGCTGACTTTTGTCCTCCTAACTAGCTCCTACTGGCATTGCTTAGTAGGCATGAGCATTATTCAGCCTATGAAGGATAAAGCCATATTCCCTTTTAACAAATAGGATTTGCTAAAAGTTAATTAGTTATTAATTTTTAAATTATTCATAGTACATCAACAATTATTCCTATTTAAATTAAGATGTTATAAAATCACCATAGTTAATAATACCTAAGGAATACTCTTGCCAAAACCCACACTGACACCCAATTCACAGGAAATACAGAGACCAAAACTCTGGTGGAGCTGTAGTAATCTTGCATGCTTTATCTGACAACTATCTTTGTTCCACCACTTAAGAGGTGAAGGCAGTAGGATCAGGAATTCAAGGTCTGTCTTGGCTACATAACAAATTCGAGGTTAGCACGAACTATATGAGATCCTGTCTGCAAAGGATAAAGGATAGGGAGAAAGCTATGTCAGTAAGTGCTTGCTATACAAGTATGAAGATCTGAGTTTGATCCCCATTACCCATGTAAAAGCTGGGCCCGGTGATACACTCCTACAGTGTTGTAGAGGCAAAGATCAGGAAGATCCGAATCAGTAAGCTCCAGGTTCAATGAGACCATTGTGGGGAAAAAATAAAGTGGAGAAAAAATAAAGTGGAGAATGAGTAAAGAAGATGCCTAGTTAAGGCCCCTGTACCAGCACAAACATGTATATGAAGACACATTGGAAAAATTGAAAAAACGGAGAAGAGCGTGGGGATTGATTAAGACCAGGTTAGAATGCTAAATGCAAGTTCAGAATCATAACAGGTCATGTTTCTAACAAACCACAACTGTTGATTTTTAACTCTGCATCTGATGATACAGATGATGAGGTCTCACTATGTAGGCTTGCAACACAGAGATTTACATGCCTCAGCCTCTGCCTCTCAAGTGAGAGGATTAAAGGGCATGCACTACCATGATCAGCCTAGCTTTCTGGTTTTTACCAGTATGTAATTCCTGAAGGCTTTTTTTTTTCCCTTTAGACATGGTTTCTCTGTGCATCTCTGGCTGTCATGGAACCCAGTCTGTATTCCAGGCTGGCCTTGAACTCAGAGAGATCCACCTACCTCTATCTTCTGAGTGCTGGGAATAAAGCATTACCTGCCCCCTCTAAGATTCATTCATTCATTCATTCATTCATTCATTCATTCATTCATTCATTCATTCATTCAAGTTCTCTATTTGCAGGTATGCCTGCATGACAGAATAGGGAATCAGTTCCCATTATGGATGGTTGTGAGCCACCATGTGGTTGTTGGGAAATTACTGAGAACCTTTGGAAGAGCAGACAGTGCTTTTAACCACTGAGCTATCTTTCTAGCCCCCTCTGAAGGATCTTTAGAGCCATAACTTAAATATTTATTCATAGAGATAATAGAGAGTCTGGGTTCCTTTTTATAACCTGGGGTGTTAGGAGTCTAGTCAAAAAAAAAAAAAAAAAGACAATAATGAAAAACGATTGTCAAATATTAGAATGACAAAGGAAAGTCAGACATAGGAGTGCATTTCTTTAATCCTACCTTTGGGAGGCCAAGGCAAGTAGATCTCTTTGAGCTCAAGGACAGCCTGAACTATATAGTGAGTTCCAGGAAAGTCAGAGCTACATAGTGAGACCCTGTCTCAAAAAAAAAAAGGCTAAAAAGGAATAACTGCATTCTTGGCAGGTGCTTCACCTATTACAAAGGGAAGTACAATTAAAAGTAAGTTACCCTTATTGGAAACTGCCAGTGTTTTAAGACTGATTTTTCCAGGTGTTTCTGCACATGTACAAAAGTCTTTTTACTAAATTCACCTGAACTTAATAAATAGGAGAAATATAAGCAGCAGCTGAGACTGATTTTGTACAAGCCCCTTGGCCACTGCAGATGAGCACCAAGTTGTCTTTCCATTTTGTTCAGGGTTTGTATTGCAAAAGTGTGTTTTCTTCAGTGTCTGTCTTCATCTCCTTCACAGATGGCAGAAGATTTTCAAATCTCGGCTGGTTGAGTTGGTAGTGGCGTATAGCAACACCTTCTTTGTGGTTCTCATTGTCATCCTTGTGCTGTTGGTCCTTGGTGAGTAAGCTGCAGCAGGGGATTGGTGCCTGACCAGATCCTGTTCCATGGCTTCTAAAGTCCTGTGCCACACTGGATGAATAGAAAGCAAGCTTTCTCAGAGACAAACTAATTAAGTGCCCTTTTGTTCATATGTTAAGGAAGTGCTACTAGCACTTATTTTGAGAGAGAATTTCTCCATGTGGCCCTGGCTGTCCTGGTATTTGCTCTGTAGACCAGGCTGGCTTCACATTCACAGAGCCACCTTCTAAGTGCTGAGATTAAAAGACAGTGTGTATGCCTGGCAGCTTTTTTGTTTATTTTAATTTTTTTCTCATCTTAAAAAGACACATGAGTTTTTTGTTTTGTTTTGTTTTTTAAATTTTGAGATAACATCTCTCCCCCTAGTCTAAGCTGGCATTAAGGTAGTTTTTTTTTGTTTGTTTGTTTGTTTTTTGTTTTTTTTTTTTGAGACAGGGTTTCTCTGTGCAGCTTTGGCTGTCCTGGACTCACTTTGTAGACCAGGCTGGCTTCAAATTCGCAGAGATCCACCTGCCACTGCCTCCTGAGTGCTGGGATTAAAGGTGTGCGCCAACACTGCCTGGCTCAGTAACTTGTACTGGGGTTACATATATGTGCCAGAATGTCTTCTGACAAAAGACTTCCAAGTACAGAACTGGACAACCAAGTAAACAGCCTAGCTGAAAAGGGGCTTCTGCCATATCCTATAATGTGAGGTAGAAAACTAGGTGTTTGGCAGTATGACTTAGAGACAGAGCTGAGACCTCTTGGCATATGTATAGATATAAGGTCTTTCCCAGTCTTTCAGCTGTATAGTTTTGTAATTCTAACATTTATATACATATCTGCAAGACGTTGAAAGAGAAATGAATCAAAGGGCAGGCTCAGGTGTTTGGGTGTGATAGGTGGTATGGGATGGTGGTAGACAAGCAGGGTGGTACATGCCTTTATTCCCAGCACAGTAGAGGTACTTGCAGGTGAATCTTTGTGAATTGGGTATTTTGTTTGGTTTGGTTTTTTCAGGGAGGGTTTCTCTGTGTAGCCCTGGCTGTCCTGGAATTCTTTTTGAGACCAGGCTAGCCCTGAACTACTTGCCTCTGCCTCCCTGAGTACTAGGATAAAGGTGTGTGCCACTACCACCTGCTTAGATCTTTGTGAGTTTGAGTCCAGCCTGGTCTATGTAGAAAGTTCTAGGATAGCCAGGGAAAGACCCTGTCTCAAAAACCAAAAAAGATGAAAGGGCAACATTTTACATAGAGACAAGGAACCAATAAAGCTCTTGTCTGGTTGCTTGTCTTGTTGTAATAAGCAATAAGTATGTTTCCCAGCTTAGACTATATTCTTTTCACCCCACTGTTTCAGAGATGTAATGCCCACGTAGGCATAGAGTACTCCTTTCCTCAGGTTCACAGCAGATACGTAACAGGATAGAGTGTGGCTTAATGTTGTATACAGCCCCATCCACTAGCTGCAGCATTGGATGTTTCCCTTTAATGTTCAGGGCTTAATGGGATTTGTTCAAACAGAACTTCCTCTGAACAGGCTAGATGTGGCTTATAGGTTCCCAGGCACAGGCTGTTGGATGCTAGTTGCTCACATACTTCTTGAAATGCTTTTGGTAGGATTCCAAGAGGCAGTTTTTTCCACTTAGGGTCTGAGCAGTTTCTGGGATAAGAGCCCATAGGGAGTGTGCAAGTCTTGGTTAGAGTTGAACTTCATGAAATAAGAGGTGTTTTTTTTGTTGTTGATGTTTTTGTTTTTGTTTTTGTTTTTTTACTAGGCTTGTGTGCTTGCCTTTTTGAGTTTGAGGTAGAGCCACAAATTGGGATTATTCCATTAGTCTTGCCCTATCCCCTAATGAGAGCCACAAGTCTTTGATTTCATAGTACAGCTTAGTGTGCCAGAGAGACCTATGTGGAAGCTACTAGTTGACAAAAACTTGATTGTTTTTGGAGATCAGAGATCTGCAGGTATCTGCTTGGGAATTCTAGGAATGAATATGGCCCTCATGACTGTTAACTTTCTACTTTAGTGTTATGAAGCATAATCTAGGAGGCTAGGAAGATGGCTCAATGGATAAAAACACTTGCTATGCAAGCATGAGGACCTGATTTCAAATTCCCAGAATTCACATAAAAGCCAGATGTTGGATATGAGTCTGTACACTCCCAGAACTCCCGCAGGGCAATGGGAGATAGAGATAGTAGAATCCCTGGAAGCTTGTAGGTTCTGTCTCAAACAAAGTGGAAATCAAGGACTGATACTTGAGGTTGTACCTCTAACTTCTGCAGGTGTCCAGGGATACTTATGTATGTATGTTTTTTGTTTTTTTTTTTTTTTTGAAACAAGGTTTCTCTGCGTAGCCTTGGCTCTCCTGGACTCACTTTATAGACCAGGATGGCTTCAAACTCAGAGATCCGACTGCCTCTGCCTCCCTGAGTGCTGGGATTAAAAGCATACACCACCCAGCTGCTCATGTACGCTTTTGTATTGTGCTTTTCTACTCCCGCGTTGTACCTTAGACATCTTTTGATAGCGATTGCATTCTTTAAAGAATGCATTATATTCTCCCATAATTATACCATAGTTTAATTCCCACTTTATAGGTATCCTTGCACTTTTATACAAATTATTCTGTGAGATAAATTCATACAGGTAGACTTGCTTTTTTTTAAGACTTAAATTCATAGAGGTAGAATGCTTTTTTTAAAAAGACTTATTTATTATTTATACAGTGTTCTCTCTGCATATATGCCTGCATGCCAGAAGAGGGCACCAGACCTCATTATAGATAGTTATGAGCCATCATATGGTTACTGGGAAATGAACTCAGGTCATTTGGAAGAGCAGCCAGTGCTCTTAACCTCAGCCATTTCTCCAGCCTCATGCTTTTTATTTTCTACCAGGTATATTATACCAGTTTATTATCCTACTGGCAGCATTTGAGAGTGCTGGCATAGATGTAATGTAAAGATACTAGGAAGGCAGGCACGTGGTTGTAATGCAAGATGAGCTTGAAAACCAAGTAGTCTCAAAGAAGAAACTACAAACTGAACAGTACCCAGACAATGATATCTTGCGTCTCTCACATGGAGGTGTGTTAAGAGCTTTCTTCAGGTATCACACCTCCATGTTTGAGACAGGATCTCATCCTGTAGTCCTGGCTAGCTGCTAAGTTGTGACCCTCATGCCCATTCTCTGAAATGGCAGGTTTATAGGTGTTGTACAACCATGCCCAGCACTTTAGGTAGATTTTTAGGTACTGGCTTTTTCTTTTTAAGCCCCTTTTTTATTGTTGTTGTTGGGAGATTGTGTCTCATTGTGTAGTCTTGGTTGACCTAGAATTTTCTACATAGACCAGGTTAGCCTCAAACTTGTAGAGATATGCCTGCCTCTGCCTCCCAAGTGCTAGGATTAAAGGTTTGTGCCACCAAGCCCATCTAAAAGTCTTTATTGAGGTAAGAGGTGGGGAAGATATAGTAGATACACTAAGGTTCCATTTCTACATTACAGAGCAAAGATTCTGAGGACATATATTATTGAATCAGAACATTGTGTGTCAGGCAGTGGCTCTTGGGGGAGCAGAGGTTGCTTGCTCACTCAACAGTAGCCATGTTGTAGGTTCTAGGGGATATAGAGAAGGCTTTTGCTCTTAGTTTGTAGTCTTCTATGAAGAAGATGGATAGGACACATGGATTAAAGACAATTTCAGTGACTAGTGTATGCTACGAAGCAGATGACTTTAAACCTGACAGCTCTGTATTTGTAGATATAGATACCCTGCTGTAGGTGATTGTATAAGAGATTTCTTTTTATAATTTTGCTGTTTTGATGAGCATGAATTCCTCTTTTTTTTTTTTTTTTTTTTTTGTTTCCCAAGACAGGGTTTCTTTTGTAGTCCTGGCTGTCCTGGACTATCTTGTAGACCAGGCTGGCCTTGAAACTTTAATTACAGTTTATTGGGGATAGGGGACACATGTATGCCACAGTGTACATGAAGAGGTCAGAGGACAACTAGTAAAAGAGTTGGTTCTATCCTACCATATTGGTCCTGGGGATTGACCTCAGGTGGTCAGGTTTGATAGAAAGTACCTTTACCCACAGAGCCATCTCTTCAGCTCATGAAGTTATGTTTAATTAAGTAAAACATAATAATGCTCATTGTAGCCCATGCCATCTGGACAGATCTTGTGAGCATTCTACCAGCAGGACCCCCAACTTATCAGTTGAGTGGCTGGCAGCCTAACTTGAGAGAAAACAACAAACTGAGGTTGGGAGTATCATAGGAAAGAGAATCTATCTCCAACGCCAGCAATGCATCAACCTTGAATAGTATCTTGAAGTGTAGTACAAGCTCATTATGTAACTAGAGTAGGCTGGTGCTTGGTGTATAAACAGTTAAGAGGAGAAGGTTGTGGGGACTTTTGATAAAGCCTCCTATAAAGGGTGTTTGAGGAATTAGTACATTAGAGAAAGATAGATTTGAAGAAAAGGAGTCTGGCTCATCTTGCTACCTGTTTTTCTTTTCAAAGTGATACCTAAATGGCCATCTCTGCTCTACCATAGATGCTGTACGTGAGATCCGGAAATATGATGATGTGACAGAAAAGGTGAACCTCCAGAACAATCCAGGTGCCATGGAGCACTTTCACATGAAGCTTTTTCGTGCTCAAAGGAATCTCTATATTGCTGGCTTTTCCTTGCTGCTGTCCTTGTGAGTAAGGAGGGGCCAGGGGCTTATGGAGGAAGCCTTGGGCTAGCTAAGGGTATAGAGTTGTGAGTTTGGCCTTCTTCTGTGGCTTCAATTTCTTCTCTGTGTGTCTTGGGCCCAAAGACCCCATTTGTGTTTGATAAACTGTACAATTGCCCCAGACCTCCAGAGGCAACATGGAGATAGGGTGGGGGTAGAACAAATTCCAGCAGACCTTACCCTTTTTTTAAATTTTTTATTTTTCTTAATATTAGTTACAGTTTATTAACTTTGTATCCCACTCCCTCATTCCCTCCCAATCCCACCCTTCCTCCCTCATCTCCTCCCTGCCCCTTTCTAAGTCTACTGATAAGGGAGGACCTCCTCCCCTTTCATCTGACCCTGAACCTTACCCTTTTTGAGAGAGGGTCTCACTGTGCATGTGTCACTGGCTCAACTGGGACTCGGTATGTAAACAAGGCTGGCTTTAAATTTATTAAGATCTACCTGCCTTTGCCTCCCAAATGATGAGATTAAAGCTGTGTGCTAGCATGCCTGGCAGAAGACCTATCTTACCACATTTTGTGGTAGGTCAAATGAATTACCATCATGTGCTGCTCCTCCTGCTTGCAGACTGAAGGAAGTGACAAAGTTTTCCCTCTAGGAAAGAATCTTTGAAGCCCATCTTATAAGGGTCTAACTAGTTTGGGGCCTTTTATATATGGAGTACTGGGTTGGGTAGAGTGGGCAGAAGTAGCGTGATGGGTTTGAGACTGTCCTTGTCCTCAGGACCCTCCCTAACGTAAATTTGTATTCAGAGCATGATGTGATCTGTGGTGCCTTGAATATTTCTGATCATTTCTTGCAAGATGGAGAGCCTTGACCAAGGTTGCAAGGGTAGCTAATTGGATAAGATCAGATGAGTACATACAAAATGCCTATTAGATCTTAGAGCCCTGTTTTCTGCCTCCAGTTTTATCCATGGACTTTGTTTGTTTGTTTTATTTTGTTTGCCCTCCCCCTTTTGGTTTTTTTAAGACAGGAATTCTCTGTGTAGCCCTGGCTATTCTAGACCAGGTTGGCCTCAATCTCAGAGATCCACCTACCTCTCCCTCACCAGCTCTAGGATTAAAGGTGTGTGCTACCATTCCCGGCTCACCTTTAGGCTTTAATCCAAGGTGAAGTAGACAGACAGACAGACATATGCTTAGGCTAGGACAGGTGAAAGTAATAAAAAGGTATCAATAATAAGCTGGGAATAAAGCCCGGTAGTAAAGCATTTGTGTGGTATGTGCAAGACCCTGGGTTTGTTCCCTTGCATTGTTCAAACAGAACAAAAACAAACCTAAAATGTTGGTTGCTTTGTGGTTCAGCTCCAAGTGTCTTAGTCCATTTGTTCTGTTGTAATGAGAAGTACATTTTTCACTGTTTTAGAGGCTGGCATGGCCAGGCATGGCCAGGCTTGGTGTCTAATGATGACTGCTTTAAGTTTCTGAAATGTTGCATTCTCTGGAGAGGAAGAACACTGTTCTCACATGGTAATGACATAAAAAGCCCAAGCTAGTTTCCTGTGGACTTTTATAAGACACTGATCCATTTATGAGGATAGAGCCCTCAAAGCTTAATAATTTCCAAATAGGCGGTACAGCTTAGTATCACCAGAATGGAGATTAAATTCAACATATGAATTTTGGAGGCTATTCAGACAGTGGTACCATGTGACTATGTGGATTTTCATGTTAGGTTTGCAGATAGTAATTCCCACCTAGCTTTGGGCCAAAAGACTCAAGATTTAGTGTTTAAGGGATTTTTTTTTTTACCCTCTTAATCACCTGGCATGTCATGCTTTACTATGTATTAGCATGACTACCTATCTACATTTTAGCCTCCCAGAAAACAGCGCTTCATATGATCTTGGATTTTTGGATCCAAATTGAGACTGAAATGTGAAGACAAGTAAGGGTATATGTGTCCACTGACCTTTGTTTCTGTATTTTAATATACTGATTCTTTTCTAAAGTTTTATCTCCCTGGAAGTCCTACCTCCCTTTCCTGCCTTTGCTATTGGCTGTTCAGCTCTTCATTAAACCAATCAGAAGGTGTTGGAGGGGGTATGTACAAAATATGATGCAGCCATAGGAATAACAATACAAAGTTCCTCTTATACTCAGGTCTCTGCGGGTATAAAAATCAGCATTTGAATAATACAAAGACAGTCTTTACACAGTGCACATATCACTGCAACAGGACTCCACAAATGAAAAGTATGTTATGCTCTAGTACTACATTTTCTTTCAACTCGTAAGACAATTTTAAGATTATATATATTTTTTATTTTTCAAGACAGGTTTTCTCTGTGTAGCCTTAGCTGTCCTGGACTTTGTAGACCAGGCTGGCCTCGAACTCACAAATATCCACCTGCTTGAGTGATGGACTTATGGCATGTGCCACTGAGCCCAGCTTATATATGTTTTTTTATGTGCATGTGATTGTAAAATACATATTTTTGTGGTACTGAGCCTTGAACCCAGGGACTCTTCCATACTAAGCACTCATTATACTACTGAGCTATATCCTTTGCTTTACTTAAAAATGTTCTTTTTAGATTTATTTATTTTTAGTTTATGTATATGAATATTTGCATGCATGCATGTATGTGTACCACATGTGTGCCTCTGATTAGATGCTCTGGTACTAGGGTTATGGATGGTTGTGAGATACTGTATAGGTGCTAGAAATTTTAACCACATCTTCTGTAAGAGCAACAAGTACTCCTAACCACTGAGCCATCTCTCTAGACCCCTTTACTTTAAAATTTGAAATGAGATATCACCACATTGCCTGGGCTGGTTTTCAGAGTTATTTCTCTGCTTCAGCCTCCTGAATAGCTGAGAGTATTAGGTACATGTCAGCTTTCTTGGCTTAAAGAAGTATGTTTGATAACCTTCAAGCTTAGCATCTTCAAATTTAGGAGAGTGAGGAAATGAGAATGCTGGGAGAAGTTGACACATACCGTAAAATTTTAAAAAATGGTGGGAATGGGGCTAGGCAGTGTAGCTCAGTAGCAGAGTGCTTAGTGTGTGCAAGACCCTAGGTGACATTCCTAATGTGTACACACACACACACACACACAAGCCCATAGTATAGAGAGTGAAAAACCTACTGTTAATTCTGGATGGGGAAATGAGAAGAACTGGATGGAAAGCAAGCTTTACATGGTTCTGTTAAATAAGGAGTTGGAAAACTCCATATAAGGCCCTACCAGAATGCCAAGCTTCTTCAAACAATTTAACTTCATTTAGATATGATGAAATTATATCCAGAAACTAAGATCAGTTAGAGATAGAATTGCTACTGATCTTTGAGGAATTGCAGAATGGGATGAATGTTGGAAGACTACAAACATGCTTACTTCCCAATTACCACGTAGAAAGGGTGGATGGGAGATAACTAGAATGGGAAGAAGATTTAAGGTAGATGTGAAGTCATGTTTTAGAAAGGTTTGTTTGCTTTTGAGAAGGGATATGAATTACTGGAGAGTTTGTTTATTTTTGTTTTTTTGAGACAGGGTTTCTCTGTGTAGCCTTCACTGTCCTGGAATCACTTTGTAGACCAGGCTGGCCCCGTACTCACAGCATTCCACCTGCTTCTGCCTCCCTGAGTGTCGGGGAGTGTGCACCACCATACCTGGTGACTTCTCTAAGTCTTATTCCTCTCTTCTATAGATTAAGCATAAGATTCTCAGTATTGTTTACAGGCTGAATGTTCTCATAGACCCAGTACTAAACTGTATGCAGAGTGCTGGCCTAACCAGTATACTTAAGTGCAGTTTAGTTTACATGAGTTCCTACAATGCAGATCAGTGACTTTTAAGTAGAGACCACATACATGAGGCTTTCTGTCCACCCTTGGCCTATTTTGTGCATATAAGGTTGTAGTGACCAGATATGGCAAGAAGTAGACACTAACAGAAATAGCAAGTAGAGGAATGACCTTTCAGCATCCTAACTGTCTAGATGGCCTTCCTAATCGGCTGGCTGGAATGCTGAAACTTGAATTTTTAATGGGAAGACATTCATAAATGTACCAAGGAAGACTGAGTTAAGTAGTAACACAGACTTAGGGAGTGGGGCTTGTTACAGCTTAGTTGAATTAGTGGCAAAAGCTCATCAGTTGGGACGGAGCCTGTGGCTTAGTTAAGTCCTAAGCATTAAAAACAAAAACAATGTCCATCCTGTTTGTCTTTTTGAGTGAGGATTGATTGACCTACACAGGGTCTTCCTTCTTGCTTGGTTTTTTTAGGTATACAGATTTGTGTAGGTTTATCCTATATTATATGTCTTAGTACATGGCAGCTCCGTATCCAAGTGAGTTCCCTAGTAATGGGAACAGGGACTGGTTCTGATTTGAACTCTGTGGCTGGATCTTTGACTACCTCCCCCTGAGGGGGAAACAGCCTTGCTTAGGCTACAGAGGAGGACAATGCAGCCAGTCCTGATGAGATCTGATAAGTTAGGGTCAGATGAAAGGGGAGGAGGACCTCCCCTATCAGTGGATTTGGAGAGGGGCATGGGAAGAGATGAGAGAGGGAGGGTGGGATTGGGAGGGAACGAGGGAGGGGGCTACAGTTGGGATACAAAGTAAATAAACTGTAATTCATATAAAAAATTAAAAAAAAAAGCAAGCAAACAAAACTCCAAAAAACAAAGTGCAGAGCAGTTAAAAGCACTTGTTTTTGCAGAAGATGCAGGAAGTTCAATTCCTAATCCAGTGGTTTACATCCATCCTTAATATCAGTTCTAGGGAATCTGACACCCTCCTCTTTTTCCCTTCCCCCAAGAGCATCTCACTATGTAGTGCTGGTTATCCTGGAACTATTTTGTGGAATAGACTGGCCTGGAACTCACTTGCTTCTTAAGTGCTGGGATTAAAGGTGTACGCTACCATGCCTGACTTTGTTTAATGTGCATGGATGTCATGTCTGCATGTATGTTTGTATAGTACATGCATGTCTGGTAATAGACAGTTGTAAGCTATTGTGTGGATACTGGGAATTGAACCCAGGCCCTCTGGAAGAACAGGCACTAAGCACTAAGCCCTCTCTCCATCCTGATACACCCATTTCACCTCTGTGGGCACCAGGCATGCACATACTTGTAAGCAGGAAGAACACTCATAAATTAAGAAGTTAATGAAGCCGGCAGTGGTGGTGTATGTTTTTAATACAAATACTCGGGAGGCAGAGGCAATGGGATCTCTGTGTTCGAGGCCAGCCTAATCTACAAAGCGAGTCCAGGGCAGCTAGGGCTACACAGAGAAACCCTGTCTTGAAAAACCAATAATAATAATAATAATAATAATAATAATAATAATAATAATAATAATGATGAAAGGTAAAGCTATACAAAACTAAGAATCAGTGTATCTTTATGGGGCATGAGTATATTACTGGGGTGCTCACCTAGTACACATAAAACCCTGGGGTTTGAGCCCAAGCACCACATAAAGTGGCTGTGCACATTTACAATCTGACCGGTCAGGAGGTGGGTGTAAACAGATGTTCAAGGCCATCCTTGGCCACATATCAAATTTTGGGACCAGTCTTGTAATACAGACCATTGTTCTGGTGGCAGGAGGGGCTGAGAAGTGAAAGTGAAGGAATACCGTACTATAAGCTTTATAAATACTGCACATGGAGACTGCTTTTCTTTTAAATTTTACTTTTCGACTTTTGTAATCACACAGTATAAACGCATCCCATTAGATGGTTGCACAAAAATGTTTCAATTGTTATTCAATAAGGTTAATTTTTTACTTTTATTTTTTACATTTTAAAGTTTTTGTTAAAACTAGGATACAAGCAAAACCAGCCCAGGGCTGTGTAAGGTCAGAATCATCAGAATTGCCATTTTCCACCTTTACATTTTGTCCCACTATAAGATTTTCAAGGGCAATAACACATGTGGCGTTGTTATCTCCTTTGATCTCAGTATCTTCTCAAAGATCTACTTTAAGTCTTTTCTTGAAGTGTTCCTGTTTTGAGAAATATGTCTGTTGCAATTTGCCTTGTATGTATTTTCATATTTGCTTGTAAGTAAATTATATGCTGTGAATGTTTTTTCTTTTTTTTTTTAATTTTTATCTTCTCTTCAGAATTTATTCATTATATATCTAGATTGAAACACCCTCCCTCAACTCCACCAGTTCCACCCTCCCTCCCTCCTTCTTCCCCCCATCCCCTTTCCCCTGTGAATATTTTTTCCTTAGTGGAAATATTTTGGGAAGTTGAGGTCAGTGTTTTCAACCTATTTTATTTTCAGTGCTGAGGACTGAACCCAGAGTCTGTTGCATACTAGGCAAGTATTCGACCTCTAATCTGTTACCTCCAGCCCTATAGTTTTTTTGTTTTTTGTTTGTTTATAAGTAGCTTATTAAGATCTGCAAAAACTTCTGCCAAGCCTTTCACTGTGAATTTTTAAGTTATAATGTGCAGTTTTCTGTTTCAGCTGTGTATTTACTATAGGCAAAAGCTACATTATAATCTCATAAGATCCCTGTCATATGGGTGTATTGTTGAACAAAGTGTTAGTGCATGAATATGTAATGAAATCCTCAGTTTTGAGCACACAGTTCTGTATTTTGTTGTTTTGTTTTTTCCTTGTGCTGAGGATGAAACCTAAGGACTCGTGCATTCTACACAAGTGATCTAACACAGGGACCATCTTTTAAGTTTTTGACAGATTCAGACCATCAGGCAATACCATAATCAGTATACAAAAGTATTTTGCAGTTCTTTCTGATATTAATGGGTACCTTCAGATAAAAGTAGATCTCAAGCTGGGCGTGATGGCTTATGCTTATAATCACAGCACTCTGGGAGGCAGAGAAGAGCGGCTCATTGAGAGTTTGAGGCCAGCCTAGTTTACAAAGCGAGTCCAGAAACTACACCAAGAAACCCTGTCTTAAAAAACAAAACACATGCACATGCAGGCACACGTACATCTCATATCATACAGTATTCCCAGAGTGATACTTGGAATGGAATACCAGAGTTTGGTTTGGGAGCACCACGGAATGTGCTTATATGCTCCGAACCCTATATCTGCTATGTTGACAACTACTCCTTTTCCTTTGACCTTTGACAAGCATATGAGGCAAGACAACTGCTGATTTAACTTCTTGCTCAGATTGCTTAATCAGCCACACGTCTTCTCCATGAGCTACGTGCCAGCTGTCTTGCTCTGCCAATAGCACCCTCCTGTGGCTGCATTCAGTCACGAGGTAGATCTTGTGCTACGTCTTGTAAAAGTATTGTAGCAATTCGAAGGGATCAGTGTAGCTTCACCAGTTGTTCACATTTATTTATTAGTTTCTAGAATTTTACTGGAAATTTGCACCCATGGTCTAAGGGTCAGATTTATGATAGTGGCTGTAACCCTTAAGAAACTTTAATCTTTATTTATTGAGACAATTTCATTTTCTTGCCCAAGCTAACCTCAAGTTCTTGGTCTCAAGCAGTCTTCCTGTCTTAACCTCTTGAGTAGCTGGGGACTATAAGTATATGCTATTACACTCAGCTGGAATAAGTTTTCTCTCTCTCTCTCTCTCTCTTGTGGTAGGGCATGGTGTGGACAGTGTCTCATTGTATTCTAGACTGCCCTTGAACTCACTGTAGCCCTCTCCTATCAGCCTGCCTTAATACAGTGAAATTTTCTGTTTTTTTGAGGCAGGGTTTTTCTCTGTAACCTTGACTCTTCTGGAACTTTCTCTGTAGACCAAGCTGGCTTTGAACTCAGAGTTGCCTGCGTCTGCCTCCTGAGTGCTAGAATTAAAGATGTACACCACCACCACTACCCATCTAGAATTTTTGTTTCTGTGTGATTTTAGTCACAGAAATTTGTTCTTGTTTATTCCATATATCTGCAAAACTTACATGTTACCAAGAAAACTATAAAAATAACCATTCTTTTAATTCTTTTAGTTATAGAATTATTATACTTAGTCACAGACAGGTATAAACAAGAATCTTAAGTCCTTCAAACTGTGGAAGAAATGTCACACCAGGAAGTACATAAAAAATCTGTTTTTAAGCATGAGGACCTGAATTCAAATCATTAGCAGTTATGTAAAAAGCATATAAATTAGATGGGCCTATAACTCCAGTGCTGTGAGCTAACAGAGACAGGAGGATCTTTGGAGATTGCTGTCTGCCAGCCAAGCTCCAGGTTCATTGAGAGACACTGTCTCAATGGGAGACATGATAGAATGATAGAGCAGGACATCAGATGTTGTCCCTTAGACTTAACCAAAGTTCATGGGCATAGTTACACACACGTGCACGCGCACACACATACACATACACACATGAGAGAGAGAGAGAGATTGGGAGAAAAAGCAAACCCAGAAATTTCAGACTGGGATATGTTTAGAGTTATACCCTACCATATGCAAGGCTCTTGGCATCATTTAAAAAAAAAGCACAAATAATACAGAAATATCAACCTCCCGATTTTGGTCTTATTCATAGAAAGACCTACAATAACATGAGAGATGCTTGTAAACTTCAGATTGTTTGTTTCTTTGAACTAAGAGTCTAGCACAGACATGCTAGCTTCAGACTGCCAGTAGTCTTTCTACTTTCTTTTATAAGTATGTTCTTGAATCTGTCAACAATTGCTGTTGGTTGGCCCTAATTAATAAATAAATTTGGCTAATACCTTTTACACCTTTGTTTTTGTTCTACATATCCTCTTGTATATAAGCCCCTCCAAACTTAGGTCCTTTTTTTTTTTTTTTTTTAAGAGATAAGATTTTACTATGTAGCTCTGGTTGTCCTGGAACTCTTTGTAGATCAGGCTATCTATAAACTCATAGAGATTTACCTGCTTCTGCCTCCTGAGTTTTGGGCTGAAAAGCAAATACTACCCATTTGCTATTGTTTTTGAGACAGGACCTCATGTTTGCCATCCTGCCTCAGTTTTCCAAGTACTGGAATTATATAGATGGACACCATCATGCCTAGCTCTTATATATGTATTACATATATATATATATATATATATATATATATATATATTTGCATATGATGTGTACATGTTTGTGTGCATGTGTACATGTGTAATTTTGGAGGCCAGAGGTCAGTGTTAGTATCTTCCTCTTGCTTTCCACCTTTTTTTGAGGGGGGTAGTTTGAGTCTCTTCACTGAACCTGGAACTCACTGTGTTATCTAGTCTGGGTAACCAGAAAACTTTAGAGATCTGCTTTTACCCCTCTTCTCTCAACTCTGCACTGTGGTAATAGGCATGTGCCATCATTGGTATTAGGAATCTAAACTTATGTCCAAATGCTTGCAAGGATTTTGACCATTAAGCCATCTCCTAAACTCCTCTTACATATTCTTAGTGGGTGATAGGTATGTTTCGCATTCCTGTGTGGACTATCAAAAGTAATGTCTCTTTACTATGTTAAATTTGATTGTGTTATGAGAATTTTTTGTGGGACTTCTAGAAAACCTTGGAGCATTGTTGTGCGTAGGACACCGCTGGGTTGTTCCACAGAAAGGTAATAAATAGCAGAAAGGGAGATAACACACTGAATTGCTCTTAGTGTATCATATTTGAGTCAGGGCAGAGAGACACTCATGTTCTGTGGAAGCATAGCTGGACAGCAGACACCTTCTCACAGGAATGAGAGGTCAGGGCACTTGTGTTCTCATACCCATGCTTCTCTCCCAGCAGTTGTGTGGCTTTAAATAACCAGCCTTCCTCTCTAATCCCCCAGTCTTCTCATTTGTTAAACAAGGGCTTATCTAGGACATTGACCAGCCACATGATGTCGTGTGTGTGTGTGTGTGTGTGTGTGTGTGTGTGTGTGTGTGTGTGTGTGTTTCTGAGTCTAGTGTGTTTTGTTTGGGTTCTAGCTGAAACCAGGAGGGACCTTAACAACTCTTTATAATTAGGTGGGACTTTGTAAATAGAGGACACTTAGGAGAGACTGCCATACCCAGAGCCCATGCCTGACATGGTTCAGATACCAAATTCCTTACAGTGTGGCTTTTGTTTTCATTTTTCTTTTTTGAGACAGAGTTTCCTTGTATAGCCCCAGCTATGCTAGAACTTGCTGCCTTTGATTCCAGCACTTGGGAGGCAGAGGCAGGCAGATCACTGAGCTCAAGGCCAGCCTGGTCTACAGAGCTAGTTCCAAGACAGCTAGGGCTGTTTTCCATAGAGAAATTTTGTCTTGAAAAACAGAAACCAAAACAAGGGGGTGTGGGGAGAGGAGGAGCTCTGTGGACAGCTTCATTAGAAGGCTTCTGAGGGAGTAGGCCATATATAGGAGTAGCAGAGCACACTTGTTGGGGGGGTGCCTGAGACGACAGGGCAGACAAGCTGGATTGGACACAGACAATCAGGACTGAGTATATTCCAGAAAGAGGAAGAGGTTTAGGAATAGCAAAGGACAGGGAAGATGGAGTGTGAGTGGTAAGAGAGAGTTGGGTACACTTACCCATGGAGGATGGTATGGTTTCTGCTAGGCTAAAGTCAGAACACATGAGGTTAGCCTGCTTCTGCCACCTTTATAAGACTTGGGCAACTTTCCTACCTCTTGGGGAAAATACCTAATTATATACTTGCCATTGTCACCATCTTAAGCAGTATTAACAGACTTTTATATTCTTTCTCAGTATCCTCCAGAACTCTCCTCTTCAAATCTGAAACTGTACCCAAGGCACAACCTGTGGGTATTTCTCTTCTTTAAGGCTCTTTTTCTCACCCTTTTGGACCACTACCACAGCAGTCACTGTTACCCTTTTGTGCCAACTGTTCTACCGCTAGCCTTGTTCTATCTATCTAGTTTGTCTACTGTGCCCTGGTGAAGAACTTTCTGACATGTCACCTTGGGCATAGAGACTTGACATAGATCCTTGATGATGTGATCCCAAGGAGTCTCTGTTCTACTCTCTGTCATGAGTCAGCCATGTAAGTCTCTTTGGAGAGCCTTGAGTGTTATGCATAACCCCTTTTCTTGAGCATACCTGGCTTGACCCTCTATCTCTTCCTTATTTTAATGACTGATGGTGCTTGAGGTTGAGAGGTCTGGGGCAGTGGAAGCCTGGATACTACCACTTTCTATCACCTGAAGCATTGCCTGGCCATCTCCTGGTTGTGGTTCCTTGCCAGGGTATCCACCTCATCTTTTCTTCCAATAGTTGAGGCATATTCACAGAGAGGAATGGCCACAGTGTAAGACTTTCCTAGACTGTGACAGCATAAAGTCAGCAGGTGGCACTGTGACACCAATGTCCTACTTGGCATGGGGCAGAAACTTAGAAGGGGTTGTGTATACAACTTAAGTCTACAGGGGTGGCTTCTCAGCTGAGGCTGTTCTGGGCCACATCATGGGATCTTTCAGTTCGGACTTACTCATTCTTCCTCATCCTGTTCATGTTTTTTTCTCCTGTATTCTCACTGGGGCAGATAGGTGAAAATTGCCTGTGAGCCTTGTCTCTCTACTTGTTGTCCTTGGCCTGTTTCTTAGAGGCGATAGAGAGAGAGAGATTCAGTTTCTCCTGCTTTCTCTTGTTTACTCAGCCTTTAATAAAAGCATGATAGCTGCGATTAGCATCCAAGAACATTTTACTAGGAATACCAAGTTGAGTTTAGGTATTTGTCTGCCAAGGACACATCTGTATTCTGTTAACTTTTGTTCTGTGGGTTTCACGTCTGAGCTTGGATTCAGTTCATTTGAACCCTGAGTTGTTGTGTCAGTGACTACCCAAGACCTTTAGGAACTTTCTTTGGCTCTTAGGTTTTCACCTATGCTTTGCTTTGTTTTTGATTCTTGTTTGTTTGTATTTCAAGATGGGTTTCTCTGTGTAACCTTGGATGTTCTGGAACTCACCCTGTAGACCAGGCTGGCTTTGAACTCACAGAGATCTGCTTGCCTCTGCCTTTTTCTTTTTTTCTTTTGTTTTTGTCCAAGACAGGGTTTCTTTGTATAATCTTGGCTGTCTTGGACTTGGCTTGCAGACCAGGCTGGCCTCAGATTCTCAGAGATCCACCAGCCTCTGTCTTCCAAGTGCTGGGATTATAGGCATGCACCACCACACCCAGCTCTGACTCTACCTTTTGGGTGCTTGGATCAAAGGTGTGCACCACCACCACCCCAGCTCATTTATGCTTTTTAAGTGAATAGGTATAAGCAGTAAATCTGGGTAACAGTCTTCAGGAGGTAAAACAGAGTAATTCATGATAGGTAACACAACAGGAATAGAGGTCATGAAGTGGTCATTTCTGATTTGTGTAGGATAATGTGTTTTTTTGATCAGAGTATGACAATTTTGAAGCTTGTCGCTGTTTACCATTAGCTACACTCAGTTTTAGGGGCCTGGAAAATGCCATAAAGAACATAAAGAGTGCCTGAGAGATGACTATCAAGTGGGATATGGATGGGTAACTCAGTGTAAGAGAGCAGTAAAATGTTCCAGAAGGCTGGCTCCTTGGACTGGCAAATGCTGGCCAGCCCACTAGGAAGGGCCTAATCTGTCTTGCCAAGGCCCTAAGATTTGGGGTGGAGGCCAGAGCTTGGGTCTCTCCCCAGCTTGAGGTAGTGGATTGAGTTTCCCATGTAGCTTTTCAGCTGCCACTCCAGCCAGAAGCCCAGCTTGCTCGCTGATACAGAGTCTGAGCCAGCACCTTCCTGCTGCTGTCTTCTGCCTCCTCTGTTGTTAGATAGAGTGGTGATTGCTATATCAGCTTATTGCACCCTCACCCCCACCCCTATGCCAGGTTGCCAGGTAGACATGGGTTTAGCAAGAAAAGGGGGACAGGTTTGGACCTGACAAGTAGCCTCAAACATACTCCTTCACCTGTCAGGGAGTGTTCCCTGTCTCAGGAGTGAAATTAGGTCACCTAGAAGGCTTCTTTTCATTGTACCTACTTTGGGGGAGAGAGTAGAAATGACATGTATAGGGCCAGCCTAAAGGTGTTTGTAGCCTGATAAGGGCAACCAGACGACTGAATATCCTGAGAAAGTAAGTGTAAGAGCCTGTAATGTACTGCGGAGACTGCTGTGGGAGCACTAGAGGGTACCTCCCCAACAGGAAAGGCTTTCCTGAGGGTGGTGATGGTTGAGCTGGCTAGGAAGGACATAGTGTCTGATATGTAGAACTAGACATGTTCTAGGGATGGTGAGGGCTTGGCATTATTCCCACACAGTGGCTCAACCAGAGGAGCAACCAGTCAAATTTGTCAGCTTTGGGGTGGATGGGAACGTTGTACAGATGTCAGTAGGGAGGAAGCACCAGGCATTGACCATGAAATGATTAGGGGTTATCCTCTGTAGAGTTGGCAAGGAAAGCACTGATAGTGACTTGGGGTAAGGGTCAAGGATGCCAGAATCCAAGATAGCTTTCATACTTGTCACTGCAGCAGGGATACACTTGGTAACTTGTTCTGATAGAGTAAGGGAAGGACCCATCTTGGCAGGCTGTCTTTGGAGTGTTTGTGTAACATCAGAAGCTGATGTTTAGTAGGGAGTTGAGTTATGAGTCTGTTGGCAGATAAACCCTTTAGGGGATAAAACTAGCTGGAAGAAAGTATAGAGTACACAGTCAACAGCTGAGAAAGATTCCCAGGTGGGAGACCTCTTAAAACTGACCTTTCAGTGGCAGCATATGTTACAGAAAACTTGAGTGGTTGAAAGATGAGGCAGTTAGGGAGCAGGGACAAGTGGGAAGGAAAGAATATGGGCTTAAGTGGAAATGGCAGTAAAGTTGATGAGTAGCAGTTGTGGGCAAGGGCATGAGATGAAGCATACTAGGGAAAATGACCCATAATCAGCCTTGGATGGATTAGATTCATAGCTCTAACACAGGTGGTGTGAAAGAACTGTGTCTGTGTGTTTGTATCTGTGTGCAATTAGAATGTTTGCCTTTAGAGGCCAACTTAGGGTGCCCTGGAAGGGAGGTGGGGAAAATGTCCATGACAGTTGGTCAAAGGAAGAAAAATCAGGGCCACTATGATTCTCTTGTTAATGGCTGAAAACCAAAGGCCATAGTGTCTGTTCAGAATTGTGAACAGACACTATCCAGGGGTCTTGTGCTTGGATTTTGTGGATGCTGCATTCTGTGGCTATCCTGGACTATATAGGAAATCCTGATTTGCAATATCTGAGGAAGGCCTAGGATAGCACTGAAGAGAGCTGCTGCACTAAGACTTGTTCCTGGCAGCACTACCTTTCTGGTTGTGGCAGTCATCTACCAGCTGGCTCGCCTCCCTTGGTAACTGAGGTGACAGTTGTGGATGCTCCGTAGCAGCCATTTGCCTGACCAGGTAGAGGTGGCAACCCTTGGTTTTACTCATCTTTGTTAGGACCCAGCAGTGCCCAGGGGTCCCATCTTTACCACCAGGTAGCATACATGCCCCTTCCCTCATTTCTAACCAGGGAAGGCCCTCTTAAACTTGACAAGGACCTGTTCAGGAACCAGGAAGGTTCTGTGCTGGGAGTTGGCTAGTCACACTCGCCTTTCTTTCTGGCTTCTCTGTGATTTGTGGCCACTGTGAGTCAAGCCCATAACTTCTTGCTGGCTGCTTGGGTGCTTGGTAGCTTCTTCTACTTTCAGGGCTCTAGCCCAGTGGGGGCCAGGCTGGTGGGCAGCTTGGGGCTGAGGCAGGGAAACCTGAGCTCTAGGCCACGAGGTCTGAGCTGCTAATTTTAGAGAGCACATGTCACTGGAAACTCTCCTCTCATGCCAGGAATCAACAGCCTGGTTCTCCTTGTGCCACCAGGGACCCCTGGGAGCTTCTCCTGAAAGCAGGACCCATAGAGCCCCTCTATTCCACATGTGCATTCCCCAAAAGGTTTCTGCTAGAACTCTGCAGAGCCTGGGCTAAGGTTGAAAGAGAGTTCGCTGTCTCTGCGCTTCTGGTTTCCTTGCCTGCCCAGGCTGGAGGGGGGGATGACAAGAGTCTGCCTGTGCATGATGGACCAGAGAGACCATCCTTGGAGCACACCACTAAGGCTGCTGCTATTCTTCTGAGCAAGCACTTTTGTTGAAGTTCCCTGGAGCAGGCATTAGGCATGTTTTCTTCCTTTCCCCCCAGGCCTCTGCATGCACTTTGCCTGACTCCAAGTGCTGTGGCTAGATTTTCTGAGGCATGTGGGAAAATACTCCCCTTTCCTGGCTGCCTGAGCAGCGCCTTTCTCAAGCAAGGCTGCAGCAAGTCCTTCTGTCCTATCTCTCTGCCCATCCAGTCTTACTGTTCAGGGACCAGTGCTTATCCCTACCTGCTACCTGTTTATCTTTACAGCTATTTGAGACAGGCAAACAGCACTTGTGTCTTGATTCTTCTTTCTCTGCCCCAAGTAATGGAAGACAACCTCAGCTTAAGTGCTATTATATAACAGATACAGTGTGCCAGCTGGTTGTAAGATGTGTTTGGGGAGGGGATTTGGAGGAAGGGAGTTTTTCTACTCATGTTGGGACCTGGAAGCTGAGAGAGTATGTTTTCCAATGTAGGTTTTGGAGTGTAGTAGATTGGTGTTGGAATCATAGCTATGCACATTTCTGGCTCTTAGACATTTCTTTACCTTAGAATGTTTCACCCTCATGAACTAGACACATTGCTTCACCCTGCTAAACTTCAGTTTTCTGTCAAATGAGAGTAGCAGTAGCAACTACCTCATGAAGTAGCTATGAGGAATTCTCTTGGCAAGTTGGAAGTACCCAAATTTATTATCTGACATTGTTCTCCTAGGGAGGCAAGCCTGGCCTCGCAGGGAGGAAAACAGTGCTGAGGCTTGTCTAGCACATCTAGACCCTTGCCTGAAAAGTGTTGGCATTCCAAGACCTTTTGCTATATACTGGGCTGTGCCTTGGGTGTGCTCCTGTTTCTGATCCCTCCTTGAGATACTTCCAGAGCCCGATGTAGCTGTTTGGGGAGGTAGCAGAGGCCACTTCCTGGGCCCCACTTTGTGTTGCCAGGTCCGTGCTGGAGGCAGACTGTTCAGGTAGCAGCCAAGAAGAGTTCCTGCCAGGCCCTTTGCTCTCGTGCTTCTCACTTCTCCCTTTTTGTAAACAATTACAGCCTGCTTAGACGCCTGGTGACTCTCATCTCCCAGCAGGCCACACTGCTGGCCTCCAATGAAGCCTTTAAAAAGCAGGCAGAAAGTGCCAGCGAAGCGGCCAAGAAATACATGGAGGAAAATGACCAGCTAAAGAAGGTGAGTCTGCCTTCACAATCTGAGTGGGATGCCCAGAACCACAGTACAAAGGCCACATTTCTAAGGGTCCATAATAGTTACTGTTAGGCTAGGACCTGTGTGAGAAAGCTGTTGCCTGACAAGCTTTTAGTTGGGAGAGAGTACCTGTTAGAAGGATCCATGGTGAGTCTGGTGCCTTCTATTAGCTCATGAGGACATGGTACAGGAAGAGGGTATTGTTACTCTTTATCCTTATGCTGGTTCTAGTGGCAGTCTTCTGATGAGAATGAATCTTCTGGGAGCAGAGACCTGTGCTGGGACTCTCAGTCTCTCAAAGAAGACCCTAATTTTCAGAAGTTAGCTGTCAGCTGCAACCCTTCAGGAACATGGGGCTGATGGATCCCTTGGTACTAGGGAAGAAGCAGAGACCAATTTGTTGGCCTGTCAGAGGAGGTAAAGTGTAAGACAAGCTAGGAAGGAGAGTGATGTTTTGGAGATTGGTGGGGTGCACCTGGACAGGAACATTTCTTGGGATTTTTGGCTGCAGTGAGCTACAAGAGTCAGAAAGAAGAGTGGAGTGGTTTGTTAGGTTATCTGGGCAGAGAGCTCCAGGTGACAGCAAGTTGAGTCACTTGTTAGATTAGGTGGGTAAACACACAGCCATTGAACTTACTGGTGGGAAGGTAGGTCTAGGGACTGGGGTAGGCAGAATGTATAGCCTGTGAGTGAGCTTGCAGCAGATGTCCTTTCTGACCATTCTGGTCTGTGCCTGAGAGCTCTCAGTGGCCCAGTTCTGTCTGGACATTTCCAAAAGGGCAAGTAATTGCTGGAGGAAGGTTGAAAAAAATCACAGTTCTATGGAGTGTACTGGTCTGAAGCATCACCTTCACTCCCTTCTGAATAACCCAGGTACTTGACACTTTTCTTAGGAAGCAGCTGAGGATGGAGGCATCTTGGATGTTAAGAGTGCTGAGGTGAAGTTAGAAGAGAACAAGAGACTGAAGAAAGACCTGAAGAAGCTAAAAGATGAGCTGGCCGGCACCAAGAAAAGTGAGGATTGCCTTTCCGTTACACCCAGACACTTCACTGCTTGTTGCTGCCCCTTGTTTCAAGTATTCATAGCACACTTCATGTGAAATCAAGAGTTGGGTGGAAACAAACACAAAGCAGTCTGAATCTTTATACCCAAATGTGACCCAGCGAATTCACTGCTAGAACATCTCATTGATTTGAGTAGGCTTTGGAGAAGCCCTAACAGCTGCTGTGTATGTTTTAGTAGTAACCCATTAGAAGTTTCCTGTCAAGACAGGCAAGCAGGGGGAGCCCCAAGATGCCTTAGAGAGCTAAGAACAAAAGGAGAGTCAGAAGAATTTGTGTAATCCATCCTCCCTTTCTCCCTTCTTTTTCCTTTTCATCCCTAGATTGAGTGTAGACTCATTCAGCATTGTAGTCATTGGCCAATGATACTGTGTATGGCATCACTGTCACTAGGGGTCTTGATGCTGGAACTTTGCTCGTTGCCTCACACTGCCAGACATTTAAAAGGTCACCCCTTCTGAGAACCATTAATGTCCATCCATTGAAGGGACTAAGGGGACCAGTGCTCTGACTTTTTGTTCCATCTTGATCTTGGGTCTTACATAATCTTTTAATTTCTTCCTGCATTCATTTTTGTTGTTGCTAGAACTTGAGAAAGCTGAAAATGAGACCCTGGCCATGCAGAAGCAGTCCGAGGGCCTTACCAAGGAATATGATCGCCTGCTGGAAGAGCATGCCAAGCTGCAGGTCAGTGTTTCCCCATCTGTAGGTGCAGGATAGAGTATAGGTCCTACAGCATAATTTATAGGGTACTAGATGGTGGGGCTAGAACCTCTAAGGACAGTCTTGTCAGTACATTGGCTCTCTCTGCTCTGAGCCTTTCCTACCTTAAATTCAATCTCAACCTTGTAAAGAGGGAGTATTTAACTCTAGGCCAACCCAGCTGTGGAGTCGGGTTTCATTAAGAACATTTGTGGGAAAGCTGGGTGTGGTGGCCATACCTGAAATGCCAGTACTTACTGTAGGAAGCTGAGGCTGGAGAATTGCAAAAGTTTCAGACCCTGCCTCAAAAAAAAAAAAATTCCTCAATAATGTAGTGTCCTGTTTCTGTCCACCTCTCCTGTGGGATGGGGGTAAGGGTTTAACAAAGTTTGAAGTGAGGATAAAGTTTCAAAGGGTGCCTCACCTACTAAGTACTAGTTGAACTTGGTTTTCAGGCTAACCTCACAATTCCAAATAGAGCTGGAAGCTCAGGTAGTCAGGAAGGTGAGTGGAAAAACCCAAGTAAATACCCTTAGATTTGTATGGTTTTCATCAAAGGTAGGAGGAAGGGTCCAGCCTTACAGGTAGTGCCTAGGCCCTCAGAGTATACCAGGCTATCTGGGAAGGACTTGGGGGTTGGGACCCATGCACATGTCCCCACATGTATGTGGACACCAGAGTATCACTCTTCAAGAGCTATCCATTTTGTTTTATGAGGCAGGATCTCTCATTTGCCTGGAGCAAATCTGATCTACCTCGACAGCTCTGGGATTACAAGAATCTTCTACTACATATGGCTTTTTTTAATGTTCTGGGGATTGAACCCAGGTCCTCATGCTTTTATGGCAGATGCTATCTCTCAACCCCTAAGGATTTGAGTTTTAAAGAGCAGAAGGTACACAGTGGTAAAAAGGCCATATATTAGGACTTAAAAGCTAGCCTGCTGAGTGCTTATAAAAGGGCTTGGTTTTGCTCTCACTAAAAGAGAGCTGTGGTGGACACCTCCAACTGCCACCCTACCCCAAAGGGGCTCAGCTCACTGAGGTTCTACCAGTCCTCCCCTGGTATTAAGTCCAGGCTCTTTCCTAGTGGATAGGTTAGGTTGTCACATCCACCCTGGCAAGATTTTGGATGCTCTTGAGGGTATGGCACCTTGCTTGCCTGGGTACTTGTTATCAAAAGGACAGAGGAACCAAGTGCTTGGGAACATGGTACTAGAGGCCCAAGGGGTGGGCCCAAGCCCTGCTAACTTATTTCTTTGGGGTTTCTTTCCTTTTCCAGGTCTCAGTACATGGTCCCGTGGACAAGAAGGAGGAGTAAAGGCTTGCTTTTCCCCCTGCCTACAGCTGGCCTTCCACCTGAACCACACTCACTGCTTTCTCTCCTCTCAACCTGTTCCTCTTGTGTTTACTCCCTTCTGTTTCATCAGTTTTCTTCCATAGCTTATAGATTTTGGCTCCTTTACACATACTGCCATCCTACTAAAAGGGCCCAATTGTTGTTCATTAAGAGTAATTTTGTCACTGTCTTGCCTAGCCAGGGTACTTTCTACTTCCAGAAGTATAGAAAAGCACTTGTGACCTGGCTTGCGATTGAATCCCGTTTGTTTTGCCATGTGTCCTAAAGGAGGCTGTGAAGCAGGTCAAATGCTTTACCATGGTGTCAATAAAGGTTGTTACATTACAAGGTGTTTGTATCTAATTGGGGCTTTGGGGATGATTCTGCCGCTCCTTAAGTTGAGCTTGTTTCTAGTCCCAGAAGAGCAGACTCACACTTGCCCTCAAAGTTCCTGCTCTTTCTTCCCTTCCCTTCCCTGTTTTGCTCCCCTTCAGCCAAGACAACTCTGCTTTATGGCTTTTGGGGAGTGTCTGTCTTGTCAGTCTCCCTGGGAGTTGGCAACTGTCTGGGAAGCCCGGTAAACCAGCAGGACTTCCTGGTGCCTTCTCTGGGTTCCTATTCATCACATTCAGGACAGATAGAATGTGGCAGAGTGCCATCAGTCACTCCCTGCCCAACCCCCTCCTGAAGGTTTACAGCATGACCTCTGACTAATGCTGACTGGGAGAGGAGACTGTCCTTGGCAGTGACCTAGAGCTTGCTAGCACAGAACAAGGCAGTGGAGAGGGCCTTCAAGGCAATTGAGAAAGGAGTGCATAGTGCTCGGGTCTTCGTGCTGCCCACCAGCCCTGAAGACTTACTGGATGTGATCCTGCCTCTCTGCAGTGGCTTGCTTTGCTGACAGTTCCATGCCCTCACTGCTTACTTTCTTAGAGCAAGATCAGCCAGGAGCTAGGCTGCTCTCCAGCAGGGCACAAGAAAGGGCCTGTCCCTGATCAGGTGCTTGTCACCCCCACCCTACCCTCCTTCATGAGCCTTCCCTTGAAGGGTGTGCTATGCCTACTGTTTGTGGAGACTGGGTGGAGAGATTATGGGAACAGGTTAGAAGTGTCGGAATTGGAGTGACTCCTGAAGGTGTTGATATTGGCTAAATAGTTGACAACTATGTTCCTACTACTGTCTGAACTGTCTGGGACTAGGCCAAGCCATTGCCTTATCAAGCATTCTGTCACTCTTTCCCACCCTCAAAGCATGGCTACCCAGTGAGGAGTCTACCCCTTTCCCAGCACTCTAGAGGTGGTGCCCATGGGAACAGAGGCATTTAGTCAACACCCTCTGGTTGCTATGCCAAGGTTTAGGACTAGTCCACTTTTCCAGGAAGTGTTCTGGACTACTTTGGGCCTTCCTGAGCTTGCTTGTCTGTGCTTTGGATGGTTAAAGTCCAGATCGCTTCTCCTGCCTTTTCACTCTGACCCTAGCCACTACCCTCTCTGGCCCAGCTTCTGGAGCATTCTCTCTGATGGTTTGCCAATCATTTTCTCATTCTACTTGGACTTTTTGATCTCAGTTTCTTAAACCTTTGTACAGGAGCAGCTTTTCTGAGTAAATAGGTCCCATCTGTTGTAGCACCCAGTTAAAGGCACAGCTCTGAAGCTGTTTTTCTGTGATGTCATCATTTTCTCTCTCTGGAGTTGTGACAGGTTGCTGCAAAGGCCTTTATTTAGCCTGAAGGGGAAGTGACTGTAGACCAGAGCTTTCATCCTGAATAGATACCTGGTGGAGAGAGCCTGAGGCTGTGAGCTCCTTCTCATGGGTGGAATTATTTGAAAGAAAGGGTGGTGTGAGGCCTGGGGAATGTGCTAGTGAACCTTAGGAAGATCTTTTGCAGCTGAAGATAACAGGCTGAGATTTAGGGAATGGCACTCTGGACAAGAGCAGGGTTCAGTAAAGGAAGACAGACTGCTGAAGTGTGCTGAGAAGGTAGGGAAGCTCCAGTACGCTCCAGGTGATGACTGCTTCCTGCTCTGTATGGAATAGAAGTTCTTTGCACAGAATAAAACTAGGGCTGTGTGGCCACCATCCCTCCTGTGGCACTATATAACCCTCAGAGGCAGCCCTTTCTATGCACTAGGTTCCACCCTGCCAAGACCTGCTCTCTGTCACTTTTTTATATGGTGGTAAAGCATAAATTTATGTTTGTAACACATAAAACATCTTTACTATTTATTTTGTTTGTTTTCATTTTTCAAGATAAGGTTTCTCTGTAGCCTTGGCTATCCTGGACTCATTTTGTAGACCAGGCTGGCCTTGAACTCACAGGAATACACCTGCCTCTGTCTCCCTGAGTTTACAGACATGTACCACCATGCTCAGCTACATCCTTACTATTTTCCAGTGCATACTTTAATGGCCTTAAGCACTTGCACATGTAGAAACTGACACCCTTGTCGAGATACGTGTTCATCTCCCCATACTGCAGCATAAACCATGTTTCCTTAACCCCAGCTCTTGGTCTGGGGTTAAGCTTCATTCTACTCAATCTGTATGGATTTGCCTGCCCTAGAAGTTTCTTGTGAGTAGAATCATACAATGTTCTTTTGGAAGTAGTTCACTTGACCAGTCATCATGTCCTTTAGGGCCATCCATGCAGCATGTATCTGTTTCCTTTTTCAGTCTAAGTAATAGTGCATTCTGTGGACAGGCCATTCTTTGTTAATTTATTCATGTTTATTTGGGTCTCTCCCTCAATTCCCCCATTGGGTATTGAACCTAAGGTCTTGCAGATGCTATGCAAGAGCTGTTATCTCCTGCTTTTGAGACAGTTTTGATAGGTTGCCCAGGATGGCTTTAAAATTGCCGTGTAGCCAAAGAACACTGAGTTTTTGATTCTTCTTCCTTAGCCCCCCCCCCCAATAGCTTGGATTACTAGACTCGGCTTACCACCCATCCCACCCCCAGTGCCATTGGCAAACCTGGGAATTAAACTCAGGGACTTGTATATGCTATGTAGGTAAACCATTGATCACATCAGTAGCTACTAGGCAGGCCTTGAACTCTATAGCACAAGCAACCTTGAACTTTTGATCCTTCTGCTTCAGCTGCTGGTTTAACAAGCCTATGCTACTTGGCCCAGGTGATGTTTTTATTCTCATTTTTAATGAGGATTTTGCATGTTATCCAAGACCAATCTTTTCTGTGTCACCATGATGTCTTTACCACATAGTGAACTATAACACCATTATTTTTGACCCTTGAAGACCAGCCAGGGCCCAGGATGCTGTTCTTCATTGAGTTTCCATCTGTACCCATTTATGCTCCACCCCCAGCCCTTCCAGACTCAGGACTCATGTGAGAACTTAAGAAGTTTTAGCTCTAAGCCAGACTTTCTAGAACTGCAAAGTCCTATGTTCATTTGCCAACCAGAGATTGCCACTTGGATGGTATTTCCCGGATGACATGCCCAAAGCCAACTCCCAATTGTCCCCATCACAGGACCTGGCAGTACTGTTCTTCCTGTGGCTCAAGCCAAATCTCTGGTATTTGTCTTGACTGCTCAATCCTGCATCATGTACTCATCCATCCTCTGGCAGGGAAAGTATACCCCAATCCAAAGAATTCTTCCACTTAGCTCCAATGCCACCAAATAGGTACAGATACTTATGCCTAATCTCTGGATCATTGCCCCACCTTACCTCTTGCTATCTGTGATCCTGGTGTACCTTTTACTTTTATATCTTGGAAAGCCACTTGCTCAGGAACATACTTCTATTGATCCTCCTGCCTCAAGTTCAGGGCTTCTAGGCATGAGCCACCACGTCTGGTTTAGAAAAATTCTAGTAACTCATAGCTGCAGCCTCTTTCTGCTGCATTTGTTCCTATTGAACTTATTATCTTCCCATGCTCTTCACTCTAGGGGATTGAAGCTTTATGCCTGCCTGCTTTCCTTCCCTGTTCTGTTTCCAGTTTCTGACATGGTACTAGGTGCAGAGTCCCTCTCTGAATGCAAAGCTGGAGCTGGAGGAAGGTTCCCACACCTGCATCCCCACCTCATTCCTCTTCCAGAGAAGCAGAAGCAGAAGCCAACTTTGGAAAATGAAGTGTTTTTTTATTGCTATGTTTGCAGTGGCTTTTTTAGCACAGTAAGAATGTCCCCAAAGGCCTGCACCCTTACCCAGCCCCACCTCCCTGGCTTAGTCTAGCCCTGTGAGAAGGAAGACTTTCTAGGGGCTACTCGGCTGTTTCAGGCTTGATGGGACACAGATGTGGGTTTAAGCTGCTACACGGAAGACTTGAGATGTCGAAAGTTACATCAGCTTGGAGGTGGGAGCTGTGCCCAAGATCCCTTCCCTGGGCTGTGTCCATGGGCGATCCCTGCAATCATGCCCAGCCCAGGGAGCAGGGTGTGGGGCAAGCCTGAGCATGCCAGGTGAGCAGACCCAGATCCCTGCAACAACGCTATAGCCTTCCACCCCATAGACTTAGAGGCAAAGGGACAGTGTGGGGACACTCATGAGGCCCCGACTTTCCCACTCCAGTCTCTAGCTGGAGCCCACACAGAACATCCACACAACACTCACATACTCAACAGCCTGAAGCTTTTGTTTTGCCTATGAAAATTAAGTCTATAAATTCACACTCCTTGGCTAGGGTCAGAGAAGAAAGGTGGGGATGTGAAGGAAAGGAGTGGTAAGAAGGAAGGGGTGGTTGGGGCTTTTTAGAAATATACAAGCAGAAGTCTCACTCTCAGGTTTTTTTTGTTTTTAGTTTTTAGTTTTTTTTTTTTCCTTATAAAATGTGCAAAATACAAGCCTCTTTTGACCAGAGGCTCTGTTTACTTCTGGTATTCACCTTCACTAAGAGAGAAGAGATCTACACATCTTCTACACACACACAGAGACACACACACACGCACACATATGTGCACACATGGGTGCAAAACAGAGAGACATGCACTCAGACCCAAGCTCATACAATTACTATTGGTGGCAATTGACTCAGGAACACAAAGTTCCATTGCTGACTGGCTCTCTAGCTTCTAGAATAGGGGTAGGAAGAGGGGTCTAATTCCGCTGAAACATTTGCCTTGGTTCCACTGTCCCTCTCTTGTATCCTCTCCTGTCCCACCTTATTTTTTCCCTCCTCTCCTGTTTCCCAAGCTGCCACTGTTGTTTCAGGGGTGAAGGTGTGTTAGTTACAGATCAGAGCTTGGGAGGCAGGCAGGTGGGCTTGGCAAGGGTAGGAGATGGGTCCTGGGCTCCAGGAGGAAGGACAGGAGGTGGGGCCTGGAAGCAATGCAAGTACCAGCGTGGCTGGGAGGTGGGGAGGAGAGGCATCTATTTTTGGTGGGTTGTGATATTTTTGGCGTTTTATTAAAAATGGAAAGGTTATTTTTGTTAGCACTCATGGTGCTTCTTCCCCTTCCCCCCAAGGCAGACCCCCAAACTGTTAAGGAAAGGCAAGCCCCCTGGAGGCATGGGTGAGGGCTAAAGCAGGGGCTGCTATGGCTACCAAAGGATGAGCTGGTGATGTGAGCTGGGGGTGCCTGTCACATGACACTCTCCACCACGACGACCTTGCTGCTCTCAGACACTGGAGTCAGGGTGGTCAGGCCCCTGACATCTGTATCCTGAGCTCTGTATTCCAAGTGGTGGAGGCCCCAGATAGGCTGGGTCAGGTGCTGCCAGCGCTGTGGGAGAGGAGGGCATGTTGAACCTCGAAAGGGTCATGTGCTCTACCCCATGGCAACCACATCTGCTGCTCTACCTCCTACTGTCTGCCACCAAGGCAGGTCTGCTTCCCTTAGGGCACCCTTTCAGACCCCGCTCCCTGAAATGGGAAGCAGGGTTGAGTGGTCCTTGTGTGGAGCTAGGGAAGTGAGAGGTGGGTCCTGCTTCCCTGCTGTTACATGAGGCCATAATGGTTTAGCTTTCCTTCCATCTATCTCCACCCCCTCCAATCTGAGGTGGCCATGCTTCTGAGTGATGGGTCTGCTCTTGGCAGGGAAGACTTGGGTTGGGACCTTACCTCTGCCAAGGTTCCTTTTGCCCTGAGGAGACAGCCTAGGAGGTGGAGGGGCACACACAGCATGGAAG
Organism: Psammomys obesus; assembly: GCF_907164565.1. Classification (NCBI taxonomy): domain Eukaryota; kingdom Metazoa; phylum Chordata; class Mammalia; order Rodentia; family Muridae; genus Psammomys; species Psammomys obesus. The sequence continues at coordinate 785,897 of NW_026596129.1, forward strand.
AGAGTGCAAAGGCCCAGCCCATGGCTTCACCCCACCATGGGTACACGTAGGTATTGTTGTAGACCAGCGGCTCATAGTACACAACATTGAAGATGAAGATGCCCTGTAGATATAGATGCCTATAGTCACTGGTTCCCCGTTACATCACACTATTTGCCAATCTTCCCCAGCCTTACCATGCAGACCAGTGGGGTGAAGAAGGACCAGCACCATTTCATCCAAGGGCAAGGTCGGTACCCAATCATACAGGCAATGTCATCCATGAAGCGGTCAGCTCCTGGAACAGGGTGAGGTGGACAGGAAAGCTTGAGTTGGAGACCACCCACCTTCATTGTACCCTACAATTTCTAGCCCAACCCTTCATCTTGACCTACCGTAAACCCAAGCCACCACCACACATTCCCAAAAGGCTTGCCAAAGCAGGGTAGTGCCACTGGCTGAGTAGTAGTCAAACAGCTGGAAGACGTACATCCCACCCTGAGGAACAGAGTCAGGTCAGGGAATATGATAGCCCACAGCTGGAGAGTGACAGTAGCCCACCCTGCTCCACTCACATCAGTCACCATGGAGAGATCGATGACAAAGCAGAGGACACAGCAGAGGGCCACGGAGATCTCCCTTTGGAAACGGAAGTAATAGGAGGCCGGGAGGAGATCCAGGAGCCCGGTGATGAAGCCCTCCACACCTACAAACTGTGGCCAGGGCAGCTCAGGCCCAGGTCCCCCATGTTCCCATGCACCTGTTGCCCAATGTACCAAGTCCCCTGACCACCAGCCGCTACCCCATTCTTGCCCTAGCTCCTGCAAACCTGGCTGTCCAGACCGAGCAACAGCAGCATGAAGAAGAACAAGGCCGCCCAGAGTGGGGCCACAGGCATCAGTGTCACAGCCCGTGGATAGGCAATGAAGGCTAGGCCAGGCCCTGAGTGCAAAGATGCAAAAGAGACTGGCCTTCAGCACCATCCTGAGTACCCTGATGCTCAAGGTCACACCCATTCCCCCAGATAGTAAAATAACAGAAACCTGGGGACTACTTGTGCCTCAGCGTGATTAGGCCCACTGAGGTCCTACACAGCTCACACCAGGGTTCTGGAAGTCTGTGGTCCTTGGAAGCCCCACCCAGTATTAGCAGGACTCCTGATTCAAACTATTCTCCCTGGGTTCCAGTAGCCAAGGCAGTGGCTGGTTCCTGAGGTGACACAGCAGGGGCTGAAGGAGTATCTCATTTTCTTTCTATCTACAGCACTGAACACACCCTGCAGCCCTGGTGGTGGTGGTGGGGAGGGCAGGGTCCCCCCAGCCTTGTCTCAGTTGCATAGAATCTGAACAGCTAGCTGAACCCATCTGTCACATTTCAGAATGTTTTTGTTTTTGCCCTACATCAGGGTAGTTCTGCTGCTCTGGAGGTGGGCTGAGGTCAGGCAGCTCACCTGATTCTGCCACCTTGGAGATGTGCACACCCTGCTCTGTGGCCATGAAGCCCAGGATGGAGAAGACCACGAAGCCAGCAAAGAAGCTGGTCCCGCTGTTGATGAGTGCCAGGATGATGGCATCCCTGGAGGTAGAGGGGCATAATATTTTGGTTTAAGCAGCTCCACTGCTCCAAGGAAGGGCAGGGCAGGGCAGGGCAGGGGCGGGTGCCTACTTGTAGCAGTTGTTGTTGAAACGATTGTAGCTGCCTAGGGCTGTGAGGGCTCCCAGGCCGATGGCGTAAGAGAAGAAAATCTGGGTCCCCGCATCTATCCATACCTGGAAGGGGTGAGCCAAGAAAAGAGTCACAAGAGACCCTGCTTAACAGGCTGCTTCTTCCAATCCTGTTGCCACAAGCTACCTTTTTCTCACCTGAGGGGACCCCAGCTTTGACCAGTCAGGCTTGAGATAGTAGATGATACCATCCAGGGCTCCAGGCAGCAGCACCCCTCGCACCAGCAGCACAACGAGGACCACGTAGGGGAATGTAGCAGTGAAGTACACGATCTGGGGGGCCAGGGTGCTCAGAGATGTTCTGGATCCCTGCTCCCCCTTAAGAGGCCTCCTGCCTAAGCTTGGTGGCTGGCTCCCAGTGCTACTGCGAGCTGACAACATGGGCCGCAGTCGTCTCCCAAATTGTAGTCATGCTCAGAATTTGGGTTAAGAAAGCCAGTAACACTTATTCTATTCCTGAATGAGTAACTACCCCCAGGGAAGCTAGGGGACAGGCTGGGACCCATGAATCCTGATAGCAGGCACAAGTCAGCTGTGAAGGAGGGGAGAAACGGGCCATGGAATTCAAAGGTGAGGGTCCCTAGGTGTATCTTATGTTTAATGAAGGAAAGCAGGTCATGGGGAGTGAGACAATGTAAAGTCTCCCGAGGGGCATCTGGGTATGTCCATGTGGGGGCATGCCTATATGAGGCCAGGAAGGTATGAGGAGTATGGGCAAGAAGAATCTGTGGCAATGTTACAGAGGATTCTAAAAAGCATATATCCCTCAGAGCCCTGTGGTCCAAACTCCAGGTCATCCTTGATAGGCTGGTGGGCTCCTTAGCAGCTAGGGAATCTAGCTGGGCAAGGGAAAGACAGGGGTGGATTTGCAGCTTGGTGTTATTGCTAAAGAGAGAGGGAGAGAAGGGGGAGGGAGAGAAGGAGGGAGGTAGACACTCAGCACTCGAGGACCCTGCTGTGAATGAATCTTGATGCACTGGAGTTTGGCCCTCCATGGACCTGATCATTGTCCCATGGCTTAGCACTTTTAATGTGTTGGTTCATCTGTCTTTGTAACCTGAGAGGGAACCTCTGAGGAGGGATATATGGAGTCTTCCTTGGGGGGCCTGAGGATCCCACAGCTGAGTAGAGCCCCCATAGATCAGGTCCACCAAGAGTGACAAAATCGACTTAGGCATCTAGGAAGGAGTAGGGAGAAACAGAGGGAGAAGCAGTGGGAGAGGGAGGAAATAGAAAGGGCCAAAATGGGGTGGTGGACACAGGGAATGGTAGCTACTGCCTGGACCTTTAACTCTCAGGGCTGAAGGTTACTGTCCCTGGATGCGAAGATTGAGAAAGAATGCCCACCAACAGGTGGGAATAAAAACTATGAGTTTAAGGACCCATCCCCTCTGTAGGCTTGAGTTTCAGTCCAGTCACCTCCTTATTGTCATTGGGCCCCTTGCAGACATGCACCCCTCCCAGGCAACCAATGATGCCCCCACCCTTCCTGCTTCCAGCTATACCTTTCCTGTTGACTTGACCCCCTTCCATACACAGAAGTAGACCAGCACCCAGCAGGCTAGCAGGCACAGGGTCACTTCCCAGTTGAGGGTCCCTGGCACCTCCAGCCCTGAAGAGAGCCTTAAGACTTTGTTCCTAGGGTAGGGAAGAAAGGAGGACACCTGTGGGTCATGTCAGCAGATGGCACAGTGGCTGGGATTTGCTGTGGAGTTGGCAGGTCCTCCCTCATTACATCCCTGGTCCAGACCCCACCATCAGGTGTCTGGAGGACTACTCCAGGTCATCACTTTTACCCCAACCTTCGACAAATATGCAGTTTCAGCTCCATAATGAGGTGAACATGACAAGACAATGGAAAATGTCATGTTGCTGCAGGAGCCATGTCTATTCAAGTCCCAGGACTGGTGTAGGTACTCCTGGAGGATGAGGACAGACACAGCCCAGGAGTAATTGTTTTTGCACCCTTGGCCATGCACACCCAGGGCTTGATCATATATGGAGAGCTCAAGGGATGAGATAGGATGGGCTTGGCTCAGAGGCACCCTACTCACTCCCAGAACTCGATGACAGGGGACCGACGGTCAGCAAGCTGGTCACATGTGAGGTTGGCCAGGCTGGCATTGGCACAGTCTTCATGGCGAAAGATCTCCACACAGTCAGGAGTGTTCCAGGTATGGCCACACGTGGCCCAGGGCAAAGTGGTGGTGAAGGACTTGACCAGATAATAAAAGCCCCAGGCCAGCACCATGATGTAGTAGGTGTTGCAGTAGAAGACAATCACCATGGAGGCATAGCCTAGACCTGAGGAGGAGTGAGAAGCTGCCTTTCCTTCTAGGATCTTTTGTGGCCATTTTCCTACCACCCTCGTTATCTCCCCTTCCAGAGCTGGCACTGATTCCTGCTGAGTTCCTGAAAGCTTACTCCCTGTACGTCTCTGCCTCTCCCTGTATCTTCTCCCTCCTCATCCTGCCTCTGGGCTATCTTTCCTGTCTGTCTCCCACTAACATTTGTCCTCTTCTTCCATTATTCTCTGTGCCTCAGCTCTTCTATCCTGCCCAGAGATAAAGATAGTGCTCCTCTCCTCCTTTATGTGGCTGCTACATCCTGTTGATTGTCTAGCTTCAAATGCTTGCCCATTCCCAGGACCCACTGCCACCCTGAAGTCACAGAAGGCAAGCCCCCACCCCATCTATCCAGTAGCCTCCACTACATATCAGCTGCAAGAACTTTCCAGTAATCTGAAGCACTATGGGAAGTATTCACCCTTTCAGTGGGCAACCTTGGCAAATTGCTACACCCCTGTGTACCCAGCTTCTTCAAGGACAGTAGTAGGACCTCTGTAGGGAGTCAAGTATGTTCAACACGTCCTGCCCCTAAGTGTGGCTGTTTCTGCTCTATCCTTTCCTGTTTAAGCAAGCCTGTCATCCCACCCTAGTTTCTGACTCTTAAGTTAACTGTATGATCTTATGTCCTGTAGGTTCTCTTATAAACTCAGGGCAAGAAAAGATTTCTTCTTAAGTGGATCACAGCCATATTCTGTTCCAGCCCTCATCCCAATAAGCGGAAAGAGGAGAACTGAGAGTTGGACCAGGGTGGCTCACCTTTGAATAGGGGACAGATGTTCCAGACATTGATGCTGCCGGCCTTCATGAACTGGCCCAGTGAGATTTCCAGGAAGAAAATGGGGATTCCTCCAACCAGGGAAATCAGGACATAGGGAATAAGGAACACACCTGTAGGAGAAAGCATGGTGTAGGCTCAGGATACCTCCCAATGACCCCCTGCAGCAGGAGAGGCCTAACCCAAACCCATCAGCCAACCTGGCCAGGCCTCATAGACTAGCCCAGACTCCAGAAATCCTAGAAGGTGCAGGCAGAGCCCCAGCTTCAGCCTGCACCCCAGTCTCATGACTTCCCACTTGAGTGAATCAGTGCAGGGGTGGCCACTGACTCAGAGGCTCAAGGTGAACAATCCCAGGACATGAGCTCTTACGTCTGTTGGGAGAAGGCACAACAGCAGTGTCTAGCCAGTGTTCCCTGTATCACAGAGAGCCCTTGGATCAGAGAGTTCTGAACCTGTGGACACCTAACAGGCATCAAAAACACACACAGGCTTATGTATGCAGGCATCTCTGTGCCATAGCTCTTTTTGGCAGGCAGCAGAACAGGAAGGAATGGCTAGGGTGTGTTTGTGTGTGCTAGGCTGGGTGCTCAGGCTTTGGGGCTTGTCCAAAGGCAGTGAGTGAGCCCAACTACCCTGCATTTTATAATCATGAGGGTCCCAGGAGGAAGCTGAGCAGGTGGCAATTCTCTGCTTAAGGGGGTATTGGTGTAGGACAAAGGGAAACAAGTCAAGGAAAAGGGGTTGAGACAGGATTCCAGTAATTACATGGGGTGGTAGGAAGGAGAGGAGAGCTGAGCAGCTGTAGTTCTGACTACTCCCGCTGACTGCTCTCTAGGACCCCTAATCTGCCCCATCAGGTCTCTCTGCTACTCAGTGACAGAGTTAATTGCAGTTTGCTGGGCTCCTGCTTCCAGCATCCTTCCTGTGTGTGACCTTGGACAGAGGCCTCCCCTCTAGGACTCAGTTTTCCACCAATCACCCAGCTGCTTCATCTCTCCAGAAATCCAGTGTTGCTTCGCAGTCCCAGGACAGGAGAGTACCCACTACTGTTGCTAAGCTGGGCTTCAGCAACTGGGCATGAGATGTGCACACAGCGTGTCTAGTGGCGGCGCCAGGCGGGCCAGGCTGCAGACTTCCCAAGCCTGACTCAAGCACCCAGTGTTCCAAGCCTGGGCCAGAGGGGAGGGGAGAGGAGAGGAGAGAAGGGAGGAGAGGGAGAGGAGAGTGTGGGGGAGGGACAGAGTGGCCCATTGTGTGTGTGTGTTCCTGTGTATACACGTGTGGGGGGGGGGTCACACAATGTGTCACTTGTGTGCCTGACCCATGGGAGCAGCCAGGGTTCCTCACCTCCTGGAGCCCCCTCCACTTGGGGGAGGCCTTCCCTTCCCACTTCAGTAGCCAATCACTCCCAGCCTGGGCTGGAAGCCTGGGAGGCAGCCCCTCAGTTCATCAGGAAGCTCTCCTTGATTGCCTCCCCCCACACTGCCAGGCACATGACCAGTGAGGGGGGTGGAGGCTGCTGTGCTGGGTCACCGAACGCTTGGTCTGTGAGGGGGCACCACGGCCCCCACGAGCTCTGGGCGCGCCTCCCCACCCTCTGGACTTTGCCCTACTGCTCCGGTGGGCCTGCAGCAGGCTAGGGGTGGGAACTGACCACTGATGAGAATGCTGGGATGCTCAGGGGCGGGGGCACTCACCTCCACCGTTCTTGTAGCACAGGTAGGGGAAGCGCCACACGTTACCGAGGCCCACGGCGAAGCCCACGCACGACATGATGAAGTCCATCTGGCGTGTCCAAGTCTCTCGCGGCGGCACGGCAAGGAGGTTGCCGGGCGCCCCCAGGCCCGCGGGGCCATCGCCCTTGGCCGGGGCACTGTCGGGCCTGGGCACGATAAGAGGACCCTTCTTCTCTTCGCCAGACACGCTGTAAATACCGTTCTCGGCGCTCTTCTTAGCCATGGCCCCTGGGGCCGCGAGGCCAGGCCGGGGGTCGCGGCGCCTCGAGGGTGGCGGGCGGGCAAGGGGCTCCGGTGGCACCTGGAGAGAGGGTCCCGAAAGCGCGGGCCCGCCCGGGGGCCTCGGGGGCGTCCGGGCCGGGGGACGGGACGGCGGGAGGGGTGCGGGACGGCGGGGGCGGCGCAGTCAGAAGCAGTCCACGAAGCACTTGAAAGTGAGCCTGAAGAATCTCATGTGTGTCGGGGGCCCGGGAGCGCGCGGGCGGTGGCGGAGCCTGGCCGGGCGGCGGCGGCTCCGGAGACTCCTGCCCGCGGCTCGGGCGGCGGCGGCTGCGGCGACGACTGTTCGCCCGGCCGGAGGCTCACACTAGCGCGGAGCGGGTGGCATCGGACGCCCACTGTCTGCAAGCTGCAGCCGGAGCAAGGGGCCTGCGGCCCGCGTCCCCCACCCCCCACCCCGGCCCCGGCCCAGCCCTGAGCAGCTGTCCTGATCGCCTGCGGCTCTGCCGGCACTAAGGGCTCCGGTGGCCCCGGGCGCGCCTCGCCCCCTCCTTCCCGGCGGCGGCGGCTATAGCCGCTCTCCCGGCTGCGGCGGACTCCAAGATTCGCCACAGCACTCCAACAGTCCCTCTCTCTCCCGGCGCGACCAGCTGCTGCTTAAGAACCGACTCCCGGTGATGTCACTGTCGCCCCACCCCCACGACCCGGCTGGTCCCCCCTCCCCCCTCCATCCCGCCCTCCCTGTCACTCCGCCTACCTCCTCCTCCTCCTCCGGAGATGCCGCTCCAGTAAGGAGCAGGATGGCTACTACCTGGGGCGCTGGCCAGCACCTCCTTTTCAGTGGGCCGAGCCATGATTCCTTCCACGATCGCTTGGCCCGGGTGGGGTCAAAGTCCCCTCAGGTTTTTCTGAACTACCAGGAAATCGGAGTCTCTGACTGACTTCCAGACATGCTTAGTCCTCCCTACTCTCCTCGCTTTCTAGCCTGGAGTGTTTTGTGTGTGTGTGTGTGTGTGTGTGTGTGTGTGTGTGTGTGTGTGTGTGTGTGTGAAACATCCTTCACCAAGGTCTGTCCAGCCTTCCTCACGTTTCATCTCCAATTCCAATTAGGACCTAGAAGAGTTGGGTACCCAGGTGCAAAGTTTCTTGGTCCCTGCACAGAAGTAAGTGCGATCACCTCCTGAAGGGCGGCCCTGTGCTGACCTGGAGAGGAGCGCTATCCCTCCAGTGGTTCTGTGGAACTTTTCCAGAAGCACTGAGCTGTCTCCTGAAAATATTTAGGCCTCCCTAAAGATACCACCTAGAGGCTGAGGGTTGAGGTGTCAGTTCTGGGTGTGACCAATTTCTGTTTGTTTCCAGAGTGAGCAAAGGGTAGCTTGCTTGGTAGAGGATCAAAGTTACAATTTATCACCAAGGAAGAGTACTCTATGATAACTCAGGTAAGTCTACCTTTTGCCTGGTGTAGGGGCTTGTGACCTATGGATACTGGGGTAAGAATAGGGTAAGGCTGCCCCCTGGTGCTTGCTGGATGTACAGACCCTCCCCCTAAGCTGAGCACCTTCCTGCTCTGCTCCTAAGGGACTTCCAGGCTTCTCCATCAGCAGCTGTACAGCTTCTTGGGAATTTTCCAAGGCCAAGACTAGCCTGGGGTAGTCTAGGAAGGTGAGGCGTGCCTATTTCAATCCTAAGCTCCCTGATATGATCAGACACCAAAGTCCCCAGATGGCTCATCCCATCATGCTAAGCCTGCAGCCATCCGGCAGCTTTAGAAAGAAAAGCAGTTCCAGCCAGAGCCAGATTGAGCCTGATAGGTGAGGATAGAGGGAGGGGCAGCATCTCCACCCAGGCAAGCAGGAGGAACTGTGTGTGTGTGTGTGTGTGTGTGTGTGTGTGTGTGTGTTACACGTGCCTCTGTCGCGGTAGAGTCTCCTTACTCATCAGAGAACCTTAAACTTAGCTCTTCTCTGAGACCAAAGTCCTCCTGGAGAAACAAAGGCCGTAGAGAAATTACCCATAGCACAAATATCCTGGAGAAGCTGGAGCCACGCAAGGAACAAAGAAAAGAGACATTTAAGAGAAGAAAGAACAGGATTCCAAAGAATGGACACATGGACACAGAGGACTCCATTGAAGTAGAAGAACAGAGTGCAGGTATGAGACCTGTAAGGGGAAAGGAGCTGCTGCAACAGCGACCTGGATGACGTGTGGGCTGAGGCCAGCAATAGGAAAATCAGGCTGTGAACTACTCTTAGGAATTTAAGATCCTGCTTGTCCAGGGAGCACAGTTGGGGGGGGGTGAGAGGAAATAGTGGCCTGAAAAAGATGTGGGTGAGCTGATGGCACTTTGATGTGGTGGTCACTGCTGTTTGTGGGGAGGTCCAGCGTTCAAAAAGTTAAGACTAGGTGCAAGGGTGAGGGGTTCCCTCCATCCTGGGCCTGTGCTAAGCATCTGGGTGAAGAGGGATGTGCCAAGTCCAGGTACAGGAACATAAGGAAGGAGTATCATCTTCACTTACACACAAAGAGGCACTTTAAGGTACTAGTCACCCATGCTTAGGCCCCTGGGATTGCCATTGCCTTTCTGGGCTCAGAAGGTAGCCAGGGTGCAGATAAATGGAAAGCAGAAATGAAAGGCCACTGAGAATAATCCATGTGACCTTGAGGATTCTTGGGCCTCTACATCTCAGGGGGCATAAGTTCAACAGGTCTCAAGGCATGATTCCATGGGGTCCCACTTACCCCTTGCCTGGTAATGACATTACTTTTCAGCTCCCCTCCAGTCTGTTGGTCTTCCTAAATTCCCTGCAACCAGTTTTCCTACTCACCTCATCTCTTAGGACCAGAACCTCTCCATATCCTAGTGGCTAGCTCCTGGCTAGGGCCACACCTGGCACACTGGCATCCTGCAGTGGCAATGGTTCTACTTCTTAACTGATTTTTCTGTTGATGGTCAGGAGGCTAAAGAATGAGGCACTGGCAGTGATTACCCTGATTACCCATGAGCCATTTCCCATGAAGCTAAAAAGCAGAGTGAACCAAGCAGAGTGCTGTAAGTTTCTGTGTCTGTGGTCTGTGATCCAACCCAGATGCCTGTGGAAGTATGTGCACTGATGGGGACATGTTTAGAGACAGTTCCTAGGAGGCGCAGAGAACTAGGGAGAACAAAGGCATTGGACTTTCCAATCCTGGGCAGGCTCTCTCCAGGACATGTTCCTGCTGGGGGGTAGGGGTGAGTGTAGTTAGTAGGGAGGAGCATGATAGGTTCCCCAGGATCTCAGCTGATATCTACAGGCTCTTCCCAACTAGCACTGTCCTTCAGAGGCCTGGTGTTCTGGTCATGAGGGCATTGAACTGTGCTGAGAACCCCTAGTAGCTGGGGTAGAAACTGAGAGCAGGATAGGGTGGAAGCAGCAAGCTGGAAGAAGGCAGCTGCAGGGCCCTTGTTGATGTGGGAGGCTGGCAAGCAAGGCTAAAGTTGGACCCAGTGCCTACCAATGCCTGAGGTGGCTATGGACCGGAAGAAGGCTGGATGGAGGTCACCACCTCTAAAGTGATTCTGTAAAGAGCGAGGCAGCTGAAGGCAGGGTTGGTGCACCTCCTCTTCTGGAGGTCCAGCATGATGAGATTTGAAATTAGAATGAACTGGGAACAAAGGGAAATCTGGGGTCCACCTGTTAGGGCTTTGTACTTCTAACTCCTGAGCCAGCAGGCAAGAAGAATAAATGGGGCTGGGCTGTAGAGAGATTTTAATCCAGCAAAATAGCTACTCTGGTTAGAATGCAGATATGCCTAAACACACACTTTTAATCCCTCTGGCTGGAATACAGATACACCCTTAGTACACACCTATAATCCCAAATTAGTTAGTTCCCAAGGTGAAGTTAGTTGATGGAAGGAAGCAGCCATGTTTGAAAGTGCTGTCTAATTTAAAGGCAGACAAAGTGCCGAATCAGAGAAAGATTTGATAGAATAGGATATGCCCAATTCTCACAAGAACAGAGAGGAAAGGGAGATGAATTAAAAGGGAGCAGTGGAGAGAGAGAGGTTTTAGTGGGACAGTTGTACAGAAATATGTTTCAGAGAGAGAGAACAAGCTAGACACAGGTGAAGACTGAATGATCCAGAGAATGAGAAGGAGTCAGAAGCTTAGAACAGATTGCTAGAGTTAGTTTGAGGACAAACAGACCAATTTAGTCAGAAGCTGAGATAAGATAGTTTGAATCAGTCAGCTTGGAGAGGAGTTTGAGCCAGAACAAATGAGAACCAGCCAGCCAGAGTTCAGAAAGAGCTAGAAAGGGTGAGCTTATTCAGCAGTAAGTCTCAAGGCTGAAAACATTCTAGGCCTACTTTAGATTGTATGGAGGCTGGAAGCTTCCAGGACTAGGCCTAGGATAGTAGATGGAGGCAGTAAGCCTCAGAGATGACAATTTAATCAGGTGATAAAAAATAATTTAACACTGGGGTCAAGGTTCATGGAGCTAGGATGAAGCCTGGGGACTGCTGAAAGGCAGAAGTCCCCTCTTCAGCACAGTCTACCTTGTTTACCAGCTCTGCTCTCATACACAAACAATCTGAAAGGTTTCATGACTTACGCTTTGACATACACTTTTTATATAAACCACATTTTGTTATTTAAAACTCCTTTTTGGGGGTGGGTATGGTGAGATAGTGGCTGGCCTTGAACTTAAATAGATCCTCTTAAAAAAAGATTTATTTATTCTTTATACAGCATTCTGCCTGCATGTATGTCTACACAACAGAAGAAGGCACCAGATCTCACAATAGATGGTTGTAAGCCACCATGTGATTGCTGGGAATTGAACCTTTGGAAGAACAGACAGTGCTATTAACCACTGAACCATCTCTCTAGCCCTCAAATGGGTCCTCTTGCATGAACCTCTTAAGCGCTGAGATTACAGGTATGAGCCACTACTTTCAGGCTTAGAGAAATAGTTTTTCAACGTCTTGAGACGAGATCTCATTAGTTCAGGCTGTCTTGAACCCACTATATAGCTGAGGGTGACTTTCTTCTTCTGTTCCTCCAGTCTTTATCTCTCGAGTGCTAGAGTGCTGGGATTCCAGATGCTTAGATTCCTTTTAGATTTACAGAAAAATTGCTGAGATAGTAGTGACCACTCCCACACCCCTCTGCCATATCACAAAATTCTCATGCTAGACAGTTGCATTTACTCCACTTAGTGAGTCAACAGAGGTCTGCTATCAAGTATAGTCCAGTTTATTCAGCTTTCTGCATCGTTTCTCTAAAGTCCCCCTTTTTGTCCCAAGATTCCATCCGGGATCCAACATTAATTTTGTCTATCATGTTCACTGTGACTGTGAGGAGGGCTTTGTTTTGATGACTCTGACAGTTGTGAGGTAGAATGCTCTTTGTTGGGTCTTCCACCATTTCTTTCATAGTTATCTGGGCATTATGGGTATTGGGGGCTGTTTAAACAAAATGTGAGTCATATGAGGCTTGATTAATGGCTTGCATGCTCGCAAGTGTTTATGCATGAGAAGACTGATTCTTGGTCTTATCTTGGTGACTGAGCAAGTACAGAGTAAACGGTCCATGAACTTTAAGATGCATCAAAAGGAAATACAATAAGATAATTGGTTAGTTATCTGTAACTTAGACTGCACTTGCTGTATTAGTTATACACCTACAAGAAGCATATGTAAGGGCTGTTGAATATAAATAGTGGTCTGAAAAAATAAAAGTTGTCTCAGCATTTGCTGACAACCTCCTGATCTTTGTCTCTTTTCTTTTCTTTTCTTTTCTTTTCTTTTCTTTTCTTTTCTTTTCTTTTCTTTTCTTTTCTTTTCTTTTCTTTTCTTTTCTCTATCCTCACTCCCTCTCTTAGGTTCATGTTACCTGACTGAGTGAGCTTGGTCATAAGTGTTTGTAAGGCCTTGCTCATCCATCCTTTGGGATGTCAGTGCTTGTAGCACCATTGGTCAGTGTTGACAATGGCTGTCTGGTAGAGATGTGTCAGACTCTCATTCATCAAAGGGACCCCCTCTCCTCTTTCCATACAGTACTCTTTACAGGGAAAGCATCATGTCCTTCTCCCTGAGGCTATGTCAGTCACTTCTCATTCCTGTACAAACACCTTGGCAAGGCAGCTTACGGAGCTTAGTTTTAGTTCACAACTTTTGGAATTTCAGGCCAAAGTCATTTGAATCTGCTGTATCTGTAGTGAGGCAGAACACCATGGCAAGGGAGTAGGGCAGAGCAAAGATTCTCACCCCATTTTGTCCAGAAAGTCACAAGAAGAGGTCTCTAATATCCTCTTCAAAGATACATCCCAGTGACCTAACTTCCTGTCAGTAAGGCCTACCTTCTAGGTGTTCCACTTCTCTCCACAGCACCGTAGTCTGAAGCAAGCCTGTACTGTATGGCCTTTGAAGGACAGTTAACACAAACTGTAACAGACGAGAACACAAACTGTAACAAATGGGAGTAGCTATGGTGATTATGTGGTATTCTTTCACAGAGGAATTTTATTTATTTTATGATATTTATTTGTTAATAATGGATTTATTACAGTTTGGACTTAGGAATATTTACTTTATACTTTTTTCTCTTTTTATTTTCATTTTCTGTTGTTTCTGTTATTGCTGTTTTGAGACAAAACCTTGCTATGTAGCCTTGGATGGCCTGAAACCCACTATATAAACCAGCCTGGCCTCTAATTCAAAGAGATCTACTTGTCTCTGCCTCTCTAGCAGTAGGATTAAAGGCATGCATTAACACCTCTGACTCTCACTTGTTATTGAAATAGGGTTTTAACTGTATAGTCCTAACTGGTCTGGAACTTGCCATGTAGACCAGACTGGTCTCAAACTTGAATTGATTCTACTGTTTCTACTTCCCAAGTGCTGGAATTGCAGTAGTTTATATTTTTCTTTATAACTCAGTAGTTTTTTAATGTGTTGCTTACATTTTCTGTCTGTGACTCTTGGAGAATCAATTGACTCCTGTGGCTGTTGGGCCCAATTTAAGAGATCCCCAACAGACCACCAAGAGTAGAGTCTGTTGTAAAACACATGCGGATCTTTATTTGCAGTTTGAGCTGGACTCTTATAGACACTAAGGCATTGGCATCCAGCAGAGAGCACCGAGCTCTGGATTGTGAGTGATTTATAGGTCCCAAGTTCGACCCAGTGCTCCCAAAGCATGGTATTCTAGCCTGGCAAGCTTCTAGTGGTTAAAACAGAAAAGGGCATGCTACATTTCAAAATTGTTTGCTATGGGAAAGTGCCAGGACCATGAATGGTTCCAGATGAGTTGGGGGCCATCTGGGCCAGTTTCCTGGCAATTTTATCTTTAAGGAGCAGCAAGGTCAGCTCTTCCCTGCAGTTGGTTGGATCTGCCTAAAAGCAGCAAGGTCAACTGGCCTGATGATAGGTTTTAAACTTTTCAGCTCAGTACCCCAAAAACCTAATTTTTAATTCTTTGGTTTCTCATGGCCCCCTGTCTTAGGGTCTTTTCTGGGTACTGTGACAAAATACCTGCCAAAAGCAACTTAAGGAGGGTTTATTTTGGCTCATGGTGTGAGAGGTACAGTCCATCATGGCAGAGAAATCATGGTGGCAAGTAGCATGAGGCATTTGGCCACATTGAGGTGAATGCTGGTGCTCAGCTTGCTTCTTCTATTTTTCTTTTTCAGTCTGGAATCCCAGCCAATGGAATAGTGATGCTTACAGTTTAGGTGGGTCTTCCAATACCAATTAACTTATTCTACATAATCCCTCACAGGCATGCCCAGAGGCTTGTTTTTTTCAATAGTTCTAGATCCTATCAAGTTGACAATCAATGTTACTTCTCATGGGCCCTTTTAAGTTTTATTATTTTTATATGTATGGTTGTTTTGTCTGAATGTATGTCTGTGTACTGCTTGAGTGCCTGAGGCCAGAAAAAGATGTCAAATCATCTGAGACTATAGTTAAAGACAATTGTGAGCCAACATGGACCCTTTAAAAAATTGCTTCTTGGCACTGTAAGGAGAACCCCATGGGTTCGTGCATGCTAGCCATGTGCTCTTTCAATTATCTTTTCTTCCAACCTACTTCTGTATCCCCTTGACACTTCCTCCTTCACTTGTGTGAGTGCACATGCCTGTTTGAGCACTTTCTTGCTTTCTGGCTGCATACCCAGGTTATGTATTCCTGATGTGGATTTTGAATGAGTTGTTTCTTCCAAGGAATCATTCATTGGAAATGCTCATTGGTATGGACTAGTGTTTCTGGGCCTTCTCAGCAGACAGAGCAAGGAGACTTGCAAAAGTCATCGCTCTCTGCATTATCTATAAACAGACATGTTTTGGTGTCTGCATTAAATAGCAGTTCAAGCTGATATCTCTCACTTTAGCCCATTACCATTTGGAACATTCTAGCTTCTTCCCTTTGCGTCCCTAAGAGCAAATAACCCATCTTCCACCTCTGGCCACCAAGTAAGTAATTGTTTAACTGCACTATAAAGATCTAGTGGTTTTAGAATTGTTAACTCATACCCTCCCATAGCACCTCATCTGCCCTTAGTATTTTTAAAAGACTATGTAGACCAGGCTAGCCTCGAACTCTTAAAGACATGCCTGCCTCTGTTTCCTGAGTCCCTGAATTAAAGATGTGTGCCACTATGCCCATCTGCTTTTAGTCTTTTTTAAAATGTGTATTTAAAAGTGTGTGTGTGCGCGTGTGTGCTCATTTGCTCATGTGAGTGCAGAAGACAGAAGTCAATTGTGAGTGTCCTTCTCTATTTCACTGATCACCTTATTTCTTTATTTACAGTTCTTAATTACATTCTTAAATAAATTTAGTTATTTATTGTGTATCTGTGTATGCCATGTTCAATAAGTGGAGGTCAGTGAAAATTTTTCCAGAATTTTTTCTCTCTCTGCTGTGTGGGATTGAAAGTCAGGTCCTTGCTGGTTGGTGGTTGCATATACTTTTAATCCCAGCACTTGAGAGGCAGAGGCAGGCGCATCTATGAGTTTGAGGTCAACCTGGTCTACAGAGTGAGTTCCAGGATAGCCAGGGCTACACAGAGAAACCCTGTCTCAGAAAACCAAAAAAAAAAGAAAGTCAGGTCATTGCACCTGGCATCAAGTACCTGCTGACCTATTTTGCTGTCCCTCCACTTTATTTATTTATTTAATTTGTTTCAAGGCAAGATTTCTCACTGAACATGTGCTCACTTATTCAGTTATGTGTATTCTTCGGACCTCAACTCAGGTCTTCTTGTTTGGATGGCAAGCATTCACCAATCTCTCCAGCTCTAGTCTTAAATACATGTATTTATTTATTTTAATGTTTTAGAATTTTTTCAAGACAGAGTTTCTTTGTTTAATAGAGCCTCAGCTATCTTGGATTCACTTTGTAGACTAGGCTGGCTTTGAACTCACAGAGATCTACCTGCCTCTGCCTCCTGAGTGTAGAATTCATTTTTCATTTTTATGAAAAATATGATAATATCACTTTCTCTCCCTCCTCTTTCTCCCCTTAGTCTCTCCCATACAGTTGAGCTCTTTTTGGTCACAGTCTGCAATACACTGTATGTAACTCCTCCATCTCCTAGAAGATGACCAGGCTTGTAGACACTGCAGTTTCCTCTTCCACTTTCAAGACACTTCTGCTGAAAGTCAACCTCTACCATGCAGAATGGATTTACTGCTCTCAAAATCCCCTATACTTCCCCTAGTAAAACACGGTTCCTCTTCACTTCTTGATGACTGCTGATTTGTTTCTTGTCTTGATAGTTTTGTCTTTTCTGGCATGTTCTATATAAATTGAGTCTATTGTAGGTGGTTTGTTCCCACTGGCTTATTTCACTTAACAATTTGTTTGTTTGTTTGTGGGTGAGGGCTACTAGAAGGTATCTTTTCCGTGCTTCCAGTCTTCACTATGTACAAATAAAGCTGCTGGGTTTTATATAGACATAAGTTTCCAAGCCTGTGCCATAATCACCAAGGAGTATTATCACTGGACCATATGGCAAAAGTAAATTTAGCTTTATTAGAAATTGACAAGCCTCCATCAGGCAGTGGTACACCTTTGATCCCAATGTTCTGAAGGGAGAGGTAGGAGGATCTCTGAATTCGAGACCAGCTTGGTCTACAGAGCAAGTTTCAGGACAACCAAGGCTACACAAACAAATCATGCCTTGAGAAAAACACAACAACAAAATTGCCACACCAGGTGTAGTAGCACCAAACAAGGTTAAATTGAAAAAAAGAAAAGAAAAGAAAAGAAAGAAAGAAAGAAAGAAAAAAGAAAAAAGAAGTGGCTGTTACAGTTTTCATTCCCACCAGCAGTGATGACTGTCCCATTGTTCCTGTCAGCTTGAGCTGTTATCAGTGTTCTGGGTTTTGTCACAGCGATATAAAAGAAATCAGGACAACTGGTGTCAAAGAAAAACTAGGATGACATTTTTATAGGGTGTCATTTAACTGACCCTGATCTGGAACTCTAGCCTCCACTACCCAAGTGTTGGGATTGCAGGAATGCATCATCATGCCCAGCTTGTGACGTTTTTTTCTCAGTATGTTGTATAAGCCTCCCACGTATCCAGGACTACAGGCCACTTGCGGCTGAGTGATTTTTTTTTCACATGACTGGACACATACAAATTGCTTCATGAGTGCTGAGAATGAAACATAATTGGCAGAGTTCTAGCCTAACATATATAAAGTTCTGAAGTCCAACTCCAACACTGCATAAGAAAGGATCTGGTAATACTGGACTATAATCCTAGCATTTGGAGACAGAAGTAGGAGGATCAGAAGTTCAAGGTCATTCTCATCTATATAGTAACTTAGAAGTCAGCTTGGAATGCATGGCACACTTTCTCAAAAATAAAGAAATAACCCCCCCCCATGTGCTAGTTAAGGTGCTACAAAAACACCATGACCAAAGCAACTTAGGAAGAAAAGGGTTTATTTCAGCTTATACTTTAAAGGTAACAGTTTCATCACTGAAGGAAGCCAGGACAGGAACTCAAACAGGACAGGAATCTGGAGACAGAAGCTGATGCAGAGGCTATGGAAGGTGCTTCTTACTCGCTTGCTCCCCATGGCTTCTCATAGAACCCAGGACAACCAGCCCAGTGGTGGCATCACTCACAATGAACTGTACCCTCATACATCAATTAGTAGTAAAGACAGTGCCATACAGCAGGATCTTATGGAGGCATTTTCTCAACTGAGTCTCTGTCCTTTCAGATAACTCTAGCTTGTGTCAAGTTGACATAAAACTAGCCAACATATCCCTCAACAACAAAAAAGAAAAAGCCAAACTCCCAAAGAAACAAAAATCACAAGTGTTATACCCATCCCCAGATCAGGAAATAGGCCTCCATTTGGTATTTGCTGTTCTCTGGGAGTCTCTGAGCCTTATCTTGCTTAATGTGGATGGTTTCCAGTTGCTCAGAGACAAGTGTGTATGATACATTTGTAACATATAATATTTGCAAAATAGCAGTTATTTAACTTTTTTTTTGTGACTCTCCCTCTTAATCATCATCAGGGAGTGAGACATTCTGGAGCATTGGAGATTTGCAGGGATCTTCACAAGAACTGCATGTCCTGTTGTACCCCTTCAGCTCTCCCCTCCCTTTTCATGCCACCTGAACAGGTGACGGGATTGGATCTAGGCTCAGTTAACCAAGAGAGACAATTGGAAAAGGCCAGGGGGCAGGAGCTCAGAACACTAGAGTCTACAACTTACCTTTAGTCCCTGTGACTTGGCAGAGGCCTGGTGACAGACTTGTCTGGATGTGCTTCTGTGATAGTTAATAGACCCTCGTTGCAGAAAGGACACAGAACTGTGGTAGGGCTACAAATCACCTTGCCAGGTGTTCTTCCCCAAAGCACCTGACCCAACCCAGAGGAGGCACTCAGAAAATACTGAGGTCAACCTTCACCCAACAGTTAGAGGATTCCTCCACATCCCCTTCACCCCATGCAGCCCTATCACAGCTCTGTGTCCTGAAGAGGGGACAGAGTCATGACCTAGAGAACTGGCAGGCACAGGCAAGGGAGGCCTGTTAGAGGAGGCAGTGGGCCAGACTAATTAATGGAGTGAGGGCTAAACTGAGTAGACATCTGGCAAAGATGGTCAGTGCATGCAATGGCCAGGGGGCAGGTGCAGAGGAGGCTGAAGGGGGAAGAGAGTTGGAGAACGTAGGGCCAGAGAGTCATCAGACCCTGCAAGGACTCCTAGCTTGCTAGGGAGTGGCATATGTGCCTCCAGGAGCCACATGACCTCAGCAAAGGGAATGCTGTGGTGCAAAGGAGGAAGGCCATGGAGGTAAGGGTGGAAGCAGAGGGAGTCAGATAGTGAAGACTTAAGGTGTGATGTCATCAAGGTTTTGGGGACTGGCAGGGACTAGGAAAAGAGGCTGCTGTATAGCAAATGGCCTGGGCACTCTGTTTGTGGACACCGTGTTAAAAACAGCAGGGAAGGCAGACAGACAGGCCCATGTATGGCAACACTTCTGCACTAAGTCACTGGTAGTGCAAAGGCCCTGGGGCCACCCACTAGGCTACCAGGGCACTGGAGCACCCTGTAGTCAGCAAGCATAACTAAGGAGCCAGAGGGTGGTAGCCAGAAACCTGGAATTGCCTTTCAAAACCCCCTGCAGTGCTGCGGCCAAAGCCACCGAGTGCTCTCCTGCTTGGCTGCCCAGGGCTCGCGGGGGCGGGGGAGCGCGCGGAGGAGGCGGGGCTGGCGGGGCGCGGGCGGGGGGCTCGGCGCCTCAACAGCTACTGCGCGGTGGTGGTGGCGGCTGCGACGACGACGGCGGCGGCGGTTGCAGGTCCGCACCACTTGCTTGCAGCTCTGGGCTGGGGGCAAGCGGGCGAGCGGGGCAGACAGGTTGGGGCATACAGGGTCCAGTTCAAGGGCCACCTTAGCTCTGCAGCCCCTTCCGCCGTCGTCCTCCCCCCTCCCGCGCGCACACCTGTCACGCCCGGCGCGGCCCACGCAGCTCTGGACGAAGGCGGTCGAGGTTGCAGAGTCCCCCCCGCTCGGAGGCGCCAGGGGCCAGGCAGCGGTTAGGTGGTGCGTGGGTGGCTTTGGTCGTGACAGGTGGCTGCGAGCAGGTTCGCCAGTGCATTCGAGCGGCTTGGTAGCCTAGGTGGTGTGTGCTCGAGCTGTGCCACGGTGGAAGGTCTGGTGGGGGAGGGGTACGGGCCTTATAGTTGGAGGTGGGCCTGAATGAGCCAGGATGGGAGTGTGTGGAGCCTTCTGGAAAATAGCCGGCAGCACTGGCTCCATGTGTGGAGACAGAAAGGGGGTGTCGTAGTGTTGGTGGCCTACACTACGTATGCTCCGGATGCTGGAGTGGGGGAGCACAGGCTGGCAGCAGCATACCTGGAAGGGAGGTAGCATGCAGTGGCCTGCCTCAGTGGGAGTCTGGCCCTGGCTCTAGGAGAGGAAAAGGTGTACTTGGGCTGGGGAGGGGGTGACACCATGTTGAATTGGGGTGGTGATCTAGCTTGATGGGCAAGGGAGCTGCATGTTGCCAAGGGGCCTCGCTCCACCCCCCCACCCTCCCCTCCCCCACCAGACATGCTGCTGCTCAAGAAACAGACGGAGGACATCAGCAGTGTCTATGAGATCCGGGAGAAGCTGGGCTCGTGAGTGTGCATGCTGGGCTGTGGGAGTGAATGCCTGCGTATGTAAGGGATGTGCACATGTGAGAAAATGTGCGAGGGAGCGTGTGAGTAGTGTGTGTGGTGTGAATTGTGAACATGGGGGTGAATTGTGAGGTATGATGGTGTCTGTGTGGGAGGTGGTATGTGAATGTTGGTGAATATGTCAGTGCGTGTGAATGTGTGTGAGGTGGTGTGGAGATGTGTGTGCATACTTGTGGGTGTGTGTGTTAGGGTGGGTGGTATGGTCTGAGCATCTCCTCCATTTCTGCTCTTCCTCCTTCTCTCACTGGCATCTTCCCCCTTCTTGCCTCCCACCATATTGCTCTGCGGCAGGGGTGCCTTCTCTGAGGTGATGCTGGCCCAGGAAAGGGGCTCTGCTCATCTTGTGGCCCTCAAGTGCATCCCCAAGAAAGCACTTCGGGGCAAGGAGGCCCTGGTGGAGAATGAGATCGCCGTACTTCGAAGGTGCTCCCACTTTTCCCTTGGGCTGGGGAGACCTGTGGCCGCAGGCTGAGTCCTCTTCCCCTTTGAGTCTGTATATCTCCATGGCAACAAGAGGCACCTTATCCATCTGTGCTTTATAAATGGCCTACAGAAGTGTGTGTTCTAGGAAGACCTGGGCTCATGGGGGGCAGGGGTTGGTAGGGAATGGGAGCCCAGGTGAAGGAAGAGAAGGGGAGGGCTCAGGACGGAGGTATTCTAGATGATGAGGCTGAAGTGGTCCACAAGGAGCCTTTTCTGTCTGTTTTAGGATCAGCCACCCCAACATTGTGGCTCTGGAGGACGTTCATGAGAGCCCTTCCCACCTCTACTTGGCCATGGAGCTGTGAGGAGGGCTGCTGGGGAATGGGCAGAAGGGGGTGCAATGTCTAAGTCTATTCCCAGGTCTGTTGACCTCTTGCTTCATTCCTTCCACCTCCAGGGTGACAGGTGGTGAGCTGTTTGACCGCATCATGGAACGTGGCTCCTACACAGAGAAGGATGCCAGCCATCTTGTAGGGCAGGTCCTCGGTGCTGTCTCCTACCTTCATAGCCTGGGCATTGTGCACCGGGACCTCAAGGTGCCTGGCTGTGCCTTCCACCCTATCCCACCTATGTCTGGCCTTGAGTGTCATTTTTTTTCCTCCAGCATTGACTCAGTCTGGGTCTGGGGAAATTAAGGGTGCTGAGGCCCAACCACCCTGTCCCAGTGCTGAAGCCATTCTGGGACTCATAAGGCCCTTTCACTGACCCCATGTGTCAACAGCCTGAGAACCTCCTCTATGCCACACCCTTTGAGGATTCCAAGATCATGGTCTCTGACTTTGGCCTGTCCAAAATACAAGCTGGCAACATGCTAGGCACAGCCTGTGGGACCCCAGGATATGTGGGTAAGAGGGAAGTGATCTAAGGCTTACTGTGGTGGGTAGGGAGCCGGTGACCCTGGGGATACTAAGGCTCTTTGACCTGGGGCAACTGCTACCTGTGGCAGTCGATTCCTGGGCTGAATAGGTATACCAGGTGGCCCTCAAGGGCATGACATGTGTGCAAGCCTGTGCAGACATGTCTGTCTGTCTGTCTGCCTCTGGCCGCCAGCCCCAGAGCTCCTGGAGCAGAAACCCTATGGGAAGGCCGTAGATGTGTGGGCCCTGGGTGTCATCTCCTACATCCTGTGAGTGACTGCTGCGACAGCTCAACTCCTGCCTGCCTGCCCCTGCTGGGTTGGGGAGGGGTGGACACCTGGGTGATTCATCTGTGGGTGCCAGGCTATGTGGGTACCCCCCCTTCTACGACGAGAGCGACCCTGAACTCTTCAGCCAGATTCTGAGGGCCAGCTACGAGTTTGACTCTCCCTTTTGGGATGACATCTCTGAATCAGGTAAGCGAATGCTGACCCTGTCCTGGGGAGTGCCAAAGGGCAGCAGGGACAGGTCAGACTGACCTTGGCCTCTGCTCCAGCCAAAGACTTCATCCGGCACCTTCTGGAGCGCGATCCCCAGAAGAGGTTCACCTGCCAGCAGGCCTTACAGCATCTTTGGTGAGTGGGATGCCTGGCGGGTAGCACAGGGGTGGGAGAGAGACCTTGGCTGAAGCCCAACTTTTCTCTAGGATCTCTGGGGATGCAGCCTTAGACAAGGACATCCTAGGTTCTGTCAGTGAGCAGATCCAGAAGAATTTTGCCAGGACCCACTGGAAGGTGAGCACCCAAAAAGCAATTACTGTGCTCCTATTTCAGGCTGGGGCCCCCAGTGTCTTGATGCTGGTCTTCAAATTGGTCTTGGTGCTGGGCCCTCCTTGGCCTGACCTCACTCTCTTTCCACAGCGTGCTTTCAATGCCACATCATTCCTGCGTCACATCCGTAAGCTGGGGCAAAGCCCAGATGGTGAGGAGGCCAAGCAGGGTATGACCCGTCACAGCCACCCAGGCCTCGGGACTAGCCAGTCCCCCAAGTGGTGATAACCAGGTGTGTAGACTCTGCACCCTCTTGGGAACTAGCTTGTTAGGGACCCTAGAGAATGGTAATGAACTGAGTGGGGTCTGGAGGGTTAAGGGCAGAAAGTGTCAGAGAAGGAGAAGCTGGACAGAGGGGTACAGCAGACATCTTATGCTAGTAAGATAGGGGCATGATCCCTGCAGTCTTTTTTGAAAAGAAAGCCAAAGCTTGGGTAAGATGTTGGGGAGGAGCCAGGAAGGTTGGGCACCTTTTGACCCTGTTTTTCTCTTCCTCTTTTCCGTCCTCTTCCCTCCCCCTAGGTGGATGCCAAAGAAGGCTAAGTGGACTGACTCCAGCTTTTCTCTCCTCTGGCCCTTTTGGTCTCCTTCCCTGCCCCTTGTCCCCTGGGGTGGCCTCTGTTGGAAAGTCTGAGACTGTGGGTGTGGTGCATGGCACTGGGGTAGGGGGTTTCCTCAGTATGTCCCCCAGCCTCTACCCTTACCTATGGTGGAAGCTCCCCTCCCCATGTTGTTGCCACCTTCTGTAGAAACTGTGGAGGTGTTCACAAGTGAATTTGGGGGCCATCCTTCCTGCACCTTGCACGCCCACATGCATCGCATGGCTGTTCTGTGCTTTCCTGACTGTGGGTGGTCCTGCTTGTGTCATGGCTCTTCAGTTCCTCTTCCTCCCAACCAATAAAGACAAACAGAACAATGCCTTGGTGCTGAACTGGACATGGGATGAATGTGGGGTTGTGGGTCACTCTGAGGAAGGACATGAAGGAAGCAAGTCCACTGCTAGTGGATCTGCACAGGGTCTTCTGCTCTGCCTCTTGTACCTCTCTCTGCTGGGATCATGGCACAGGCACTGTGGCTAGTTCAAGGACTTCCTGATTCTGTCCCTCACAATGCCACCAGCAAGAGGCTGCCTGCTTGCCCTGGGTCTGAGAGAAAATGGACGCCAGCAAGCCCTACTGGGATGCCAGCAGGGGGCGATAGCAGGAGGCATAATTCAGCAGCAACAACAGCAGCATCTGCTCCAGATCCCCAGGGCTGTAAAGATAGATGCCCTGGGCTGGAAATCGCTTGAGCCTGTGGGGAAGTGACCAGAGTTTGGGATACTTCCCCCCCACTGCTGCTTCTGTTGTGATGAGCTGTGGGCTATTATCTGATTCTAGTGGCCCTAACCCCACATACCACCAGTAGGCCAAGGACTCCAGAAGCCTGTCTTGTTGGGTCCAGCCAGAGTTTGGAAGAATCTCTGCTTACTGTTTCTCCCTTGCTCTAGCTTCCAGTATATATGGTGGATTTTAAAACCTGATTGGGGCGTGTGTGTGTGTGAAATCTTGTCAAATTTTGGGAGACACTGAGGCCCAAAACAATGCTGGGCTGGGTTTCAGGGGCAGAGGTACTCTGGGTTTCAAGATAAGAGCCAGAAGTTCTGGAAGCAAGTGGACAGCTTCCTCCTCTATGTGCATGGTTACCCCAGGCCATCCTGTGCTTCAGGCTTTGGGCCATGTATCCCTGACATGCTTGCCCAGTGTCCTGCTATTTCCCCCATGAGGTCACTGGAGGGAAATCTTGGACATCCGGTATCATAAATGGGTCTCAGCAGCTTGCTTTACTCACCTCCAGTGACCTGTCCTGGGGCCTCACTGTCTTTTGATCACCTCTGCCAGTCTCTTTTGGCTGCCCTATACATCTCATCTTTTTCCTCAGTCATGTAGGACACCTATCTATTCTTATTTTGTTGATACAGTACTGATTGAATCTGCTCTGCAAAGGAAGGCTCTTAGTGGGTGAAGGGGGTGTTTTTTAAAATTTATTTATTTATCCACTTTACATCCCTATCGCAGTTCCTCCCTCCTCTTCCCCTGGCCCCACCCTCTCACCGTCTTCTCCCTTTCCCCCTTCCCTTCTCCTCAGAAAAGGGGAGCCCCCCAGCCCATTCAGGCATATCAAGTCACATCAGGACTCAGTGCTTCCTTTTCCCCAGAGGCCAGACAAGGCAGCCCAGCTTGGGGAAAGTGATTCAAAAGCAGGCAACAGAGTCCATGTCAGAAAAAGCCCCTGTTCTAATTGCTAAGAGACCCACATGAAGGCTAAACTGCCCATTACTTACATATGTGTAGGAGGCCTAGGACCAGTCCATGCATGCTCTTTGGTTGGTCGTTCAGTCTCTGTGAGCCTGAAGGGGGTGGTTTTATGGGGATGATATGCACAAGAAAAGTATTCTTCTAGCTACAATGGCAGGCCTAAGGATGAGTATCAGAGCAAGCCTTCCAGAAAGAATCAGCACTCAATTCAGACCACCAGCTCTTCCAGACTAGGCATAGGGCCAGATCTCTTCAGCCCCCTTGATACAGACTAGCCTTGGCACAGGGTGCAGTATGCCCTTATCACCAGCAGGTGATGCTACAGGCATATGTTTAGACATAGATGAGCCATCTTTTATTCCTTTACTATCCAGGGCAGGAGCTCAAATTCATTCATTGCTGGCCAACTCCCTAAATCCTGCCCTACATAAATCTGAACTGGGGAGAAAGGTCCATCCTGCTCATTTTGGAGTGAACTGCCAGGGACACCCCTGGGTCATACAGAGGCAGCATGTCCTTTATCCTTCTGAGATCTTTCCATTGGAGGAGAGCACTTTGAGAGAGCAAGGCTTTGGAGTCACCTAGCAAAGTGACTGACTCCTCTGCCTGTTACTGGAAGACAGAAGCGCTGAGACAGCATTGCAGGCTTAGGCACTGAGGCTCTATGACAGAGGAAGGAGCCACATCAAAACCCGGAAGGAGCATTCTTGTCCAGTTTGGGGTGAGAGCTAGGCTGTAAAAGTCAGGTGCTGTGAATCAGGAGCTGAGTCCAGCCTTTCAGGGACAGTCAGCACTTGTGGGTATAACAAGAAGAAAACATTGCCTCACCAGATCTTGGCCAAATAGGGCTCATGCTCTCTGTCTTGGAACAAAACTGAATGGAAGAGGTTTCAGAGAAGCTCAACTTGTAGGGCCACACAGGGGACAGATACGAGCTGGTTTTATTGTTGTTTTGAGACTGAATGTCATGTAGTAAGCCTGACTAGCCTGATACTTGCTATGTGGCCATGGCTGGCTTTTAACTTCTTGAGTGCTGGAATTCCAGGTGATGTGGTGCTGGGGAACAAGCACTCTGCTAACAGACCTTCATCTCCAACCTGAGATGGAAGCTCTTTAGGAGTTGGGTGGACGGCCTTGGCAACAGATGTGGAGAAATTTCAACTGGGATGGCTTTGGGGGAGAGGTAGTGAGAACATTTTTGGATATGGTGAGTTCGAGATGCCCAATGGATCCAAAGTAGAGAAAAAAAAAACTCACTCTTTACCCTCCTCTTAGCAAATATGTACCTAGCTTTAGAGCTAAGATTTATGGAAGGATTCTCTCTTGTAAGAAGAAGGAAGCTGACAATGACTCTTTATTAAGCACTTACCTTATGCCGGGCTTTGGAAAGCTTCATGTGTATTCACTTAAAGCTCACCTGTGAGCCGGGCATGGTGGCACATATCCGTAATCCCAGCACTCAGGGAAGCAGAGGCAGTGGGATCTCTATGAGTTTGAGTTCAGCCTGGTCTACAAAGTGAGTCCAGGAGAGCCAGGGCTACATAGAAAAACCCTGTCTCAAACAAAACAAAACAAAACACAAAACATGAAACAACCCCCCAAAACAGACAAAAACAAAAAACAAACAAACAAACAAAAATAACTCACCTGTGAACAAGGTAGCTGCTTTCATTATCAACATCCTTATTATCAATGTGGGAAAACTGAGGCACAGAAAAGCTTAGTAACTGAGCAAAGGTCAAACAGCCTGTGGCAGAGTGAGAATCTTAAAACTGTTCTTTCACCCTAAATCATCCTGCCTGCTTCTGTGTGAGGGAGGGGGCTTGCTTGGGACCTTACGGATTGGGTAAATTAAGAAACAGAGAGTTCTCTCAAGCCCCTCTTATCAGTGTTTCCAAGGAGAGAGGCTAGATTTCAGTTTTGACTTTAAAGGATTTTGTGTAACTGTTAACCATCCTCTGTGTCTTCATTTAATGTCCTGTTAAATAGAAACCAGGGAAATCTTCCAATAGCAGTAGGGGTAGGGATAAGATCTGGGCCCTAGAAGATCCTTCTAGAGCTCAGGGTGAAGAATAGCCTAGAAGTGGAATAGGAATGGTGACTCGGAAACAGGCATTAGGGTGCACATGAGGAACAAGGCACATAACACAGAGAACGTTTAGCTAAAGTGGGACTCAGTGAAGGTGTCCTATCAAGGGAAGAGCAGAAATTCATCATGGGTGAGCCAAGGATGTGGTCAAGAACCCAGGAAAGAGCTATGGATGAAGGCCCTGTGGACTGACAGTGACTGAGTTGGCAATATAGCCACAATTTCCTTCCTTCCAGGTGTATGCCCAAAGGATGTGTTATGGGGATCACACACAAATAGAGAGGCATTTTGCCAGCCCAACAAAAGTACCTCTTTAAAATACTTTTCAATATATTCAACCTGATATATGGCCATTTGAACAACATTAAAACCTCACCCTAGCCAGGCGGTGGTGGCACACTCCTGTCCCAGCACTTGGAAGACAAAGGCAGGGTTCGAGGTCAGTCTGGTCTACAAAGTGAGTCTAGGATAGCCAAGGATACACAGAGAAACCCTGTGGAAAAAAATGCAAGCAAACAAAAAATCCTTTTTCTTCCAATATTAAAATTTTTTATTGGGCTGGAAAGATTGCATACTTGTTAAGAGGACTTGCTTCCCTTGCAGAGGACACAGGCTCAGTTTCTAGTACGCACAGCTGATTCACAATAACTCCAGTTCCAGGGGATCCAACACCTTCTTTTGGCCTCCAAGAGTGCCAGCCATGTATGTGGTACACATACATACATGAGGGAAAACTACTCATACACATAAATTAAAATAAATCTTAAAAACATAAGCTGAGTGTGGTGGTGCAGGTCTCTAATTCCAGCTTCTGGGAAGCAGAGGCAGTCAGATATCTGGGACTTCAAGGACAGCCTGGTCAACCTAGGAGTTCTAGCCAACTAGGTCTATACATTGAGACCCTGTCTGAAAATTAAAAAAAAAAAAATTATTGGGATAGAATTCACTCACACAGTACAAAATTCATCCTTTAAAGTGTAAATTTTGGCTAGGCATGGTTGCATAGGCCTGTAATCCTAGCACTCAGCCTGGGATACATGAGTTACTGCCTCACCCTCAGCCCCACTATCATGTACAATTTAATAAGTTTCACAACCATCACTGATGTCTAATTATTACAAAAGGGAACCCTATATCCATTAGAGGTTACTCATCCCTAGGCATTCAAGGATATTTCTGGGCTTTAATTTGCATTTCTTTGATGATCATTTATGTTATACATATTTTCATGTATTTATTAGTCTGTGTGTGTGTGTGTGTGTGTGTGTGTGTGTGTGTGTGTGTGTGTGT
>NW_026596129.1:814236-844254 GCF_907164565.1 Psammomys obesus
TGTGTGTGTGTGTGTGTGTGTGTGTGTGTGTGTGTGTGTGTGTGTGTATTTGAGGCAGGGCCTTTCATTGGACATACTGTCCATGACTTATGTATCTGAGTCTACCTAACATTGGACTTCTGATCCTCTTCTTGTTCATTTTTGAGTCATTTGTCTTTTTTTGTTAATGAGTTCTTTATATTTTCTAGTCAGTAGATCTGTAATTTGTAAGTCTTTTCTCCCACTGTGTGGGCTGTCATTTTACTCTTTGCTGCACAAATGTTTTAAACTTGTGATAAACTCCAATAGTTTTCTTTGGTTTCCTGTGCTCGCAATATATGTTGTCTGACTTCTCCTGGAGAAATATGAACAAATGTCTGTTCATCTCAGACCACTGATGACAGACCAAAGAAACGATTCCATCAACTGTAGCTCAGTGAACTGCCGAGTTGACTGGTGTTCCTTACAGGAGCACAGGTGAAGGGTTACTTACAGGAACATGGGTGACTCAAAGACAGCTGTATCTCTGCAAAGCCTATCCCAGCACAGATGATGGATGACTCATGAAAACTACATCCCTGGAGCTTCCTGCATAATTTGCTAGCAGCTTGGCTTACAGTTGTTTACTGCTTTTCTAATCTTGGGGAAAGAATCTTGTAAATTTTTGAGCTCTTAAAGCCTTAGAAATGTCCTTATTTTCCTGAACCAAATAAGTTACATAATCTTCCCTCCTCTCTCCAGGAGGGAATATTTCAGTTTGGAGGACATACCTATACAGTCATATGTAAAGAAATATTGTGTAAGGTGGGTGAGGTGGCCCACGCCTGTAATCTTTGCACTCTGGGAGGCAGAGGCAGGCATATCTCTGTGAATTAGAGACCAGCCTGGTCTACAAAGTGAGTCAAGATCAGCCAAGCCTTCACAGAGTAAACCTGTTTCGAAAAACAAAACAACAAAAAAAAGAACTATTGTCTAATCCTGATTACAAAATTGATGCTCATATTTTCTTTTAAGTGGTTGTTGTGTTAGCTTTTTGAGAAAACATGGATAAGCACATATTCACTCCAAATAAGGCACTAACAAACCAAAGAAACCATTCCACCAATGGGACCAGTACATTTATTTGGGATTACTTACAAGAGCATAGGTGATGGGTTACCTAAAAGGACCATGGGTAACTTGCCAGGAACTGTACTACTGAAGACCTTTTCCTCCTTTAGAAATTGAGAACCATTTATATATCCTTGGGGAAGTTTGGAACATTAAGGACCTCATGAGCCAGATAACCACTTCCAAGAGGGAACATTGGGGGTCCCAGTCTTGACACTCTCTTGCTGTAATCACAGCTGCTCTGATTTCAAGATGGTAATGCCATATCATGCTGAGGCCAGCACCCCACAGCAGTAGTTTAATTTCTTCATTTTTGTTTTTAATATATTTTGAGTTGGTTTTTCTATACCACTTGACATTAGGATCCAATTACTTGTGCGTGCACGTGTGTGTGCATATGTTGTGTGATACTTTTTCCTTGGGACAAGTGAACAAATATCTACTCACCCAAGACAGGGGAACTGCTGACAGACCAAAGCAAACATAAAACTAAAGTTTAGCTTAATGAATTAATGAGTTTATTAGGCTTCCTTGTAAGAGTATGGGTGAAGGGTCACTTACAGGAATGTGGAGAAATCAAAGATAACTGCATCACCAAAAGCTACCTCAGAATTGGTGACAACAGATGAATGTAGGAACTCCGAACATCTCTGCACATGTTTCAGCTCAGTGGTTCAGAGAATGTCTCCTTAGCAGTCCTCCTACTGTATATATAAACTTGGAAAGGGAGGGGCCTTGTGGAAATAGTAAGTTTCAGGGACTTCTACAGACTCCGGGTTGTTTACTTCCTAAGTCTGAAGGAAGAGCCTCCTTTTAGAACTTCCTGAATCCTAATGAACAAACTTCCTTCCAAGATGGAGTTTCAAGTGAGATGAAATTGCTACAGAACATTGTGTGTCTGTGTGTGTGATGTTTGTATAGTGTATGTATGTGAATGTATAGGTGGTCAGAGCAGTGTCTTGTATATCTTCTATCATTGTCTATCTTTTAGCCTTGAGAATGGGTTTCTTTCTGAACCAAATGCTCACCATTTTGGATAGGCTGGCTGGCCACTGAACACTGAGAATCTACATGTCTGTGCTCATCCACCAACGGGGTTATACGCACATGCAGCCATGCCAGGCATTTAATATGAGTGGTGAGGATTTGAACTCAGGTCCTCATACTTCCAGAGCAAGTACCCTTATGTACAGAACTATCTTCCCAGTCTGCAACTTTCTTCTTTTACATATTTTGTCAAGTTGTCCTGGCACTATTCTTTCTCTTTCTCTCTCATTTTTTTTTTTTTTGAGGTGGTGCCTCACTATGTAGCTTTGGCTGTCCTGGAACTCGCTATGTAGACTAGGCTGGCCTTGAACTCACAGAGATCCTCCTACCTCTGCTTCCTGAGTACTGGGATTAAGGTATCATAGTACCTGAATTATTGTAGCTATGTGATAAGTTTTGAAATCAGGATGTGAGAGTCCTCCAACTTTGTCTTTTTCGAAATCGTTCTGTCTATTCTAAGATTTTTTGCATTCTTAACACCGGTTTGTCAATTTCTGAAAAAAAGGGCAACCAGAGTTTTGGCAGAGATGATATCATTGAATCGTTAGATAATCTGTAGGTTGTGATGGACCAAATGGGTTTGCTCTCAATTCATGTGTTGAAATTCTACTTGTCATTAGAATTCTAATTCTAATACTTGGAAACTGGGCCTGTAAGGAAGTAATTAATGAAGTAATCAAGATGGGACCACTATCTGATAATATTAGTGTCCTTAGAAGAAACACCAGAGGGTTCACTTGCTGTGTTTCTCCACAGGCACATACTGAAGAGATGTGATGTGAAGACACAATGAGAAGCTGGCTGGTAGCAAGTCATGAACAGTGTTCTTGCCAACCCCTGAACTAGCTGGAACATTGATTTGAGCCCAAGAAGATAGGAAGGGAGACCTGTTATAGCAAAATAACTTAGAGTGCTGAGATCACAACTGACTCTAGGGAATCTGACACCATCTTCTAGTCCTATGGGTATTCACATATATGTTTTCACATATATACATCAATAAAAACAAAATAAAATCTTTGGAAAAAGCGGGAAACACATTTCAGAGAATGGTTGGATGCAGTGTTGGGAATGAGAATCCGAGCTTTGTGCTTGCTGGACAAGCACTCTAAACAAGTGACCTCCATCTGCAGCCATAAACCTTTAGTTTTTAAAGTTAGTTTGTGGACTTTTTGTTTGATAATACTGTTTCCTTTTCTGCACTCTGAATATATCATTCTGCTGCCTTCTGGCATACTTTGTATCTGACCAGATGTCAGGTGTTTAATTGTCTTTTGGGGTCCTTTTCTCTGTTGCTATTTCTCAATTTGTGTAGCTTTGTCTTTATATGGTGACTGTGAAATATCTGAGTGGCTCTTTTTGTGTTTGCTATGATTGGGTTAGAGTTGAATTGTGTCTCCCTCAAAGATTTATGGGTTGAAAGACTTGGACTCCAGGGTGGCAGGACTGGAAGGAGGTGGCCCCTTTAAGTGGCAGAGCCTGTGAGAGGTGCTAAGGTCATTTGGGGTGTACTCCTGGAAAGCAGTTTTGTGTGACCCTTGAGTTCTAGGATGTGCTGTTATAAAATGAGAAAGGCTAGCCCCCACAGTTCCTCTGTTTCTGTATTGAGATGTGATAGTCACTTGTTCCTTGGAGTACTCGTGCCATTGCTATCATCTATGCTCTGAGGTGATTTAGCTAAGTCGTGGCCCTTTTCTGAGGGTCTTTTTTATGTTCTTTCTGCTTTAAATTTCTAAAACTGTGACCTAAATTCACCTCTTTTCCTCATTATTAACCTGTGGAAGGAATGACTTTATACTGAAACATTGACTGATACTTAGTTTTTCTGAGTAGGGTTTATTGAATTTCTTCCATCTGATTATTTTTCATAAATTTTTTTTGTAATGGAAGTTTTGGCTTCTTTAAAAACTCAGTTATGTTATGTAAATACGGCTTTATTTATTTATTTATTTATTTATTTATTTATTTATTGTTTCTCCAGACAGGGTTTCTCTGTGTACCCTTGGTTGTTCTAGACTGGCTCTGTAAACCAGGCTGGTCTCAAATTCACAGAGATCCACCTGCCTCTGCCTTCCTGAGTGCTGGGACTACAGGTGTGCGCCCCCACAGCCAGCTACGTAAATATGTTTTTGTTTTAATTCCAGGTGTGGGATTTTACTTTCAGTTTTAGCTTGTGGACAGCCGCTAACTGTCTCCTGCGGGGCATGGTCATTGTAATGGCCTGCCTTGTGCGGCACAGAGAGGGGGGTGGTCTAAGACTGTGAGGGGGATAAATATGAGAACCCAGAGTGAGCAGGTGTGCTATATGGTCGTGATGTGTGTCAACTAGCAGTTTGGAGAGATTAGAGACTGGTGGTGTGGCAGCGTGGAGACAGACAGAGAGAAACAAATGTTTCAATACAATGGCTTAGAGGTGACTGCTGGCTGCATCTACTACTGATGGAGATTAATGTAATCCCAAAAGAACCTAGCAACCCTAAACAGCCAGGAGAAGTAAAGGGGTCTGTGCCCCTTCTCCCTACTAACCTTCTCTCTCCTACCTAGAGTTGGTGGTTGGAAGGGAGGGGCTTTAAGGAACCCCAAATAAAATACTTTTAAAATGAGTGTTACACTTTTTTTTTGAGGCAGAGTTTCCCTGTGTAGTCTTGACCGTCCTGGACTCACTTTGTAGACCAGGCTTGCCTCAAACACAGGGAGATCTGCCTGCTTCTACCTCCTGAGTGCTGGGATTATAGGTTTACACCACTGCACCCAGCTTCATAAAAATTTGAAAGTATTTAATCTTTGGTTTTTTAAAATATTTATTCTGCCTGTTTAGTGTAGCTATTTCCTCTTAATAGAAACAGTCCTCCCCAAGAAGACTAACATAACTTACAAAGCTCAGGAAGTTTACAAAACCTAGAAGGCTCAGGAAGCTCTTGAAACAAGATTCACATGGGCCTGCCCCAAGATTATGTAAGCAATAAGCATTTTTTTTTCTTTTTTTCCCCCCAAAGACAGCCAGGGCTTCTCTGTGCGTAGCCTTGGCTGTCCTGGAACTTCCTCTGTAGACCAAGCTGACTTTGAACTCAGAGAGCCATCTGCCTCTGCTTCACAAGTGGTTCAATTAAAGGCATGTGACACCACTGCCCAGCCAAAGATTTATTTTTTTTATTTTTATTTTATGTATATGTGTGTGGGCCTGAGTGTATGTATGTGTACCACATGCATGCAGGTGTTCTTGGAAGCCAGAAGAGTACATTGATTCCCCTGGAACTGAAGTTACAGGTGGTTGTGAGCTGCCTGATATGGGTACTTAACCCAAGTCCTCTGCAAGAGTTACTCACTGACATCTCTCTAGCCTCAGTAGCAAACATGTTCTGAGGAGAGACTCTCCAGTAGGCCAAGCGACCTGCAAGTTGTTTAGGGACTCCAGAGACAGTGATTTCATGAGTTGTTTACCCATGCTAAGATGGGCTTTTTGGTGATGAAGCTGCCTTTGAGTCATTATGCTCTTGTAAGTAACTCCTCACCAATACCCCTGTAAATAAGTCCAATAAACTGATTGGTTCACTAAGCTAGAGTTGGGTAGAATTGTTTCTTTGATTTCCTGTTTGGTGGTGAATACATGTTTATTCCTATCTTCCCCAGGAAAAGTCATCAAAAGTTTGTTTTTCTTTCTCATTCTTTATATCTCCAATTTCACACTTTGGATGATTAATGCTGTCATCTTATGTTATGCTTTTTATTTATTCCACTGTTCCTGTTTCTTCATTTCTCTCTTGACTTCTGCATTAACAGAGACTTTTCTTTCACCATTCATGTTTTCCTCTTACAGTCTGGAATTAGTGTACTCTGTATTCTTTCTAGAAGTTGCCCTAAAAAACTAGTGTGTGGTTCATTGCAGAAGGAGTTAGGAAGTCTTCACCATGCTAAACAAAGACAAAGCAACTGAAAAACAAAGCACTCCATAAAGCCATCCTCACCAGGTTGGAATGGAGCAGGCACACACACTAACCCAAGGAACCCATGAGCCACCCAGGATGATTGAAGACCTGCTACACAGAAATTGCTTGAATCACAGAGGCTTAGATTGGAGAGACCAAACTATTAAAACTTGCACAATTGCATGCTCTTGGGGGCTTTCTCTTTAGAAGTCTTATAGGACTCACATAAAGAACAAGCTCATGATGCTGGCTGGGGAAGAAAACCTGGACATTTAAAAACTTATCCAAAGCATTCTATTTTTTAACAAGGCCTGTCCTCAGGAGAAGCTTCACAGAGACAGAGTCTGCCTTGTTGGGCTTTATTGAAGTCTGTGGCAGGGGTGGGTGGACCTGGAAAGGGAATCCTCTATGGTCATCTTACCTCACCTTTGGGGAGACAAAATCTGAGAAGCATAGGTCAGGGGTACAGGCTCCCCAAGACACACAGAGCACTGTAAAAAATGGCCTCTCCCTAGCCACTACTACACCACAGGAGATTGTTATTGTGATTCTTTTCCCCTGGTAATCAGGGGGTGACATTTTATTTTCACTCAACTTTGGCCCAATCTAAGTTCAAGATAAGCATTCATACTCATTTGTTTCTGTAGGAGTATTTGTCAAGGCCACCTATTACATTTGCTTGATGCTGTCACAAATTACCATAAGTTTAGTGACCTGCTGCAGCACTTTCCCTGGTGTGGTGGTAGTACTTGCCTATAATTCTGGTACTTGGGAGGTGGAAGCAAGAGGGTCAGAAACTCAAAGACATACTCAGCCTCACAGTGAACTCAGTGAATTTGAAGCCAGCCAGAGCTTCATTTTCCCTTGCCAGAAGGGGTGGGGAGAAAAATCTCATAGTTTTATACACTAACAGGTATGGGAGGCTCCTGGCTCCTGGTCGTAGGCTATGCCCAGGCCATCCTCACTGTTTGTTTGTTTGTTTGTTTGTTTGTTTTTTCCTCAGAACTTTTTGCTTATTTTCTTAGAAGCTCAGCCATTCGGTCACAGGGTTTTAAATTTCACCCACATTTCAGGGCTTTTGGACCAGGAGTGCAACTTAAACATCTTGCTATTCCTGAATCCATTGCTGCAGTTGGGATATTGAATGCCCATACTTAAAGGGCTTAGTCCCTCATGTGGCGCTACTACTGGGAAATGGAGCCCAGGGGGAGGGGAGATGTCCTCTTGAGTGGTGTTTGGGGATCTCAGTCCCTTCTTCTCTTTCCCCTCTTGGTAATGAATTGTCCAATTGTGTTTCACTACACACTCCCCCTATTTGATGCTGCCTCGCCATAGGCCCAGAGTGAAGGGGCCAATCAGCCATGGTTTGGAACTCTGAAATGTGAACCCAAAATCAGTCTTCTCTCTGCAAGCATATTGCCTCAGGTACTTGTAGTGTGGACTGGAAACCAACTAAAAGAGCCAAGCCTCCATTACATTCTCCCCTAAACATGCTCCCTACCCACCGTCTTCTTTAAGCCTTCAAAACAGCTTCCCAGGCCTGCCAGCTGCAGTGTGAAGGCACTGGCAGTGTCGAGAGGAGTCCTACCTGAAACTTAGGTGGCCCAGTGATGTAAGCTCTACTTAACATTTCTGAACACCCCACCTTAGGGCTCTCCCTCCCCTTGCCCAGGTTTTCGCAGCTTTGATTCTACATTGTATGGTATAAACAGCCCATACCTTTCCCTGTTAAAGTCCTGGTCACCCTCAGTATAATACATGGGCCACTTTGACTCACAGCTTGGGGAGTCACTTGCAACTTCATGACTGATTTGGGGTATTTGATTCCCTACTGTCATTGTGACACTGGCCACACACTACATCACATTCCCCTTTGGAAATGAGGCTCTAAACATTCAGCTTCTTCATGTTTGATTCACTGTTGTACCTCAGTCCCTGAAGCATGTGCTAGAATAGGAGTTCAAATGTGTTGTGAGTAACCTGGTAGCCAATAGGCGTTGTACATTGCTAGGAAATGATGAATGGATGAAGGGCAGGCTTCCCTTTCCTCTCCCTCCTTTTCCCCCTAGGAGCCCAAGAAGCAGCAGCGTCTCTACACCATATCTTATATAAACCATTTATTCAGGAGGAACAATTAAAGAAGGTGATTATGATGTGAATTCCAAAAACAAATAAGCACAATCCTTTCCAGGTTCAAAGACAAGATGGCCCTGCTGCCACAGGTACTGCCAGTCCCAGGCTGAGTGTGTGGGTGTGCTAGTGCGCATGTGTGAACACACCCACACATACTGTCTACAAAGGGGTGTGCACTGCAATGAATGACCATGCGTGTGTCTGCAGCTTGGCCCCTTCCCTGCCCCCCCAACCAACAGTGGCTGTGTGAGACACACAGCAGCAAAATTGAGGCCTCCATCCTTCTCTCCTTCTCCCTCAGCTCTCACTCTGAGACCCCATCTCCTCCGGTGGCAGTTGGACCACCCTCAGTCACAAAGAGTCTCAGTGATCCTGTCAAGACATCTGGGGGAGGAGGATAGAAACAGTCAGGGCACCAGATGTGTGGCTAGGATTCTGCCCATTAGCTCCCAGGTCCATGCCTTCCCATGTGACACTACCCAGCAAAAAGCAACCCCAAGAGGCTGTCCCTTGTGGATGCCAAGAGCAGCCATTGTGTTTCTGGGTCCACATCTCAAAGCTCCATGAAGTTTAAGCCCTAGTCAGAACAGCAGGAAGGAGATTACACCAGTGAGAATAGTGAGGCCTTTTCCCACAGGTGGACATTTGGGGACAGGGAAGGAACTGAGAGCAGGTCCCTATGGCAAAGTGTGACATGCTCTTCCTGAAGAGGAAACAGCAAGAAGGGCCAGGGTCCAGGCAGCAGACAGTAATCTGCAATGGTCTCTTGGATAAGAAGCCCCACTCTCACCCTGAAAGAATTGAGTAACAGTCGAAGAAGAGACAGGTTTTGGAGCGTGATCCACCCTAAAGCAGTGCGGGTCAGGCCCATAGCCATGGGCCCACCCATAGGCACGTGTAATAGAATCTGGGGCTGGCCCCGAGTGGCTAGGGCAGGTTTCTGCTCTATTCCTGCCTGGCTCCACCACCCCCTCATGAGGTATTGAGCTTTCCCTTCCCCCCTCCCCCTGCTTATGGTTGCATCCCATCCCTGCTAATACAAGGGGTCAC
Organism: Psammomys obesus; assembly: GCF_907164565.1. Taxonomy (NCBI): domain Eukaryota; kingdom Metazoa; phylum Chordata; class Mammalia; order Rodentia; family Muridae; genus Psammomys; species Psammomys obesus. The sequence continues at coordinate 823,482 of NW_026596129.1, forward strand.
AGGTAGGGACCAGCCCAGCAGCCTCATAGGGCTTTATGTGAGGTCGAGCTCAAAGACCCCATCACTGGTGCTGGTAGGGGTAGTAAAGTAAGAAAGTGGGTCTGAGACAGTGGACTCTGTTCCCCCACTGCCCTGCTCCTCAGAACGATTCTCTTCTAGGTGCAGACTTCTCTCAAAGTCTAGCAGCTGCCTCATGAAGTTGAAGTTGGGTGAGATGTTAGACTTCTTCCGCTTGACCAAGTCGTAGGCATCATTAAGTGAGATGTGAAGCTTCTGCATGAGGTAGGCCACGGTGACGGTGACAGAGCGGCTGACCCCCGCCAGGCAGTGGACGAGCACTCCACAGTTCTGAGACAAGGCCTCATCTAGGTAAAGCAGGACAGACCCCCCCACCAAGGGTCAGCATGAGTGAGGCCAAAGCTAAGTGAATTTCTGGGGGCATCATTGCAGTCTCCCCACTCTTCCTAGACCATATTTGGGAGGTTTCACTGGCAGTTGACCTGCACCTCCCTAAGTGTCATGAGGGCTCTGCTAAGCTGGGCAGGAAGGCAAGAATTCCCTTAGAGGAGAGGGTAAGTAACAGAAGACTGACAGGGAGTCAGTCTGGTGGGTGGAGACAGGGGGAGAGACAGGTGGGTGGGGACAGGTGGGGGGTGGACTAGGGAGGACTCACCAATAAATTCAATGGCCTCCGGAAAGAACTGGGACAGATTCTGGCTCCAGTGATCAGAGATGGGGATCTGCTTGTAGTGGAAGTCACCATTCTTCTCAAAGAGGTTAGGGAGATTAGGGGTGACATTGAGGATATAGCAGATGTTAAGCTTGCCCAGGCAGTCCAAGTTAGCTGAATCTTGGGCACTGCCTAGGTAGAGATTGGGTAGGATCTGGACTGGGACAGGTGGTAGCTGCCCAGATGGAGGGGATGTGGTGCCACAGCTCACAGATTCGCGGTCAGCCTCAGATTCGGCATCAGAGAAATCAGAGCTCAAGCACAGGCCGCCCAGCCCCACCACAGGCACTGGGTTAGGCCCTCTGGCCACACTTGGACCAGCTAGACCACTGAAGCCGGTTTCACACAGGTGAGGACACTCGGCCTGGAATTTGCTGAAGCCACCTGTCAGGAGAGAAGGGGGATATTTTGCTAATACAGCCTTCTGGGCAGCCAGGTATCCCTGGCTGGGGCTATGGAGCTGACTCTACACAGTCCAGGAGGAAGGGGGTGTTGCAGATATTGCCAAAGGGAACACAAAACCCAGCAGATTCATCTATACTGGAGCTCTACAGGTGGTGTGCTGTCCTGTGGACATGTTTCCACCCTCACTCAGCACTTGTGGCTATTCTCTGGATGGTTAAGTGCCCAATGTAGTCGCTTGCCCTAGGCAGCATCCTGTGAACCAGGTTGCTTCGTGTCAATTCTCCCTATATTCCAGACTTATAAAAGAGCTTGGAAGGATGATCGACTTGTCCAAGGTCATGCTCAGGTCTGCCTTTCCAAAAGCTGTCTGGCAGGTTATTGGGAGGGAGAATCTTAGCTACATTTTAGACAAAGTAAGATGGAGTTTGCCAAAAGATAAAGTAATTATGAAATTCTCCTGGGAAGGCAGGACCTATTCTCCTGTCCTGAGGCCACTCCAGGTCTGTACCCTCTCTCAGCCCACTGGCCCTCACTTACCCTGTAGATAGTAGGCCAGGTAGCCTTCTTCCCGTAGCTTCTGGAGCATGATGCCCAGCACCGAGTCAGCATCCCATTCTTCGGTCCCGGCTTCGGTCCCGGCTTCGGCCCCGACCTCAGCTCCGGCCCCGACCTCAGCTCTGGCCCCGACCTCAGCTCCCGCCCCGACCTCGGCCTCAACTCGGGCCTCGGCCCCAGCACAAACATCGGCCCCGGCATCTCCACGCAGGCACAGGCCACTACCCTGGTCGTACAGGAGCACAGGAGCAGGGGGAGGAGGCTGCAGCGGTGGCCCAGGCAAGAGCGACCGCACCGACAGACTCCCTCTCCGCAGGCGGCGCAGCATCAGCGAGGGCAGGGACACGTTCAGCGCCCCGCGGACGCGCGCCGATTCATACAGCTCCTGGCTGCGGCAGTCCAGCAGCAGAATCTGCGGGCGCGGGGACGACAGCTCCTGGCGCAGCCACAGGCTTGATCGCCCTAGTCTTTCCATGGTCGCGCAGCGATCGGCACTTCTGCACGTCGGACAGCAAGTGCTGTAGAGAGGCAAGACGCGGAGTGAGTGCAAGTTTGTCTCTACTCCTGCAGCGTGGACCAGGCTAATGAGATGGGAAATCAGTCCCTGTCCTGAGGGCAGGCGTCCAGTGTCCCCTCAGGGACATTCCTCTACCTCCTGCTTCTCTCCTCGCCTTCCACCCACAGTGAGAACACCAAGGAAGGTGCCCCAGGAAAAAGACCCTAGGTTGCTGCCGCTAGGGCTCTGCTCTCTGCCCCGCTTAAATGGAGTTTGTGTGAACCCCAGAAGATAGCTGGGTGGGTTAGTCTAGCTGCCTCCTGAATGAAGGCTTTTTCTGAGGTGCTAGGAGGACTAAGACCAGTTCCCTCCACACCCCCTTTCTGACTTTCTCACTTGCTCTGGTTTCCATCACTCCCCAACTTCGCCTTTAGATGTGTGGAGAAGTTGGGTTCAAGGCCTGGATCTCTTCTATGGCCAGGAAGACCAAGAGAACGGGGTCACCGAGGTGATGGGCCTCGGTGAGTCCTGTAGGAGCTGACTCAGCCCCATCCCTCCCTACCCCAGGAGAGAACAAAAGGAGAGAGACCTGAAGCGAGATCCAGAGGCAGGCGGCTGCGCGTGGACGTCCTGGCCACAGCTAGTGCCTCTGCAGGAGGCAGGTATCGTCCCTGGAGAGAGAGTCCTCAGGCTCAGAGCTCGGAGAGGGCGGGGTGGCAGAGCAGGCTCGCACGTGGAAGCCTCGCCTCGCGCCACTCGTGTGCTGGCAACTTCCCGGCAGCCGGATCCAGCTTCTACCTTGGAAGCCTCTGCCTTCGGACCGACTAAGTAGCAGCTCAGAGGGGCGGGGCGGGGCGGGGCGGAGGGGCTGTGGGGCGGGCTCAGGGGGCAGGAGAGCCAACTGGTGCGAGAGAACAGCCGGGTGGGAGTTGCAAGCCGCGGGCTGAGCTAGGGCTTCCACCCAGGCGGGACAGGGTCGGGGCAGAGGCCAAGGGCAGGTCGGGGGCCCAGCAGGCGACATGTTGCAGTTGCCCCTGCTCGGCGCCAGTCTGGTCCCTGGAGGCAGGAAGAGGGGTGGGGACAACAGCCCAGAGCCCCAGAACCAGAAACTGCCTCAAACCACTCACTTAATAATCCTGCGCTATCAGCCCTTGTCTGGAAGTAGATGCCCCCATCTGTATAATGGGCTAATCAGAGCTGTCTAATTTGTGCTACTGTGAGATGCCACTGAAAAACTAAAGGCACAAGGCAGCTCCTGGGGGCCCTATTCCCATGTGGGCTTCATTTGTACCGGCCTGGCTAAAGGTACTCAGGAATTCTGGGCACCCGACTCTAAACTAGGCAGGGGATACTGTGCTCTTATGACATGATGAATCCTAAGAGTCAATTCTGGTGCTTCCCCATAGCCTCCTTCCCATAACACCCTGGATGGATCCACGCGGAGGGAAGTCGCTTTACTGCAAAATGCTCCTTCTGTCTTTTGCACTGACCGTGGCTGCTGAAGTCATCTCAGTTTCTGAAACTTCAGCTTGTCCTCCACCCTGTCCCATTCCAGAGTACCATTCACCCCCCAAGGGCTGGTGGACTCCCACTAGCCCACCAGGCAGGTGATGAACAGGAGAGACACACAAGGACTCTCCTTGCCTGGGTCCTCCAGTCTAGGAGGACACACAAACAACATGCAAAGACACTGGATAAGGTAATGGGGTGATAAGTGCTGACAATGAAAGGAGAGACAGCGTGGCTTCTGAAAAAGCCCCATCTGGCCATATGTCCTTTCTCTGCTAAAAGCCCAAGAAAAGCAAATAACAGTGTTAAAGGAAAACACACAACAGATAAGATAAAGCTCGCACAAAATAATCAAAGGGTTAAGACCCCACAGATAAATGAGTAAGGAACTCAAGGACTGCGTACTCTGCCTGAAGGAAGGAATGTGATGGGGTAAGAATATTTGGGGAAAGGTTGAAGCTCAGGCAGAGAAGGAAAGCCGATTCAAAAAAACAAGGAAATACTTCCCAGTCACTACATTAGTAGAATGTTCTCAAAATGAGAACACCCAGTGTTGGTAAGGCTCAGTGAAACAGGCATGCTGTTCTCATCCTAGAAGGGATTTTGTTTTGGTAGTTTGGAAATGAATGTAGAACCAGATGAGAAAGCTGGATGGGTGTGGTGGCTTTGGAAATGCAGAGGTGCTCCCGTCTCTGTGGGTTTGAGACCAGCCTGGACTACAGAGCTAGTTCTAGGACAGCCAGGGTTACACAGAGAAACCCTATCACAAAAGAAAAACGAAACAAAACAAAACAAAACAACAGCAACAACAAACCCCCAAACAACAAAAAGAACCAGACAAGAAAACCCCACACTTGTGGGCTACTTCTGGGCTCCAACTTAGGGAACCAGACAAGAAGGCAGACCGGTGTGTACAGAATGGGTACTGCAAAGCATTTTTCTGAGGAGTGAAAAATGCAAACCTCCTGAAAGAGCAACATTTAGCACCACTGCATACCATCTATGCCTGTTGAAAAGACTCCTCTCATGAGCCAGAATTGAGATGAGATGCTGTGTGAAGAAGCCAGCCACACGGACTCAGACTATCTCAAAGGGCCCTCTAGCTTTTCCCTTTTCTCCACCGCTCTAGTGGACCACCAGGCTCAAACAACTGAGACCCATCTTACCATGTCCTTCCTTCTAGGATGAGTTTCTAGACTGTTGATATTCAAGGGTTATGGGCAAATGGGGCTCTATGGACACAGTCCGACCCAGGTCCCCTCTGCTGGCTGCTCATACCCCAGCTCCTATGTTCTGTTGGTCTCATAGGCAAGCCTGTAGGCTTCCTTCTGTCTCAAAAAGGTGATGCTGTGGCACTGCTCATTTCTTTCTTTCTTCCTCAACTTTCTCCTTTCTCCTTCCTTACATACTAGTTCCACAGTGTTCCACTTCTGAGTGGATGCCTGGTGCTGCCTAGCCATGAATGTCCAGACTGGGTCCTTCAGAGGTTGAAGACAACACAGAAGTTCTGCAACATTTATGAATAGGGCTGGCTGGGACTTTTTTAGGTATGGATGGGGTAGTGGTGACATGAGGCCACCATACAGTTGGAGAGACAGTATCCCACCCTCCCAGTCCTGGAGGCTGTTTGCTTAGAAGGAGGCTCTCCAACCAAAGGGAAATATTGGTACTCTCATTAGTCTAGATGTGCTCTCTGGAGTAGGCTTTCTGGAGGAAGTGATAGGAATTGCTCTGGGGAAGGAGGCACCCTGCAATGGTGAAGGAAAGGGAAGCCTAGGTGTCAACAATCAGCCCCACTCCTGCCCATATCTGAAGAGTACTTCCCCAACAACTAGTTCTAAACCCGTGCTGGCAAGGTCCCAATCCTAGCTTAGGATAGGGAGAGGATGAGGGATAGTCAGTCTCCCAAGTCAGTGCACAGTGCCTGATGCCCGAAGCCTGCTGCGCTGCAGTGCCAGCAGACAGGACAAATGGGAACCTGTTGCCACCCCCGCACTGCAGGTTTCGGTGCAGCCAAGCCCCCACCCTCGCCTGCTCCCACTCAGGCCCCCTGACAGCGTCTGCTCATGCGCTGGCCCCTCCCCTCGCCTGCATTCTCAGGGCGACCAAGGTTTGGGGAATCCTCCACATGTGGGGGCCTCTCCAGGCCCCCTTTGGGAGGTGGAGTCAGGCGGTGCGCTTGCGACTCGCTGCAGAGTAGACTCTGAGCTCACGGCCGCCCTTGCTGGGAGCCTCAGGACCTCGGACTGGCCTGGCCAACGCCCCCCCACAGGTCCGGTGCGTGCCGCGGGCGCTTTCAGGTCTCCAGAGACGCTGGAGAGGCACACTGACAACCCCTCTTCTCCTAGACCAATGCATGATTCCCGCCCCGCCCCGTGGCGGAATTTCAGCTGTCGCGACTAGGTCACATGGCTAGGAGCGCAACTCCTAGAGACAGCTTTTCTATCAAATCCAATGTCTTTTCCACAAAACCCACTTTCCACTGGAAATGGCGTTATGCTTTTCCTGGTCGAGCTCCTCAAGGGACTGGGAGTTCCTCCAAGGCAGGAATGGGCGTATGCCCAGTCCCAAGCTGGCCCCAGCCCCCCAGTGAGGGCCTGGTACACAGGCTGGGTGCTTCCAGAAGAAATGTTCATTAACAAAGACGGCATGAATGAATGAAATCAGTTGTTGCCTGGGGTAGCCCAAGAGGATGCTGCTGCTCCTGCTTTTTCCTTCTAGTGAGCACATACTCCTCACAGACACGTACTAGCACACGTGTGCACACAAAGCACTCCTCATAGCATACACGCAGGGACACAAACAGTGCGTGTTGACTCCAGCCCTTAGGGAAGCAACTCACTATGAGCAGGATCCCTTTGGTCTCATCTGGGACTCCTCCATTTTAGTGCCTGCCTCTGTTCTTCCATCCCAGCGGCTCTTTGCCTCCACACCTAAGTACTATACCTTGGGCCCCAAGTGCCTTCTTCATTTGATAGGGAAGAAGAGGTCAAGTCAGTTCCTGGGGAATCTCAAGGTTTTATTGGGTGGCACCTGGAGAGGTGTCCCAAGCTAGTAAGCCACTGCCTATAGTGGTGAGTGGTAGGTATGTACAATATAGGTACCTGTGTGCTGGCAACTGCGAAGCTGGTGGAAATGGCAGGGGACAAGGAAAGCTCATGGGCAGGGTGGCAGGGATGTGTAGTGATAGGACCTAATGGGTCCTGTAGACTTTTGTTCTCTGGCATGCCTTTGGGATGTATTTGGTAGGACTATGGGGGCCCATGGTGGAAGAACACTCTTGGGATAGGCACCCAGGAGGAATGGGGGTGGGGTTAGGGCCAGGGCTCCTCTGCTTACCTCTGCTAGCCTCAGCTTGGTCCCTGGCTCTGTGCTTCGCAGCCAGGAAGTCTCTGTAGCTCAGGCAGTGGAGAGGCAGAGCTGCCACTGGTAAAGAACACCAGAGCTCCGGAGGGGCCTTGCCTGGAGCTTAGGGGCCACCGCAGTGATTGGAAAGGAGCGCCCAGTAATATGCTGAAGCTATACTGGCCTCAAGTTGAGTCAGAAGTCTACAGCCGCAGTTGAACAGTTGTACAGGATATCAGCTAATTCCAGGTCTCAATTCCAGCTTTGGGGGAGAAGGGCCTGTTCTTTTCAGGGCTCCCAAGCAAGTCATGGGTGAGCTCAGGAAGTTCTACAGTGGGGAGATGCTGAGATCAGTCTTTGGTCAGGCACTGTCAAGGGCTGGCTACTCTGCTCGTGAGGAACAGAATCTAGTGAGGCCAGGCAGGCTAGCATGCCAGCACCTCCATGGATTGGGGGCAGCCAAGGGAGCTGTGGTTGCCTGGCTGCTGGGCTGTTGGCTTGTGTCTGCAGCAGTGCAGAATTCTCCTGAGTCATCCCTGCAGAAGAGGGAAGGTGGCAGCTTGGCCTCCAACAACCAGTTCTCCCATCTCTGGGGTTTGGTTTCTTGGTCTGTACATTTGGGAAGGGAAGCAAGATTCTGTAATCTCCAGGTGAGTTCCACAGCAGTATCAGACACTGATGTGCAATCTAGAGCACAGTGTGGATCCCACAGCCTGGCAGGACCACCATGCTCTTGGGTCTTGGTTACCCCTTTTAACCTCAGCTTCAGGAAAAGGCCCGCCTCTTCTAGGCAGGGGCCAACATTATTACCCTCTCCCTGCCATGGATGGGCACCAGATTGGTTTTCAGCTTGCTCTCTCGACCATTCCACTCTACTCTGGGTTCTTGTCCTTTAGCACCAGCCAATGGACTCGGGACTTGATCCTGCTGCAGCACACAGGCCAGCATCTTGGTTCCTTCCTACTTCTGGGCCCAGGTCTCTTTGCCAGTCCTGACTATGTCTTATTCCAAGGTTATGGGACCTTTCTTTAGAGACCGAAAGAAGCTGAAAACTGTGCTCTACCATAAAGGACTCTTCTCTTTTTGTCAACACAGGAAAATACACAGGGCAAGACAGATGAAGACAGTCATTCCCTGCTCCTGTTTACAGAGAACACAGCAGCTTTGCATGTGGCCTGGACAGTCTTCTGATGAACAGACTCATATGCATTTCTAGACAGGTTTGAAGCAACCCCCTGCATCCATACTTTAGTGACTCAGGGCTGAGAGGCTGGGGGAAGTACATCTGCATTGATTCTGCTGGCCCAATCCTTGCAGAACACCCACCCAGGCCTCCCACAGTGGTCACTGCTCTCCAAGCAACAAGACCCACTCTTTGCTATACGAGAAGAGAGTCAGGCTGATCCAAAGATGTCTGGGAAAATGAAAGGCCCAGGCCTGCTTGGCTTCTGGAAACAGCGTCTCCTCTCTATCTCTGGGTATTTTTCTTGAGTAGCAGGGCCCAGCCTGTGTTCTGTTGAGGTTTTGGGGAATAAAATCTAAAACCTTTTTGACAGACATTTGAGTGCAGGTTTTTACTGCTGAACTGGGGACACAGCTGGCCTCCACCTCTGCAGCAGTCAGGTTGACATGCTTAGGGCCTGGTGGTTCCTGAAGATTGTTCAGCTCTATTCCTTGCCCTGTCTATGCCACCTTCTCTGAGTTTGTTCCAGCTAGTCCTTTTGCTTCCTAAAAAACCAAGGCACTCAGCACTAGTACAGGGCTACCAACATGTCATGTCTTTTCTTTTCTTTCTTTTCCTTGGGGATAGCCTTTGGGAGGAGGCTATCTCATTTCTTTTCCAGACCCCATGCTCTCTTAAATTCCTCAGTTGCTCCCCAAAGACTGAAAATAACCCCAGGAACTTCTAGTTCCAGGCATGGTGGAGGAGCTAAGTTGACAGGTTTTTCTTGGGATGGAGAAATTTTCAGCCTGGTAGTGTCACCCATGTCTGGGCCAGCTCTGCCACTCCAAGCTGTAGTAGTCCTTTGACTAAAATCACCTGTAACTGTTAAGGCACACTTTTTTTTTTTTCTGGTCCCAATTCTGGGCCACTCTCCAAGTTAGTGAAACTGTGGAAGACGCATGGGAAAATAATACCTGCTGAAGCCTGAGGCTTGGTGCAGGGTTGGCAAGCTCAGCAGAGAGGAAGACTTTTGTCTGTCCTGGAGCTCCATCCTACTCTCAGCTCTCCACAGCCCCTTCTGTGCCTCGAGGCATTGTGCTTTTGAGTGCTGTGCCCAGGCTGAAGGCTTCTCGCACGGACACCCTGTTCACATCTTGGCACACTTGGAAGCACGCACATGTGCACATATACACACCTGCCCTCAATGACAGATCCCCAAGCTGCACTTACAGATGAGGTCAAAACTGGGCTATCTAGACAGCCGAATCCCAGGGCTCCAGGGGTACAAGTTCTAAGTAGGGACAAGAGAGAACAGGGAGGAGAGGGTGGAATATAGAGAGTCAGTATGCAGGGTGGTTGATTTCTGGGTCAAGGCCTCCCGAGGAAGACTCACCCTGTAAACCCCTCTGGCTGTTGCTATGTACCCACTCCTTGTCTTGTCTTCTAGAGAAGCATTGTGTGTGTCTGAATCTACATTACAGATGATATAACCCTTTTAAAGGAGAGAGCCAGATTCACATACCCAGTCCCTGGTCAGGCAAAGGGAGGTGACTCTTGTGCAGAAGAAGAAGAGAACAGGAAAGTCAAGGACTTTCAGGCTTATCCAAGGGATGTCAACGACTGAAGGGGACCAGGAATGAGGTGAGCTACCAAGAGTGAAAGAACTTGGCTGCACAGACAAATGTCAGCTCCCTTGCTTTAGACAACTACCATTGCTTTCTGTGTGGGCCAGGAGAAAGGCCTCTGTGAGTGGCCTTTGTGGTCACATCTCTGAATGGCATTCCTACGTCCTACCAGGATTGTGCCTTGCTGGTTAGGCTTGCCATTCACAAGACACAAGATAATACATGAAGCAGACAGCCATGGACAGTCTCAGATCAGGGCTTCTTGCAACCTTTCCCTGGCTCAGATGTCAGTGGTAGGGGGCCGGGGACTTCTGGAGAGGCTGTATAGGCCCTTGTGTAGCATTGAGAACCCAAACTGGGCTGAAGAGATGGCTCAGCTGTTAGAGGCTAGGCTCACAACCATAAATATAAGCCCAACTGTCTTGTCTGTTGGCTCCTCTGGTGGTACCCTTCTCTAGCTATCACTCTTCCCCACAACTACAGAGCTCAGGACTCTGTTGGCTTCCTGTCCCTTGATTCCCAAGCTGGTTGAGCCTTAGGTGCTCCTGTTCTGCCTAGCCTGAGACTTTCTCAAGTCTCTGTGATGAACTGAGGTATATCATGGGGCGGAGGCTGGGCTTCAGGTACCAGAAATTATCTTCTATGCAAGATTAAATGCTGGATGAGCTAAGTGCTAGGCTTGGCTAAGGCCTGTAATCTTTCCCTGACTGTAGCTTGATTGTTTTTTAAACCATTACTGCCTCTATCTTGGCTTTCCACCTTGTAGCTCAGAAATGTCAGGAGGAGTCTGCTTAGATGTAGGAAGTCTTTCTCTACAGGGCTTTTGGGTAATGAGCAGCTCAGTGGACTATGTGAAGGTCTCATTCAAGTCATGATGACCATTGTCTAGTAGTGACAGGATGCTTGTGATCTCATTTAGTGCTCCTAGATACTCCTGGAGCACAGAGAGAAGAGATGGAGTTAGTTCCACTACTACCAATCAAGAAACCAAAGCCAAATTGACATCCTTCACCAGTTAGGTCTCAGTCTGTACAGTGGGAAGTGACCTCTGAACTTGGGCACTAGGGTCACTCTTTCTCACTGGCTTGGGAGTAGCCTGAGGTCTCTGTGTATCCTGCCAGGCCCCATCAGCCACCATGATAGGGAAGAAGTCAACCCCTTCTGCTCCTGGCTTCAAAGAACTGCGACTGTAATTCAGATGAACTAAATGCTGATCAGGAAAAAGAGTGGGGCCATCCCACCAGAGAACCCCAGTCTGAGGATACAGGTAAAACTAGGTTGGCACCTTCACTACCCTTTCCTCAACTTCCCTGTTGAGGACTGCCTGACACAAGAAAGGCTCAGGATATTTCTGCATGAACATAAATCTGTGGGGATTTTTCCATCTAAATTTAGCAAACAGCTATTCCACCTCCATACCTACTTCCCACATTGGTAACTGATTGGTGTTCTGAGAGAGCCCTACAAGAAGGACACAGATGCCATGTCATGTGATCTGCTTGTCCTGGGGCTAGGCCCTTGGCAGTGAGAAGGTGGAAAGAGCAGTGGGCTGAGGCAGGGGACAGTGAAGTCTCAGAGAGGCAAACTCCTTGTTCTGGGCCAGGACTTTCCAGAGAGGAGCCATGATGTCACTAAGCTTCCTTAGGGCTGGATGTTTACTGTCCTACCTGCAGATGTTGAATTGTCTGAAGTACTTTAAGCAGCTGTTCAAGTTGTGTCCAGTGTCATTGCATTAACAGAAAGAACAGAGAACGTGGTGACTCTGGGATCCCTTCAGTTGGCCACGGGTGCTTGGCTGTTATACCTGGAGCAGAGACCTGAGACTTGGTTTTCTAGCAGTGGAAGCCTCCAGGGAGAGTTGCTATGAGTAATATGGGGTGTGACTGTGAGGGTGACCCATTCTTTTAACTTGCAAAGCTCAGCTCTGGGGTCATGGAGTTGGAAATCTGGCCAGAGCATGAGGGCTGTGTCTCAATACATGTGTGGCCTGAAGGTACTTGCTCTCTGCAGCTTCAGTGGAGGAAGAGATGGGTCAAGGACAGAAGTTCTAAGGCTACATACAGGCCTGGGAGGACTTTGCAATGGTCAGAGCTGCCAGTTAGGGATTGGCTGGTCAGAAGAGTGACATAGGCTAGTCAGAGGAAGATTTAGCAGCCAAGGCTTGTTTCCTGATGTCTAAGTCCTGGGCAGCCTGCAGGCTATGGTTAGGGACCTGTGCTATTGGTCTCAATGGGTATTTCTCCAGGGGCTTGGTTTGTACCTCCCATTGCTCATGGCCAAGCCACACACTTTGAAGTCTGATGTAGAAATGTTCCAGGTCTACTGGTGCTGGTGGCAGGCAAATATCTTTTTTGTTTGTTTGCTTCTCAAATTTTTATTTGTTTTTAGTATGTTTATTTATTTATACATCCTGAGCTCAGTACTCCCCCCATCCAGTCCTTCCCCTTCTGCTCCTCTCCATACACTCCTCCTCCATTTCTTTTAATAAAAGAGGAGGCCTCCCCTGGATATCAACCAGCCATGGCATATCAAGTTGTAGTAAGACTAGGCACCTCCTCTTTTATTAAGGCTACACAAGGCAACCCTGTAAGAGGAAAGGGTCCCAAAGGCAGGCAACACAGTCAGAGACAACCCCTGAGCCTACTGTTAGGATGAAGACCAAGATACTCAACTCTAATGTATAGGTAGATCACCTAGCTCAGTCCCATGCAGCCTGTCTGGTTGTTGGTTCAGTCTCTGTGAGCCACTGTGAGTCAAGATTAGTCACTTTTGTGGGTTTTCTTGTGGTGTACTTGACACCTCTGGCTCCTTCAATCCTTCATCCTCCTCTTCTACGAGATTCCCAGATCTCCACCTAATGTTTGACTGTGGGTCTCTGCATCTGCTCCTATCAGTTGCTGGATGGAGTCTCTCTGATGACAATTGACCTAGGCACTGATCTGCGAGTATAGCAGGATAAAATTAGGAATCATTTCATTTACTTTTTCCCCCAGGCCAATATCTTTACACCAATGCTGTTTTTCTTTTCTTAAGACTCGGATCTTATGTAGGCAAGGTTGGCCTCCGACTCTATATATGCTCAGGAGGACTTGGGACTTCTGACACTCCTGTCTCCCTCTCCCCAGTGCTGGAATTATTGGTATGTGCTCCTATACCTGGAGTTTTACAATCATTCTGAATATCTCTTTCATGTCCCAGCCCTAGCCAGAGCCTCAAGGAGCCCAGCAAAGCTAATTACAGGCTCAGGTTCCCGTGAGGGTCTGGCTACCTTCTGGAAAGCCCTTGCTTGGCATCTGGATATTGTGACTTCAGAGCTTGCAATGGAATTACCTATTTCTTCTGTTGATAAGTGATTGTTGAATCATATAGGTAGGAAGAGGAGGAGAAATCCTTTGTTGGGAAATTCTGTGTTCCATATTTGTGAAATCACCTTTGTCCACCAGTATCATGGAGTAGGGTCTATTGTGAGTGCTCACACTCTCAAGGACACTTCTCTGACAATCCTGTTGACCAATGCTGACATGCTGACCCACATCCTGAGGTTTCAGAGATTTCCTGGGCCCAGTTGCACTCAGGGTGGCTTTCTTTGTATCACTCAGAACATTTGCATGTCCCAAAGACAAACCTCATGTCATTTCTCCCAGTGACAGCTCTATCTACTCACAGGCTGTTTGACAAAGGTTCTGAAGGCTACAAGTAAGAGTAGTGTCTAAAACTTGCCTTCAGAGCAAGTATTTTTGTGTTTAGAATGTCCTCTCCCTCTTAGCAAAGCTTGCCTCCCTGCCCCAGCCTTACTGTCGTGGATGTTACCTCCTAACTGATCACTAGTCTTGACTTCACCTGAATTCTGTTCATTCTCTTTCACTGGTTCTCAAAAGCTTCCCTGTCCAGAATCTCAAGACCTATCCTCCATCTATCTGTGCTTACCAAGTAGCCCCATTTCAACTTTTATTTTCCAGGCTCCTCCTGTGGGCGCTATACCTTCTCCTCCACTTATCTCCCCAGAGTCCTGACCAGGAACCATTAGCTACATTTCTGTCTGTGACTTGTCCCATGTGGTCAGACTACTGAGTAGAGGAAGCACTATTCCCCTACCCTTTGCTGCCAGTTTGCTCCTCCTAGTGACTTGGCTTTGCCTTATCCCTCCATTCTGCACTCCATCCCCAGGGTAGATGGCTCTGATAAGGGTTGTGCAGGAGGGACAGGGAGAGGGAAGGGCTAGATTTCACAGAGCATTCCAACAGTTTGCCTTCTGGCCACCTGGTGTCCAGACACACAGGAGCCATTTGCTTGTCTTAGGTCAGCCTCTTCATTTTTGCTCTCTGACCCATCAGCACAGGCCCTCTCCTTTGCCACACCACCCTGCTTTCTTCCCATCAAAATGCACACATATCCTCTTTCCTCCCTCTTCGAGTCCTCTGAGTGCTGCCTCACTCTGCCTAGATGGAACAGTTTCCCAGCTACTGTACCCAAGGCCACCTATCCTCCTACTTGCTGAGATGCCCACAACCTAGCTCTGTGGGCAGGCCCTCTTTAGCTCTGCTTGCACTAATAGCCAGCTGTAGTGGTTCTCCCTCCTAGATTCCTAGCCTTCACTCCCTTCCCCAGCTGGCCAAGTTTCTGCCTTGCTTTCCCTCCTCCTGGCCAGTTGCCAGGCACCCTACTTCTCTTCACTTTTTTTTTTTTGGATGATCCCAGCTTCTTTCCTTGGTCCCAACTGTGACACTAGTGTCTCTGAGTATCTTGCCCATAGCACTCCCTGCCAGGTAGCTATTGCACCTGGAAGCCCCGTGGCACTTTAGATGTTCATCCAGAATTGAGTTGATGGTCATTCTTTCTTCCTACCTCCAACCTGATCTGTCCATGATTTCCACATATTGTTACAGACTTTGAAAATGTATATAATATCCCTTTGGCTCTGTCAAGTCCTGTGCCTCTTGGCCCGTACTGTTCTGTCATCAATATAATTTATTTCCATTTCCCATTCCCATCTCAAAGCCAGATGGATTGTCCTAACATAGATACTAGTTACTCCTCCCTTTAAGGCCCCTTACTGGTCTTTTGTGGCCTTGAGAACAGTTAAGTCTAGTTTGGAGGTCCTACGTGACCTGGCTTTTGTGCCTTCCCCCCCCCCCCGGCTTCCCCTCTCCCACTTCCTCCCTGCCCACACGCCAGACCTATCTTTATTTGAAGTTTCCAGAATACACTGCCCATCCTAAATAAGTTCACATTTTGAGGTTGCAGGTGGACTCATATTTTGCGAGGCCACTATTTAGCTTAGTAATTCCTCTTCACATCAGCAGCATGTAGAAAACACATTTATTCTATTCTATCCCTCCTGTAATTGCTCTGCTTACCCTCACCAGTCTTCCTGTCTTCCAGGAAAGAGTTCACTTTTTTTTCCTCTCTGTTCTTTAGTTTTTGTTTGTTTGTTTTTTGTTAGTTTTAAAACAGGGCTTCTCTATGTAATATCCCTGGCTGTCCTGGACTCACTTTGTAGACCAGGCTGGCTTCGAACTCACAGAGATCCACCTGCCTCTGCCTCTTGAGTGCAGGGACTAAAGGTGTACCATTGCTTCTGGCTGGTTCACTTATTTTTTTAAACCCCAGCTGCACCAACCTTGGGAAAGAGGCATCTCTGTCTTTACTATCTTGGCCCAAACTGGATCCTGGAAGTGTTCTAATAAGGTGGTTAGAGCCCAGGAATGAAATGAGGTAGAATCCTGGGACTCCTGCCCTATAGTTCATTTAGGCTGTGTGTAGCTGGACAGGACAGTGAACAGCTAGTTTCAGGCAGGGCCTGGATTCAGAGACCACAAACTATTTGTTGCTTTGTATCCCTCCACCATTTTTTAAAAAGAGAGTGAACCCTTACAACATTGTACTCTAGTATTAATCCTGAACTAAGCTATGAAGAAGCCCAAGAATCCGGCCTACCTCCATAAGTGGCATTTCTAGCACAGTCTCAGGGCAGCTGGCTTCAGTAGTTGCTGTCATTTGCCTGAGGCTATCAACTCTGCCCGTGCAGTCAATAGGCACCTTGTTGTCTCATTTACTCTTGTGGCCTCATTCTTGACTCCAGGCAAGGATTCCTATTCCCCAGAGTAGGCCCTGATATTTGCCTTCAGATCCCTGTCTCCTGTTCCCTGGTGCCCCAGAGCCTGAAGGCACCTCTGGCAGCCTTGAGGCTCCAGATTCTTTGGTCCTCCTGGTCCAGGCTCCCATCAGGCTCCTCTCCCATTGTCCCTCACCTGTTATTACCATTGTTGATCTAGTCTTTGTTTCTGAGATTTTCTTTCCCAGAAAATAGCCAATTCTATCAGATACCTTCAGCCGTCTCAGGCCAGCCCCAGTTCCCTTCCCCCCAGTGGTTTCACCTTCCACCCCTTCATCTGGTGCTGGTACCTCTTCAGGGCCTCAGGGCACTTCAGGTGGTTGGGCTGTCTTAAGAGGCAAGTGTGTGCTTGTCAAGGCTTTGCTGGCCACAGTCCTCTCTTTCCTTCTTCAGTTGGCCAACCCTTAGGTACTGTAGGAGGAGGACAAGCTTCCATCTTATCACATTAGTGTTCCCTGGAACACCTCTGCCACAGGTTCTATGACCAGTTAGCTGCATAACTCTAAGAAAACCATAATGAGTGGTTGTCGGGGAACAGGGAGAGCACAGAATCCCACCAGACAGACCCACAAACTTGCACCAACAGCTGTGGTCCCTAGGACATATGGGACAGGACACTATGACAAGGCTGGTCAGGGCACATGGCTGACACACAGACCTACAGCCAGAGAGAATGACAGCATGGTCACACATGTCTGTACAGGCATAAGCCTTCCCAGGGATTACAATATACTTACTGTTCCACTGAGACAAACTAGCAAGGAGGCTGTCAAGTTGAGGACATTAACACTGTGAAAGAGGAAAGTTGGGGGCATCTCACAGAACTTTTGGGGTGCATTTTGGGAAAGAAAGTGTCAGAAACAAAGACTGGGACAGAGCAGCAGGAAGCTGAGAGTGAACAGTGACAAGCAGGTAAGGAGGTTAAACTGACAATAGGAGTTAACAATAACAGCGAGAGACCTAAATTCTCTAGTATAACACTCATAGGGTGCTTATTATGGGTTTCATTTCATACTCTGAAGTCCTAACATCCAGTACCAGGGAATGTGACTTTATTTGGAAATAGGCTCTTTGCAGATAGGGAGGTGGTCCCCTAATCCATTAAGACCAGTTGTTACAAAAGAGGGGAATTTGGACACAAACACACAGGAAGATGTGAAGATGAAGGCAAAGATTTACAAGACAAAGCAGACCAAAGGTTACAGACCAACCAGCAGAGTCCAGACCAAGGGCAGGAACACCTCATCCCCTGATCCTTCAGGGGCAGAAGGTCCTGTCAATACCCAGGTCCTTGGACTTCTGTCCTCTTGACTAGTGGAAAAATAAATAAGTGTCTGTTGTTTCAAGGCTCCTTGTGGGTTGTGTTTTGCTAACACAGCTCTAGAAAACTATTTCTAAAGTGTTTTTTCATATATCATTTGATTCTAAAATATTTGTATGAAATAGATGTTCTTAATTTTTCATAGATAAAAACCCTGGGATTTAGGACGTTTGAGTAACTTTGCCAGGGTAATTTAATCAGTCTGAGGTACATTCAGAACTGAGTTCAACTCTTAAGACTTTATGGTAGATCTAGTAAACTTTAAGAGCTCTAAGCACCTGAAGATTTCCAATATATTCTGATTTTACATCTCAATTCAAAAATGTATTGCGCTTGTATGTGCATGCGAGTGTGCATCCCACAATGTGCATGGGAGTCAAAGGATAACTTCGGGATTCAGTTTTCTTTCCATCATGTGGGTCCCAGAAATCAAAGTCAGTTCATCAGGCTTAGTAGCAACATCTTTACCTTCTAAGACATATTGCTGTCCTCCTAATTAAAAAAATTTTTTTTGAATTCATTGTTTGAAAATTTTATATTGTGCATTTTAATCATATTCACTCAACTCCCCAACTCCTTCCAAATCCACTCTCACCTCCCTACCCATCCAACTTTGTGTTCTCTCTCTTTTCTAAAACAAAAACGAGTTCAATTTGTGTTATCCAAATATTTTTGGCTGTGGGTCCCTAAGATTTTTAATTAATTTTTAGCATAAAGATAATGGGTTTCATTATGATATTTTTGTATACATACATCTGAGCAATTTGCTTTTATATGCTAAAAATATTTATTTTTATTTATGTGTATGCTGTATGCCTAAGATTTTGTGTACCATGTGTGTGCAGATGCCCCTCTAAACCAGAGGGCATGACATCCTCTGGAACTAGAGTTTATAGAAGGTTGTGACCCACCTGTTGTGGGTGCTGGGAACCCAACCTGGTTCCTTTCCGTGCTCTTGACTGTTGAGCTATCTCTCCAGCCCTGCATGTATACAGTTTCAATTTTCTCTTAAAGTGTATATTTCTCAAGTTTAGATGTGACACATATTGTTGATTGAGTCAAGCATTACTTTCATTGCATTCAACCAGTTTTCCCATGTCGTAGTTTTACTTTTTTTTCATTTCAATGTGTTGAAATTTTCTTCCTAAACAACAACAACAAAAGTCTTCTCTTCTGACTTCCTCTTTGTATTAGTCAGGGTTCTCTAAAGAAACAGAACTTACAGAATGAGCCTGTATATATATATATATATATATATATATATATATATATGTATATATACATACATATATATATATATAAAGGGATTTATTAGAGTGGCTTACAGACTGTGGCCCAGCTAGTCCAACAACACTTGTCTACCAATAGAAGGTACAAGAATCCAGTACTTGTTCAGTCCATGTGGCTGGATGTCTCAGCAGGTCTTCAGTATATATTATAATCCTGAAGAAGTAGGCTCGAATGCCAGTGAAGGAACGGACTTACTAGAAAGATGGGAGGAAGCAAAGAGCAAACGATACCTTCTTCCGTGTCCTACAGAAGCCCAAATTACAGGTAGATCTTCCCACCTTGAAAGATCCAGATTAAAGGTGAGTCTTTCCACTTCAAATGATTGAATTAAGAAAAATCCTGGTTCTGTTGCTCTCCTTATGGAGCTCCAATCCCCTCCAGGTCTTTCTATCTCCCCCTTCTTTCATAACATTCCCTGCACTCTGCCCAACGTTTGGCTATGAGTCTCAGCATCTGCTTCAATACCCTGCTGGGTAGAGTCTTTCAGAGGCCCTCTGTGGTAGGTTCCTGTCCTGTTCCCTGTTTTCTCTCTCTTCTGAGGTCTATCTCATTTGCCTTTCTGAATGAGGATTGAGCATCTTACCCAGGGTCCTCCTTCTTGCTTAGCTTCTTTAGGTGTACAGATTTTAGTATGATTATCCTATATTATATGTCTAATATCCACTTATAAGTGAGTTATACCATGTGTGTCTTTCTGCTTCTGGCACAACTTACTCAGGATGATCTTTTCTAGTTCCCATCTCCCAAAAGCCCAGGGGTCTTTTGTGAGACTGATACTCCAACCAAGGACCATTCACGGAGATAACCTAGAACCTCTGCACAGATATAGCCCATGGCAGCTCAGTCTCGAAGTTGGTTCCCCAGTAAGGGGAACAGGGGCTGTCTCTGACATGAACTCAGTGTCTGGTTCTTTGATCACCAACCCCTGAGTGGGGGGGCACCTTACCAGGCCACAGAAGAAGACAATGCAAACAGTCCTGGTGAGACCTGATAGGCGAGGGTCAGATGGAAAGGGAGGAGGACCTCCCTTATCAGTGGACTAGGGGAGGGGCATGGGAGGAGAAGAGGAAGGGAGCATGGGATTGGGAGGGAATGGGGGGTTACAGCTGGCATACAAAGTGAATAAATTGTAATTAATAAAAAAATAAAAATAAATCATTTAACAACCACTCATTAAGTGCTTCTATGATATGTCTGGCCCTAAAATGGGCACAAGAAACAAAATAAAACATATGACCCTGGAATTTCTTCATGAAGAAAGAAAGAAAGAAAGAAAGAAAGAAAGAAAGAAAGAAAGAAAGAAAGAAAGGGAAATCCTTCACAGTTGTGCCCAACTGTGTGGGTTAATTCCAGAGAATAGCTACCACACTCTTGGATACACGGATTGTTTTTATGATGCTGGGGCTCAAACCCAAGATCTTGTTTATGCTAGCCAAGCAGTCTACTACTGAGCCACATGCACTGCCCAAACAGTGAATTATTTTGAGGTAGGTTTAGATCTGTGATATATAGAGATTTTTCTGTAATTGATTTCTAGTTTGTGTTGTGATTGGAGAACACACTGAGTATGATTTCAGTTTTTAAAGTCTGTCAAGCTGGGAAATGGTGGCACACACCTTTAATCCCAACACTTGGGAGGCAGAGGCAGGTGGATCTCTGAGTTCAAAACCAGCTTGGTCTACAGACTGAGTTCCAGGGCAGCCAGGACAACAAAGAGAAAACCTGTTGCCTCCCCCCCCCCAAAAAAAAAAAAAAAAAAGCTGGGCAAAGGGAATTTCTAATCCTAGCACTGGAGAGGCAGAGACAAGCAGCTCCCTAGGGTTCACTGGCCAACCAGACGTGCCTACTTGTTGAGTTTCCGGCTAGTTGAGATACCCTTGTTGAGACACACTTGTTGAGATACCCTGTGTCAAAAAAAAAAAAAAAAAAAAAAAAAAAAGAGCACACAATTCCTGAGGTACAACTTTCAAACTTATCCTGTGACCTCTGCTTTTGTGAAGCTGTGCACATATGTAATGAATTGCTCATGTGTGCACAGACACACACAGAATTTGTCAGAAGCTTTTTGAAGTCTTCATCCACAGTTCTGGATTTGTCTTTTTTTTTTTTTAAGTTATTAGTTTAGCTGGGTGTGGTGGCATACGCTTGCTTTTAAATGTTTATCTGTCTGTCTATCTATCTATCTATCTATCTATCTATCTATCTATCTATCTATCT
>NW_026596129.1:844264-910950 GCF_907164565.1 Psammomys obesus
TCTATCTATCTATCTATCTATCTATCTATCTATCTATCTATCTATCTATCTAGTTTTGGAGACAGGGTTTCTCTGTGTAGCCCTGGCTGTCCTGGAACTTGCTCTGTAGACCAGGCTGGCCTCAAACTCAGAGATCCTCCTGCCTTTGCCTCCCAAGAGCTGAAGTTAAAGGGATGAACCACCACCATCCAACCAGTAAGTGTTCTTAACTGCTTAGCCATCTCTCCATTCCCTGGATTTGTGTTTTTAACCTTTTACCAGTTTTTGTTTCAGACATTTTGCAGGTTTATTGTTTGGTGAATACTAATTTAAGAGTATGATGTCCTGTTGGTGAAATGACCCTAAATTATACATTATTACGTTGAAATGTAAATTTTAAGAAGTTTGTACAGATTCTTATTATTTTCTCAATTATAGTTGTCATGCTACTTGAAGCACAGTGACAGGGAAAGACCTCAAGGAGGTTAGGAGGTTCACAGGAGATTTGTTTCTTTGACTGTTCTAGACCCAGACTGAAGAAAATAAAGGATACAAAGTCTGTAACTTCTTGAGTTCACCATCAACATCAGAACAAGATTGTTTCTTTTCAGTACTGAGGATGGAACCCAGTACCTTATTTCGTGGTAGGCAAATCCTCTACCACTGAGCCACACCCCAACTTTCCTATATATTTAAATTCTGCCTCAATTACAACCTTCCTAAATGTGCATCTAGAGTAATAATTGATTATTTGTTGTGTTATTCAGGGAAGAAGTACAAACTCTTGGAGAATGAATGAGTGGACCAGATTCATTAGCAGTCAGATAAATACAGATCTGGCTGTAGTTTGGGGATAGTAAGAGGATCCAGGAAGAAACTGACCAATTTCAACAAGCAGCTTGCAACATCCCTCCACCAGGAAGGACAAAGGAAAGTGCCCCAGAAGGTGGCCCACCTGGTTTCTTGTTGAAGTGGGAGCTCACTAAATGCCTCAGGGAGGAAAGCCATATCAGGCAGGAAGACTGAGCTTGGTAAGAGTTTGGAGGTATCAGAACGTAGCTCACAGAGCAGACATCCGGCATATGTCTATGGCTGGAGTGCACTGTGCCACAGGTCTTCTGTGTGTTGTGCAAGTGTGTGGGAGGAGTCAGCAGAGGGGCCCCTTTTGTTCAAGGCCTGAAGATCCTTTCCAAATCCCAGCTCAGCTTCTGGAGTCCCTGGGACAGAGTTATGCTTGCTCCCTGGCTTGTGCACTTGTGCCATATGTGCACAGGCAGACAGACACACACACACAGACCTCATTCTTCCCAGGCACAGATGTTCTCCTGCCTACCGTAATGCAGTCACAGGCCTCCCTGGATTCAGACTCTGTTCTTACACATGCTACCTTGCCTGCTTGCTGCTGCCACTCGTGCACATGGGCACGTTCACACCCCCAACCCACACACTCACACATACAGTGCTCTGGGCCTGGGCTGAGTGAAAGCTAGGCAAGACGGTCCTTGGTGATATCCCCCTTCATTGCTTCTCCCTCCATTCCCACCTTCCTCTTTGTAGGCTGGCTTCCAAGTGGTGAGTGTGGAGATGTAGTTGAGGTAGGGCACGATCCAGAAGACCTGATTCTCATAGGGTAAAGGGAAGAGATCAGTGTTTGTTGTTTACCATGTTGGCCCTGGGACTAGTTACTTCCCTGAGCAACAATAGAGGGACAGTTTGACTAAGCCACACGCTCCTTGGAGTTGTTGCCTTACAAGGCCTGGTTATACAGACAGCTCACGGCTCAGCTGCTTTCCCCATGTACATTGGAATCAATGATTTTTACACATTCTGAAAACTAGGATCTAATGTGTGCATATGTGTTTCAGTGGTATGGCTTGGCATGTATACATGTATGCACATATGTGTGTGGTTACACAGATGTGTACATGTTTGTGTGAGTGTATAGAAGCATGTGTGTGTATGTGCATGCATGTATATGGTGTGTGCACATATGTCAGCATCATCCTCTTTTGAGACTACTGGAAGAGAAAGTGCCAAAGCCTGCTACCCTTCATAGCAGCCTAGAAACATGCTGAAAGGAATGGGAGGCCTGCATGTACTACAGAGAAGGATGCAGAGAAGCAGCCAGACTACACAAAGAACTTTATACCTGGAACCACATGTGGCATGAGCAAGAGCAGAGGAGCAAGGCTTCAGGGGCTGGGTGCATGCCCTTGGGTGATAGAGGTACATAGTCCTCTGTGGATCCCAAAATGTTTGGGCAGGATGGTACAGGAGGATACCTCCCTGAGCCACCTGGGAACATTTTCATCCCCAGGAAGTTGGGCTCCTTTATCTGGGCCTGGCTGGGAACTAAGCCGTGTAGAGACTCTACAAACAGAGGGAACAGCATCTCAGGCTCAGGGGGAAGGGCTTCCATCCTGGCAGCCCCAGTTGCACAGACCTCTTTCCCACCCCTCAAGGCACCTCTATCTGCAGAACCTGACCTTCATACATTCCATTTCTTCCAGCTGCCACCTGACTTTGCTTCCTCTTGACTTTGCCCTAACCCTTAATGCAAGGGCAAAATGCCTAGGGTAAACACTGTCTGGGACCCTGCATGGCCATTGCAGGTGCCTCCTGTCAACATTTGTTCAGAGCTGACTCTAGGGCTAGATTTAGGGGGCCTGGAGCACTCTTTATGATTGGGTCTGCCTCCAGCTCTGGAGGAAAGAGGTTCAGAGACCAGAAGGTCTGAATCTGGGTTTTTTGATGGAATGATTGTGTCTCTGGCTATGGAGGTGAAGGTTGCCTGTGTCAAGAATGTCCTGGCCTTGTGGCCACAGAGGACGTGATCAGGCTCAGTTGCTGATGGGTGGGTCCAAGGAGTGATTTTTCTTTCCGGGCAGATGTGACTTAAAAATTCTTCCTACTGCATCACAGAACAAAGTCTAGAATACGGCTCATCTGATATAATGGGACTTATCAGTACTTGGCTTTGTTTTCAGTGTGTGTGTGGGTGTGCGAGTGTGTTTTGATAAGTGGCCAGAGTGACACTCTTACCATCAACGATCACCCTGAGTGGCTGAAGGTAATGATGTACATGGGGTCCGTGGTCTCTTTGTCTAGGGTACTATCAAGTGGGTGTCTAAGTAGTATCAAGTGGGCAAGCTCAGTGCACCACATCGTTCCTATCACAGTGTGTGCAGATTCACGCCCAACACCCCCAGCTTCTGTGAAAGTTACTTCCTAGGCTCTTTGGAATGGCCAAGGCCAATATTAAGCGGCCTTGACAAGGTGGCTACCATACCAGTTTAGTGACCTGACAATATGGACACAAAGAGCCTCCTTTAGCTAGATGGCTCAGCAAGTTAAGATGCTTTCTGACCAGCCTGATGACATGAGTTTGACCAGCTAGGAGAGAACCAACTCACAAGTTTCAAGAGCTGTGGCTTAATTCTGCTCCCTGAAATGGAAACTGGATTTCATGACTCACTTGTAATAGAAGAGACCAGAATGGCTCCTTGGAATGGCCAAAGCCAGAGGGAGGGGTGTTGACAAGGTGGTCTCCATACCAGTTTAGCAACCCCGGTAGTGTGGGAACTCAGCTCTAACTGTTCCTAAAACACTTTAAGTTCCCCAGATTGCCTCGGGGAAGAGAGTCCTGGGGTGGCCACAGCCAATGAGCAGAGCCTGGAAGGAGCCTGACTCCCAGAGCTCCATTGACCCAAGTCTAAAGTCAGGGTGCATCCTTCAGAGGGGCTGAGGGAGGACCCTTCCCACCTCTCCTAGAAGCTCCACGTGTCCCTTGGCTGTGGCCACACCTAGCACCTTGCCTTTTCCTTCCATGCATCTCTGTTCTGCCTCTTACCGGGACCTCTGTCACTGACTTGGGGCCACCTATATATTCAAGGTGATCCTGTCTCTCCATCTTTAATGGAACAACATTCTCTAAGACCTGTCTCTCAGGAGGTGCACGCGTTAAATCTGGAGGAGCAGACCTGGGAATGCCTGTCCAGCAGCCCCAGTGATCAGGTATCTCTTTACTGAAACCCACAGCTGAGGGTCACTGGGGCCTCCCAGCCTGTTCCAGGAAAGGGTTCCAAAGCTATGCTGTCTTTGTCCCCCTACAGTCTCCATTCTTCACTGCCAGAAGCATCTTTGCTGGGGGTTCTTAGCATTCCCCCCTAAGCCTGGGACATATGAGAGTCTTATCCCAGGATCACAGGCTTGCAGAGGGCTCTTTGCTCTGGACTTGGCCTGGTCCCAGGGCCACCTAAAGAAAAGACCACGCTCAGCTTTATAAGGAAAGGCACAGCTCAGTTCCCAGCAGCCAGGGTTGGGAGACAATGATCGGACATGAACACTCTGAGCTCCCAGGGAGGGGTGGGGTGGGAGGACACCAGCAACTAGTGAACGTCCTGCCCTATGACTCGGTAAACTGGAACTTCTCTTCCCAAGATCTCCTTTTTCAAGTAGATGAATGTGTGAGAATACCTGTGTTCCCAGAGCTCTAGTGGAACAAGATGAGACACAGGAACCCTCACCCTCTTATCCCAGCCCATGTGGCTCCTATACATGGCCCAGAACAGCACCATGTCCCTGCATTGCAGTGTTTTGCAGCTTGTCCAAAGCCAGCCTTGAAAAGCAAGGAACTGATTTGGGGAGCAGCAGATGATTTGGGAAGCAATCCGCAGCAAGGGACAACTAAAGGCAGCAGGAGGAGACTGTGACCTCATCCCTTTCCTCCAGTTTTTTTTCCCAACTATCCAGGGGAACCTTAGTCTTTGCATGTAGCCTCTATGCACAGGAAGGATTATTAGAGCAGGGTATTGTGCTTCATGGAGACCCATGACCTCTTACCCTAGGGAAACTCAAGCTTCAAGGAGCTTGGCTCCCTTGCTCCTGTGGCGCCCCTGGTCCTTAGGCTACCCTTCAAAGAAATTGAGGCTCAGTGGCAGTGCTGCACTGCTGGGGCTGATTCCCTCCTTTTAGGTGAGTATAAGTGTTTTCTCTTGTTTACTTTCTCATCCAGCTAGCAAATGCAGGAGCCCCTGACATGCTCCATGTCACACCAGGTGCTGTAATAGAAACCCTATCAAAATCGAGGGTCTGTTTCCACAGCATCAACACTCAAGCACAGGAGCCAGACACTGCTGCAAAACACAAGTTATTTAAAGTCCATATATTGTTGGGCTCAGGCAGCCTCTAAACTCCTCTGAGAAAGCATGGCGTGGCAGGCTTCTGACTTGCCAACTTCCCATCACTTGGCATCCAACAAGCCCTAGATGACAGTGCTGGCACCCCTGGAGGCCATCTCACAGCCTAGAAGTTCTGGCTTCTCTGTGGCTACTCAATTGCAAGGGACTGATCTAGGGTTCAATCTCTATGGTGTATGGGAGCCCATCATTCAGCAGCACCTCAACTTAGTCATGGCCTTCCCATCTTCTTATTCCTCAAGTTCCATGTGTGGGTTCCTCTTGGTTTTACATTCACTGCTGCCTACAAGGCCATTTTCCTCTCTCTACACCAAGGACACCTCCAAGGATGGAGGCAGGCTGCTGGAACCCTTGCTGCACCAACCCTGGAGGAGGATCACAACAGAGAAGGTCATAGGGTGTGGGGTGAGCCAGGCAATGGGAGACTACTGAGAAAGCAGGGCTGTGGGGCGAGGATGTGGAGATGGTTCTTTTTGAAGTCTGTCTGGAGAGTTGACCTGTGAGTGGAAGGGTGGAGAATGAAGGGAAAACCCTGGCTGTGTTCCCAGATCCTTTCTTTGTAGCCTGGCTTAGCTTTAGTGACAGTGGACCTATGTGAAAGGATATGTGGGGTGCCAGATGCTCCCACCAAGGGCTATCTGGAGGGTTTGTTCTCCATTGCAAGAGATCCTGTAGGATGGGTCAGTTCTGTAAGGTCCTGTGCTTCTTAGCCAGGGACCACTGGGTGGGCTTGACTGTGGTTAATGGCCCACATGTAGTATTCCAGTGTTGATCTGCACTCTTTCTTTCCAGAAGACAGACGTCCTGGGCTAGAAGGCCACAGGGCTGAAGTTGATGCATAAGTAAGGCTATACTACCTTTTCAGGAACCCTCCTGTCTCTGTCAGCTACTGGGGGCTGTATTCAGTCTTCGGCTTATCACCCCAATCACCCTAATCTCTTTCTTTCTCTTCATGTGACCCTTTTCTTCCATATTCCTTCTCTTTCTTATGAGAAGGCCTGTCTTTGGATTTAAGACCATCAGAAGACATCACCTCACTGCCCTTTGTTTAACCACATTTGCAAAGACTTTCCTCCTTTTTAGAGGCAGGTTTTCACTGTATAGCCCTGGCTGGCCTGTAGCTCCATTTGTTCACCAGGTTAGTCTTGAACTCACAGAGATCAACCTGCTTCTGCCTCCTGAGTCTTGGGATTAAAGAGTGTGCCACTGTGCCTGGTTACCACCTTTTAAAAAAATCTGCATAGGTTTTCTGTCTACATATATGTCTGTGCATGCCATGTGTGCTTCCTGCCTGAGGCTACCAGAAAGAGGGTGTTGGATCCCCTATAACTAGAATTTTAGCTGGTTACGAGCTACTATGTGAGTGCTAAGAATTGAACCAGGTCCTCTAGAAAAGCAACCAGTGCTCTTAATCCCTGAACCAGCCCCTTGAAAGACACTTTCCTTTCATCAGGCCACACACACAGACTCCAGGACATGGATAGATCTTTACGGGGCTACTGCTAATGACCGCTGTGTGTCACACAGTCAGGGAAGGTAATTTTCAGAACAAGTTTGTAGGATGTTGATTAGTGGTTGATTGTGGCTGAATTGTCAAGAGAATGGGCCCTACAGTGAGGATCTGTCCCTTCTCCTTGCTGAGACATCATAACCACAGAATTTGCAGCTTTGTCCACAATATCTAAGAATTCAAATATTCGTTCTCTATGCCACTTAGCCTCTGACAGCAAAGGCTGACTGCGAGTCCCCATCTCAGAGTCGATGGGGTGTGTTTGTGGCTGAGCACATACGCAGGTTGGTGCCTGAGGTCTGAGATGTTCCTCAGGGTGACCGAAGTACCAGGCACCAGAAAAGCCAATCTAAAATGTGAGTGAACCAAAGGTAGGGGTGCTGGTGCCTTTTTGGGTGGGTAGACGGGCATGCAGAGTGACAAGCCCAGCCATGTGATGCAGTTTCTTTTTAGTTCCACCAAGGTCTCCTCCTGATTACCCCTCAGTATGGTCCCTAGTTTTTGCTCACAGTTGACCCACTAGGAAGTGGGGTGCACTCCCAAGCTTCTTTTCCATGAAAAAAAATTTGCCCTCCATTCTTTGAAAATTATGCAGCCCCATAAATGCCATTCACCAGTGAGCTATGTAGACCAGGCGCTTTCTCTCTCCGAACAGCATTCTGTTTTCCCAGGAGTTAATCATTGGCCTTTGGGCTGCTGTTTGCTTAGCTTCCCACGCACTTATCGCTAATTCAACCCTATACTCTCCTCCGGGTGTGTAAATGTTCTTAAGACGTTCAAACACACCAGGCATTCTAGTGATTTCGGCCTGGAGTAAACCTCTAACAGTGCAGCCTCTGACCTGCTCCCAAGTGGCCCATCTGCCCCCACCTGGAGTGCAGCTCACATCCTGGGTCTCTCCCTTCTTCTCCTGGAGAGGCCTACCCCTCTCCTATTTTAGTACCCTTCAGTTAATGGTCAATTTTTATTTTTTCAAGAAAAGTGTAGTACATGTATAAAATGTAAGACCTATATTTCAGAAGATCTACATGGACTATTAGGAGCCTTGAGTATTTCATGTGACCTTGAGCAGTCCCTCCCTTCTAGATCCTTCAATTATCTATAGAAGGACAGGTTTGGACTGTGGTTATTCATTAATCCTTCACTTATTCATTCAACAGACATTTGTTTAGCAGTGACTCTTAAGAAAACAGTTTATCATGGAAAAGGTCAAACATAAACAGAAGTAAAGAATAGTTAATGAAGGCCCATGGATCAATCAGCTAGAGTCAGCTCTTTTCAATGATTTGTTCACATTTTATATATATATATATATATATGGTCTTCCCCCTGGAATATTTTCTCAAAATATTTTGTTGTTGTTGTTTTTGAAGCAGAGTATTGTTATGTAGCTCTGGTTAGCCTAAAACTCACCACGTTGGCCTAGAACTTACTATGTTGCCAAGGATGACCTTGAACTCCCAATCTTTGTAAAAGCCTTCATCTTGTTTGCAGCCTGTGTCTGCCTTAATAAAACAATTCTTTAGAGCTGTCTTTCCTGCTGAATGTGACCATGCCGCTGGTGGCTGGTGAATGGTGAGATTTTACTAGAGCTTTGGTTAACATGTTTTGGGAAACTCTTTCAAAAAGTGCTAGTACTATTCTTAACCTTTTACGTTTCTCCTTTCTCTATCCCTTTCCTCAGCTATATTCTGATGTAATGACTGGCGTTCTGGTTGCCATCTTGTGCCAAGAGAATGAAGACCCAGAGATTATAGTGTGGTGAAATATACTGAATTGGAAGCATCCTGATTCCACATGATTTTGTAGATCCTCTAAGCTAGTTTTAATGCTTCTTTCTGTGGACTTCTTTAATGTACAACACATAAATGTCTAGCTTGGTCAAAACTATCATTTTGTCATCTATGTATCTGCCTCTAATCCTAAGTGACACAGGAGAAGAAAATAGTCACTATCTCTATCATTATCTAGCCAAGAACAGCCATTTAATGACATATCTAATTAGTAAGTTTGGTTTGTTGTTTGTTTATTGGTTTTTTGTTCTTTGTTTTATAGGCAGGATCTCACTTTGTAGTCCTGGCTGTCCTAGAACTCACTGTGCAGACCAAGTTGGATTCTAACTCACAAAGGTCCACTTGCCTCTGCCTCTGAGGCTGTGGGATTAAAGGTGTGTACCACCACACCAGGCAGAATGTCTAATTACTTTTGCAAAATTTCTGTGAAAAGAAAATACAAGGCTACTGTCTGAATAAAAATTGAGATTCACCTTGGCTTAATGTAATGAGAAACCCAAGAATGAAGCTGGTTTTTAATGTATGTAAAATATGAAATAAAATATTTTAAAATAAAAAATATTTTAAAATCAACTTTTTCAACGCAACAATGAGATGGCAAAAAGGAAGGAAGTCCTAGTCCTCGGAATCCAGGGACATCTAACTTTCTCCCTGTAGGCATTTGCAGACACTGCTGACCTTGGCCTTTATTTTTGTTGCCTCGTGGCTATGGAGACATATGACAAAGCCCAAGGCTTGCAAAGTCAGAGAGGCTGTATTTGTTACCTTTCTTGTTGCTGTGACAAAGTATCTGACCAAAACAACTTAAGGAAGAATTTGTTTCAGCTCATGCTTTAAAAGAGATACAGGGGGCTGGAGAGATAGTTAAGAAACACTGGCTGCTCTTCTAAAGGTCCAGAGTTCAATTCCCAGCAACCACATTGTGGCTCATAATCATCTATAGTGTGGTATGGTGCCCTCTTCTGGTGCACAGGCAGAATGCTGTATAAATTTTATATATATATATATAAATATAATATATAAATTATATATATATATATATAGAGAGAGAGAGAGAGAGAGAGAGAGAGTATAGTATGGCAAAAAGGCATGGCATGAGGTGCTGGGACAAGCTGTTCACTTACCCAGGAAACACAGAGAAATGAATAATGCTGCTTAGCTCGCTTTCCACATTTTATTCAGCCTGACCCCTGGCCCTTGAGGCTGGCCACCTACAATCATTGCGGATCTTTTAAACTTCTCCAAAACCACTCTCAAAGACATACTCTGAGGTGTGTGTTCTACTGATGCTTTTCATTCATTTCCCCTACTCTCTTCAGAAATCTACTAACTTATATTGTTCGCTGAACATTATAATTCCAAAAAAATGAAAAAAAGAAAGAAAGAAAGAAAGAAAGAAAGAAAGAAAGAAAGAAAGAAAGAAAGAAAGAAAGGAGGGAGGGAGGGAGGAAGGAAGGAAGGAAGAAGGAAAGACCATAAGACCATTCAGGGAAAAAAGATATTATCATTGTCCAGAAGTGAGTTTGTTTGGTGTTGATAGTTCTGAGCATACTTGTAATCTAGGGTCATCCTGATTCAGTTCCAGGCATCAAGAAGATAAAGTATCTAGACTGCTAGTATCTAGCCACCACCAGCAGCCACCACTAGCACCAAGTGACTTCACCACCCCAGGCTCCTGCCTTTTTCTGAATCCTGGTCTGAAAACTCATTCTCTTCTGATACCTTCAAGCAGATCGTTTTTTTTTCATCAGCTTTTCTAATTGTCCTCATTAGGAGACAAGCATGAATGAATTGGTATATCATTACCAGATGTAGACGTTTTCAATGAATTTTTAAAAATCAATTATCTTTTTTTTCACTTTGAGAAATATTTGGTGTATTTTCAATTAGAACAGCTTGATTTTACAGAACACTGTATTCAGTCCTATCTGATTTCCTTTAGTAAATTAACATTGCTGCTCTGGGTCTGATTGGCCTGACACTTGGGCCAATCAGTGGACCACTTACATCTGGGGGCCCCTTGTATTGGTGGGCATCTGATTCTACTGGTGCTGTCTTTTTTTTTTTTTTTTTTTTGAGTGTTTGGATTCTTTGGTTGGATCTCTTTCTTTCTGAGAACTTTATAATGGGAGTGCTTGATATCTGGTTGAGAGAAGGCCCCTTCCAAGAAAAAAAAAATGTATCCTGACAATTTTCAGAACCAATGAGAGTTAAAGTCTCAGTTGGGGACATTTGTAGGCTATAGTAAATCCCACAAAAACCATGAGGTGCTCACTGGGGAGTTTAAACACTTCAAGCAGCTGTCCCTCCACCCATGCCAAACCTACAAATGAGGTGTTCTACCTGAGGCCTGGTGCATACAGATGAGCTCAGTAATGCTGGTTTATCCTGACAATAAACATGATCTTCATGTAGATCATAGAATAGGCTATTTTCTGATAGACTTTTGCATGGTTGCTCTTGATTATTAACTTAACTGGTTTGGGAATCACCTAGAACATACACCTCAGAGTATGTCTTTGAGAGTGGTTTTGGAGAGGTTTAAAAGATCCGCAATGATTGTAGGTGGCCAGCCTCAAGGGCCAGGGGTCAGGCTGAATAAAATGTGGAAAGCGAGCTAAGCAGCATTGTTCATTTCTCTTTGTTTCCTGGCTAAGTGAACAGCTTGTCCCAGCACCTCATACCATGCCTTTTTGCCATACTAGATCATACTAGACTATGTCTCTCTAATCCCAGCACTTGGGAGGCAGAGGCAGGAGAATCTCTATGAGTTTAAAGCCATCCTGGTGTACAGAGTGATTTCCAAGACACCCAGGGCTGTTAAATAAAAAAGAAAAAAAAGAAAGAAAAAAGAGAAAGAAAAGGGCAACAGAACAGACCTAACAGTGCTTCCAAATGTCAGAATCATTAAGCACAAGGTTTGAAATCGTCAAGCAGAAGATCATGATTTTTAGGCCAACATAGGCTACAAAGCAAGACCTTGTCCCAAACACTAAAACTATAAATACAAACACAAACAAACAAAATGGCTGAGACTTTCCAAAGTTGAGAGAAAATATCAAACTGTAGAGTAAAGCTTCCAGAACTCCATACAGAACAAATGGAGGGACATTCAGTTCTTTCCTTTTGAGATCAGGTACATGATCACAGCCATTCCTGCTTGCCATCGTGTTTGAGCCCATAAACAGTGAGGTAAGGCAAGGCAGATAAACAGTTACAAATTATTTGCAGAAGATAGGCTGCTTTATATGAAAACCAGAAGAATTTAGTTATAAATTACTCAAAGTAACAATATTTAGCAGGATTTGTAGATACAGAATTTATATACAAAGTCAAGAAAACAGAATTTGTGTAAAAAGGAAAACAACATTTACAATATTCAAAATATATGATAATCTAGGAATGAATGTAATAAAGATATACAAGATTATTTTATAAAAAATGTGGCCAGATGGAATTGCGTATGCCTTTAATCCCAGCATTAGGGAGGCAGAGGCAGGCAGATCTCTGAGTTCAAGGCCAGCCTGGTCTACAAAGTGAATTCCAGGACAGCCATGGCTACATGGAGGAATCCTGTTTCACAAAAATAAAGTGTAACAGTTTAAAAGATATTAAAGGACAGGCCTTTAAAAGAAACAATATACTGCTCAGCAGCTAAGAGCACTGGCTGCTCTAGCAAAGGATCTGGGTTCAGTTCCCAGCACCCACATGGTGGCCCACAACCATTTGTAACTCCAGTTCTAGGGGATCCAGGATCTCTTCTGACCTCTGAAGGCTTCTACATGTATATGGTGCACAGACATACATGAAGATATACACACATACACATAAAATAACTTTAAAAATAGAAAAACTGAAACAATAAAAACTATATTATGCTTAAGAAATGGGAGACAGCCAGGTGCGTTGGTGTACACCTATAATCCCAGCACTCAAGGAGGCAGAGGCAGGCAGATCTCTGTGAGTTAGAGGCCAGCCTGGTCTACAAAGTGAGTCCAGGACACCTATGGCTGTTACACAGAGAAACCCTGTCTTGAAGAAAAACAATATCAAACAAACACCCACCCCCAATAAAAAAGAAATGGGAGACATTGTCTTTTAAAAAACTTTTCTATAAAACATAATTTTATTTTATTTTTGTTTGTTTGTTTTTTAGACAGGGTTTCTCTGTTTAGCCCTGGCTGTTCTGGGACTCACTTTGTATATTAGGCTGGCCTTGAACTCAGAGATCTGCCTGCCTCTGCCTCCAAAGTGTTGGGATCAAAGGTGTGTGCCACTGTCACTGTCTTATAATTTTAAATTGATAAAAATTGTAAGAAACATCTCAGCAAAGAACATCTATGAAAAATCTCATGGTTAATATCATACTTAGTGGTAAAAGGCTGAATGTTTTCTACCCAAGATCAAAAATCAGATGTCCATATTACACCACTTCTAATCAACATCATTCTTAGAGACTTTAGCCAGTCCCAGTAACTAAGAAAACAAAGCAAAAGGCAGACAGATTGGGAAATAGGAAATGAAACTATCTCTATTCAAAGGTGACATGACCTAATATGTAGGAAATCCTAATGCACAAACTAACTAACTGGTTTGGAACATGGTCTTAAACTCACAGAAATCAGCCTCTCTCCTGAGTGCTGTGATTAAAGATGTCTGTACCACCACAACTAGCTCTAAGAACTTTAAATTTGTTTTAAAATTTTATTGGAAATTCTACTTCACCCTAGTTAAAATGGTTATCATCAAGCAAACAGCCAGGTGTGATGATACCCATTTTTAATACCACATAATGGCCAAACTAATCTGGAAAGGGAAGAAAGTTTGAAGATACACTTGTCCTTGTTTCAAAACTTGCTATAAAGCTATAGCAACAGAAACTGTAAACCAGATGTGGTGGCCTAGCACTTGGGAGGTGGAGGCGGGAGGAGCTCTGTGAGTTCAAGTCCAACTTGCTCTACATAGTCAGTTCCAGGACATCCAGAAGTACATAGTGAGACCCGTTTCAAACAAAGAAACAATCAAAAAAGATTTTATTGTGTTAGTAGCATTAGGATAAGTTTATAGACCAGCTGGAATATAGTTGAGAGACTAGGAATGAAGAAGTACTAGCCATGGTCAATTCATTTTGACAAGGACATTAAGGCCTTTCAATGAGAGAAACAATGTCTTTTTGACAAACAGGTCAGGAACATTGGGATATCCACTTGTCAAAGAATAAAATTGAGCCTCCTCAAAACTAACCAAAACTAACTCAAAGTGGAACAAATCTAAGCTTTAAAGTTATAAAGCTCTTAGAATAAAATGTAAGTGTAAATCTCTCTGGCCTTGGTTTAAGAAATAGTTTCTTAGATCAAGACCAAAGAGAGACCACATATTTGGACTCCACTGAATTTACATGGTTCAGTGTTAAAAAAAAAAAAAAGAAATAGAAAGAAAACCTACAAAAAGAGATAAAATGTTCATAAACTATGTATTAAAAAGGGCTATGTGTAGACTATAAAGAGCCCTCCTTCATGACCTCACAACAAAAAGACAAATGACCATTTTTTAACTGGAAAAAACGTTTACAGAGAAAATTTTCCAAACACAACATCCAAGTGGTAGAGCATACAAAAAAATAAAAAAATAAAAAAAGGCTCAACACTATTACTTGTTAGAGGAAGGCAAATTGAAACCACAGGAGGTACACAACAACTAAGATGGCTGTAATTTTAAACTGACAATAGTGAGGGTTGATGAGGATGTAGCAAAACTGAAGCTCTTATATGTTGTTGGTGACAATGTGATGTGGCAGCTGCTTAGGGTTTCTCTCATTAATTATTTTTGTTTGAGCCAATCATTATTTCCATGGCTGCAAATAACAATTTTCTATTTTTATCACTCCTGCATTTATTATTTGACATTCTACTCTGAGGAAGAGCTTATTTTCTCTCTTTTTGTTTCAATGTGGGCTTACAGGTCATTTACTTTTTGGTGAACAAAATGTTCTATGCTCATCTTTACTTTTCTTATCTTCTGTTACTGGAATTATCAATTTCTTCTAGAATCCTGTTCTAGTTAGAACATTAAATGTCCCCCATAGGCTCAAGTGTTTAAATACCCGATCCCAAACTGGTGGTGCTGTTTTGGGAGGTTGTGGAATCTTTCAGAGGTGGAGCTTAGCTGAGGAAGTGAATCTCTAAGGGAAGGAACTTGAAGTTTATAGTCCTGGTCCAACCACCTGCCTTCTCTTTGCTTCAGATGCACTCACACGTAAGCAAACAACCCCACACTCTACTGTCACAGTCAAAAGTTGTCCCTTCCTCCATGACTTCCTTGCTGTGAGAGGCTGTATCCTCTTAAGCCATGAGTCAAAACAAAGTCTTCCTACTTCAACTTGCTTTTGGTCAGGTATTTTGTCACAGCCAAGAGAATCATAACGAATGCATATTTTTAATCTGTTTTCAATTGGAAAATTTCCCAGGGTACAGCTTGGGCAAATGTCTTGAAAAGGCCGTGGTTTGAAATCTTAGTGGTTATAGGGTGGAGTTGGGCTCTTTGGGTGGTGATACCTTCATGGGAAGAGTTATATTGAAGGGATATTGAAATCCTGGTCCTTTCTCCTCTTTCTCTTCTTCTCCTCAAAAGCTGCCAGCGCTTTTAAGTGCTGAGCTATCTATCAAGCACCGTGGACTCTTCTTATCTCCTTTTTTTTGTTTACTGGTTGCTATGAGGTGAACAGCTTTGTTCTGCCGTCCACTACCATCATGATATGACAGGGCTACCATTGGTCTTTTAATGGCAATAGGCTAGCAAACTGTGGATTGAAAGTTGCAACCATAAACCCAAATCAACCTTTAATCTTTTAAAGTTGATTATCTCAGGTATGTGTTACAGTACTTGGAAGCTAACACACATATGTTTACAGACGTTTTGCCTCCATGTATTTATCATTACCACATGCATGCCTGGTGCCCATGGAAGTCAGAAGGAGTTGAGTCTTCTGGAACTGGAATCACACATGGTTGTGAGCCACCATGCTGGGAACTGAACCCAAGTACTCTCCAAAAGCAAGTCATCTATCCAGCCCCTGGTAGTACCAACTCTCATTTCACAGCACTGACTCCATATCAGCTTTCTTCCCACCAGCTTATCTGTAATTTTTTTTCTCATTGAGAAAGTTGATTTTCATCAACCTCCATGTATTTATATACTTGCTCAATACTAGAATCGTCAGAAAATAGAGTCACGTTTATTGATTCATGACTCTATGAAAAAATGAAGTAATCTCTGGAATTCATAGTTTGTTTCTGGTTCTTTCTGTCTTTAACTTGAGGGCTCATACTTTCAGTTTCCAATTTCCTTTTTAAGAACATCCCTCAGTACTCTCTTTTCCTCCTAATGACATGATTTGGGCTGTTGTTTCTGTTTCTGTGTTGCTAAGGATCAGCTAAAATCCCATCCTTGTCACTATGTTTTGGGCTTTGATCTGTCTTATAGTTATGCTGTGGGCATGGGTTTAGGGTGGGTGTTTTCTTGTTTAAAATTTAAAAAAAAAAAACATTTTGAGAGTTCTAAATATTCATTGTTGCCATTACCTTGGCTACGCAGAATTCTCCATGTTACAAATCAATGTTCTGAACATGCCAATTCTTCCCAATTTGGTTTATTGAATGAACACAACTGTAATTTAAATCATTTTTAAAAATTATTTTTTATTAATTACAGTTTGTTCATTTTGTATCCCAGCTGTAGCCACCCTCGTCTCCTCCCAATTCCACCCTCCCTCCCTCTTCTCCTCCCATGCCTCTCCCCAAGTCCACTGATAGGGGAGGTCTTCTTCCACTTCCATCTGACCCTAGCCCATCAGGTCTCATCAGGACTGGCTGCATTGTCTTCCTCTGTTGCCTGGTAAGGCTGGTCCCCCTCAGGGAGAGGTAATCAAAGAGCGAGCTACTGAGTTCATGTCAGAGACAGTCCCTGTTCCCCTTACTAGCGAACCCACTTGGAGACTGAGCTGCCAGGGGCTACATCCGTGCAGGGCTTCTAGGTTATCTCTGTGAATGGTCTTGGTTGGAGTATCAGTCTCAGAAAAGACCCCTGTGCCCAGATTTTTTGGTTCTGTTGTTCTCCTTGTGGAGCTCCAGTCCCCTCCAGGTCTTTCTATCTCCCTCTTCTTCCATAAGATTCCCTGCACTCTGCCCAAAGTTTGGCTATGAGTCTCAGCATCAGCTTGATACCTTGCTGGGTAGAGTCTTTCAGAGGCCCTCTGTGGTAGGCTCCTGTCCTGTTCCCTGTCCTCTCCCTCTTCTGATTTCTATCCTGTTTGCCTTTCTGAGTAAGGATTAAGCATCTTCCCAGGATCCTTCTTCTTGCTTAGCTTCTTTAGGTGTACAGATTTTAGTATGTTTATCCTATATTATATGTCTAATATCCACTTAAAGTCATTTTAAATCTTCATTTTTTGAACTTTATGTGAACAGAAATACTCTGTTTATATTCTTTGCAGTCTCACTTGTATTCGTTATGGTCCTCTTTAATTTATATGAAAGAACAAAGAAAGGGCCATTGCTAAGTCACTTATAAAGAAGGAGATAGAGAGCATTGTTTTAGCAGATTTGAAGGTCAGAAGGAAATGTTCATGCAATAAAATAATTTGGAGACAACTGGTTATCCATATGCAAAATAAATCTGAGATATGAGACCATTATGTGCTGGCAAGGTTGTGGAGTGTGCAGGAGAGCAAAGGAATTGGACAACTCCTGGAAAAACAATTGGTCTTTTTTTTTTTTTCCAAGGTGCACTTAAAACTGTGGTAGAAGCTCAGGAGTACCATGTTCAGTGAAAAAGCACGTGGTGATGGTTAATTTTCTTGGTCAACTGAATGAGATTTAGAATCACTATGGAAACACACCTATGGGTATTTTTTTTGGTACTTTTGTGAAAACATTTCTTTCTTTCTTTCTTTCTTTCTTTCTTTCTTTCTTTCTTTCTTTCTTTCTTTCCTTCCTTCCTTCCTTCCTTCCTTCCTTCCTTCCTTCTTTCTTTCTTTTTTTTTGTCTTTTTTGAGACAGGGCTTCTCTGTAGCCTTGGCTGTCTTGGACTTTGCTTTGTAGAACAGGCTGGCCTCAAACTCACAGTGAAATGCCTGCCTCTGCCTCCCTGAATGCTGAGATTATGGGGTGTGTGCCACCATGCCCAGCTGTGAGGACATTTCTAGAGAGGTTTAATGGAGGTGAGAAGCTGAACTTTGGTAGCACCATTACACTTGCTGGACTCCTGAACTGAAGAAAAAAAAAAAAAAAAGGAGTAAGCTAAGCAGCAATCTTCCTCTCTGTTTGCTTCCTGAATGCAGAAGCAACATGATCTCCTGTGACTCGTGCTTTTCCTGTCATGCCTCGGTTGTTTCAATGGGCTGTACCACCTCTAGCGGTAAGGTAGAATAAAGCTTCTTCCTCCCTTAAGTTGTTTCTTATGCAGCGTGTCATTTGGATAAGGAGAAAGTTAACGAATAAAAACCAAGTTGCAAAGAATATGGACAAAATATTTTGGTTCACAAACGGTTCAGAACAGGTAAGATACCAATGTATTGTTTGTGGATGAAAACAAGATAAAGCTAAACACAAGGGCAGGCTGTGGCTATGCATGCCTGTAATCTCAGCAGTGGAGGCCTGCAGGTAGACAGGAGAATCCGAAATTTTATGATAGCATGGGTTCTCTAACAAATAACAACCTCACAAAACACAGGGGGTTCACTGTATTGTTCTTTATACTTCTGCCTATTTTAGGGATATTTTGAAATTTATTTTTTCACCTAGTTAATAAAAAGAATAGTTTGGGGAAATAGGGTTTTACTCTGTAGCTGACCTGGTACTCACTGTGTAGCTTAGGTTAGCCTCCAACTTCTAGCAACCTTCCTGTTTCAACTTGCAGAATGCTGAAATTACAGGTGTGCTCCACTCTACCCAGTACCATCTGATAAAGAGAACACCTGAAAGCCACAGCCAGCAGCATCAGGGTCCTGCTGTGGCTAATAAACCTCAAAGTCTTCACTGGGCTTTGGCAACTCCCCTAGGTAACAGGTGAAGGGAAGAAACTGAGACTCAGAACTGTCTCTGCTACAGTTTTTGCACAACAGCCTGTTCTAGAGCATCAGAACACTTTAAAGCCTGTTGGCAAATTGCAGCTCTCCAAAGAGCAGAAGTCCCCCAGCACTCTTGCTTCTGTCTCTTCCCCACTTGCCAGGTGCTCAGAAAGTCTGTCTTGGTCCTGAATGGATCTGTGCTGGGGCCGACCCTGACTCTGTTTTCTTGGGCTCTCTGCTGGCTATCAAGATCCAACAACCAAACTCTCAGAGGAGAGAAGATCAAGGTTACAGCTGCCCACTGGCCTCATGTGCTGCCCTGGCCACCCTCAGCCAGTTTGCCTAATGATCATTTCACCTCATTACCAGGTCACCTCCGCTGAATTTGGAATTCAAATGAAGGAGTTTATTTTCACCTTTTATTCTAACAGCAGCTTTGGTTTGATCAGTTCTCTAATGTTCAATTTGCCTGATTGGAAAAAAAGTTATTTTAAACCAATTCACTAAAGGTCTTTTGTCTGTTATCTTTGCAAGGATTTGTATCACAACTGTGACAAGGAACTCTACCTTTTCTAGAGATCCTTTTTTTCCTGGACTTTAAAAGTAGATGTGTCTAGCTGCAACCATGTTTTCTGTATCTCCATTCCACAACCCTTGCTACAGAGCTGTCTGTTTAGCCCTGGGGCTCTTCATGGCCACGCCCTGCCTAGGGCCACCTGGACAGAGTTAGTGTCCTGGATTCTGTCAGAGTGACAAGAAGATTGAAGCACGGTATCTAGCTCAAAACTAAATGACTGGAGATAAACTCCAAAATATCTTCATATAATGTACTTATTCACAGAACAAAACACTCTTAGATAAAAGTCATTTTTATGTGGAAGGCAGAAGAAAAGCCCTTAAACGTTCCAGCATAGAAGACAGAAGAGGATAAAGGTTGGATATTCAGGGGTGGCTCCTTGACTACTGATTGACCCTTGGACAGAGGAGGGACTGAGCTGCAACTGCTTGGAAGCTGCTGAGCTGTGCTAGATTCACTAGAACTAGACACATAGATGAAAGCTCACTGACCTCACAAGACTGATTTGTTGACGTTGGCCTTGTA
Organism: Psammomys obesus; assembly: GCF_907164565.1. Taxonomy (NCBI): domain Eukaryota; kingdom Metazoa; phylum Chordata; class Mammalia; order Rodentia; family Muridae; genus Psammomys; species Psammomys obesus. The sequence continues at coordinate 863,913 of NW_026596129.1, forward strand.
ATCTGTAAAATGACCAAAAAATGGAAGAAAATAAGGAGTTGTTGCAGGAAGGACCACAGCCTGCTGCACCTGGGGGTTCCAGGGCCCTCTCCAGGTGCCTGGCCTGGCCCTGCTCACATAATCCTTGCACTTGAAGAGTACTTCTAGCATTGAAGTCTTCTGTCTAACACCGAGCCTTGCCATTGCCTCCACTAAGCCTCTATCACCCACTGACACTGAAGACCAGACCCCTAGTTCTATCCTCCATTGTCTGTCAAAATGATACTTTGTTAACACTTTAACCCGGGAACCCAATGAGGGGTTAGTTCAAAGACTGCCACTAGACGAGAACTGTTGGCACCCCACCCCTTTCCCAGGTAGGGACTGCTCACAGGGAGTAAGATTTGGAAGAGCTGGGTGTTGGGGTGAGGGGTATTTGCTGGCCTGGAGTTGCTGGATGGAACCTTTGTTGGCCAGCTAAAATTTCTGAAGGCAGAAGGGCAAGCCGAGAAAAAGTAATGATGGGTCCTGGGAAAGAAAAGCAGACATCCTTCCCCCAGCTCTTTTCTGCTTTTGCAGCACAAAGCATGGGTCTGAGCCTGAGAGGGGCCAGGAGGGGCAGAAGAGGGTACTGGGCTACAGGCACTGGTGACACCTAGACAAGGGTCCCAAAGGAGGGGGCAGACAGACATTACCATGCCCAGAAAAAGATGAGTATCCCTCACCTCAGCCCTCAACTTTAGCACAAAAAGAGCCTTGCCTGACCCAGCTAAGGAGGGGGTGGGGAGGAGCAGGGATGGGAGGTCAGGCCCATTCCATTCCAGTCCTTTCCAACTCTGAGAAGGTGGGGAGGGGGAAGGCGTCCAGAGGATCTGAGTCTGAGCTGAATTTTAACACTGAAAAAGACCAGAGAAGTTAATGGGCGGGAGGTGGGGGGAGGTGCAGAATACACAGTGAGTGGCATAAACAAACTCCGGTGAACTGCACCAACAGGAAAGGTCTGGAATGGCCAGCAGAACGTCTGGAAGTGCTGGAGGGCTGCGGGCCCAGGTGTAACTCCCGCCCCCCTTCACTCCTGGGCTCTGGTGGCCAGCCTGGAGCCTGGCTTCCGCCGTGGGGGGGGGGTGTCTCTCTTTCGTTCCCTGCTCCAGGCAGGACAGATCACAGAGCAGCCTCCCCCCTCCTTGAAATGATAGCTAGCTCTCTTCTCTCAAAAATAGCTGTATTGACTTGTAGCCTTCTCACTCCAGGAGACATTTCCAATGCGCAAGGGGAAGCTAGGAGGTGGGGTGGAAACAGGTTAGAGTGGACAGAAATCAGTGGGCTGAGGGGGAGTCCTTTAGTTGGCAAGGCCTTGCTCTACGTTCCTAGGAGGGTGTCAAGGGAGGGCCTCCTGCTTTGGGTTCAACAGGGAGGCTGCTACAGGCTGAACTCAGATTTATTTGCAAATTTCTAGCTCTTCCGAGTCTATTGCATTTAGTTTGCTTGGGACCTTCTCTGGAAGACAGCCCTCTGCTAGAGTTCTCTGGCAAGAAGAGAATATGGGCCCTACAGTTCTGAAAAACATGCTCAATGCCCAAATGAATAGCTTTGTTGGCTTTAATCTGAACTATCTCTCTTCAAGTCCTTGGATCTGTGAGTTCAAGAGTATGTGATGGCTCACATTTCCTTTTTGGATCTTGGTTGGATCTAACACCAGGGAGTTTGCTACCTCTTATCTCTCTCTTTAGCAGCTTCCATCTGCACACAGGGCCATCACCAGCATCCAATCATGCAAAATGGCTTCCACACAACAGGCTGCCTGGTATCAGAATGGAAACCATGGCAACAGGAAGCAGAGAGGATATTCCCATAACCCCCTAGAAAGGGCAGCCTATTTCTGGGACCTGAGCCCATTTATGTTGTGTACTTTGCTGTGCGTTTCAATTTTGGAGAGATGACACTGAGAGTGTTGGGCCTGAGGGGGAGACAAGTTAGAGGCATGCTTTCTCTTTTCTCTGAAGAACATTAAACTACTGTCTCCAACCTCCAAGGCCATTTTTGAGCTCATGCATATCTTTAGAGCACAATCTGATCCCCTTTTCATATAAACAGGGAAAAACACATTAGGAGTTATGGAGGACGTTCCTCACTGCCTGAACTCTTCTGAAGACCCTTCTCTTTTGTTTTCAGCAAAAGGGCCCTTTTAGAGCTTCCAAGGCCAGGGGGCTGCTTGGGACTTGAGTCAGCACGCTTCTAAGTAGTGTGCCCTACCTCCCATGCACACATTCAGATGGGTGGCTTGATATAGAAAACCCTGCACCCCTAGTGACAGTATATAACCAGCATGCAGGGAAGAGATAGGTAATCCCAGCAGCTAGAACTCACTGGGATTCCCTAAGGGGTCTTTGAAAATGAATCTTATGGAGAAGCAGACTGGAATCTTCATCCTCTTGATGCTGGGTGCAAGGAGAAGCCACAGGCTGAGTTCAAGGTTGAGGATTCCAGGAGGAACTTGGAGTTGCCTGCTGCCATGGCAGCTCTTCTTTTCACCTGTGATCCTCTGGTGGAGATCATGGCTACTAGACTGCAAGGACAAGTATAACCCCAGGGGAGACACTGGCTTCTCCTCAAAATACACATGTCAACATGAAACTCACATTTTCTTTCCTGCAGTTGCTCCTTGTCTCAAACTTTCCCTCTTAGTTCCCTCAGTTGCCATGCCTTGCTAGGTCAGGAAGGGCTGTGTTCCAAGAAAGTGGAAACCTTGATCCTATAGGGCGGTCTGCCAACACTTATCTGCATGAGCTATTTGGGCCTCCCCCAATGCCACCTGGTCCATCCAACGTATTGTTTGTTTACTTTTTTATTTTTAAATTAGATAACACAGGATTTTATGAAGATAGCTTCAGGCAGCTGTGAACCCTTTGGCCAGTTTCTCCTAGTATGGACATCTTTTTGTTGTTGTTGTATTAACATGGGTAGCCTTGGCTAGCCTAGAATTCACTATGTAGTCTAGACTGGCCTCTCTGCCTCCCAAGTGCTGGGATTAAAGGTGTTTACCACCACACCTGGCTAGTAGTGACATTTTACAGAACAATGTACAAATCAGGTTCTAGAGATTATTGTCCTGGGTCTTCACATAGTGCTATTGAAGTTAGTGTGTGTGGTCTTCATTCAAAGGGACTTCCTTCTAGACTAGAGCTGCCACAGGGCAGTAATAGTAAAGGGGTCCCCACTGAACTCTTCATTAAAAAAAAATTCTTGGCCATGTGTGGTGGTGCATGCCTTTAATTTAGGCACTCAGGATTAAGAGAATAGGAGGCAGGAGGATCCTCTGAGGATCCAGGCCAGCCTTGTGAGTTCAAGGCCAGCCTGGTTTGCAAAGCAGGTTCCAGAACAGCCAGGGCTACACAGAGAAACCCTGTTTCAAAGAACAAGATAATGGCCTACCTCCCACTACCAGAGCCACTATGCGATGTACAAGTATGTGGTAGAGATATGGAAGTGAAAGAGAATCAGAATGGTTTGAGCACTATAAAGAGAGGCAGAGCTGGAGATGTGAGGATAGTGAGGAACAGCCTGATGTGAATAGTCTGTGCCACCTCCTAAGGCCATGGTGAAGTCTAAACCTGTGCTGCCACTGAGAGCCATGTTTGGGTCCATGAATGTACAACAGCCTGTGTTGATGTCCGTGGCCTATGTTACCAAAGGCCATGCTGTCTGGGACCATGTCTGGGTCCAAGGGCTCCAAAGAGCTAGTCCCACCCCTTGCCAGCTGCAGCACTTGAGAGAGCAGGCCCTGTGCCATTCCTGGGCAGCACAGTAGGGCTGGCCCTGGTTTGGTGGGGAGAGGGAGAAGAGAAGGAGGAGGAGGGTGAGGCAGCCTGAGGGTATGAGCTCTTGAGAGCTGGTCTGCTACTAGTCTGCCATGTGATGACATGGGTGAGGGAGAGATGCCCTCCCACCCACTTGCTCCTCACTGCCTGAAGCAAATGGGACAGTAGCCCTTTCACAAACTCCAGCAGTTCATATTTGGGGTAGATATTGGGGTAGACCAACTCAAAGCCCTGGATCTGGGCCTGGGACTTAGTTGAGTTGGTCAGCCTAACAGCTCTCCTGCACCCATACCACCAGCCTGATATGGGATTATGAGCAGCTAAGCAAATTTCTGTTCTGAATGAATTTAAACCATTTTGGTAGGAGGTTGTATAATGATTTCAATTTCTCCAGTGAAATCAGAATCAATCACCTCAGGAACCATATTTATTTTCTGGAAAGAGGTAGAACAGAGTTTAACTACCAGGGTCACGAGAGCCTTTAAGGAAAAGACGGCAGAGGGTCCTAATCAGTTAAGCCAGGTGGCTTCTTTAAGTCAGAGTGCAAGTGGCCGCAGCCCTGCAGTTTCTTACTATAAATACAAGGGGTTTTAAAGTAGAGTACTAATTAAGAAGACCCATAAAACACTCTGGACTGCTTATCACTGACCAAACTTAATAACTTAGAAATATACAAAAACCGCACGCCTTAGGCAGAAAGAGCAGGCAGATATTTACAAACCTCACACATACAATAGTAGACAAAACAAGGGAGCTCCCCAAGACACCATTCATCCACATCTATGTACATCATTAAAGTGGGACTGTTTACATTGAAAAAAGGGGGTTATAGCAAAGAAATTTAAAGCAGTGTTTTATCAAAATGCTCATTAAGAGTTCAAAGCAGAAGTTTTTTACAAATGCTCATTATGTGTTCAAAGCAAGCTTTTTATGTCAAGGTTATTGTAAGAAACACGTGTCTGGCTTGTCTTGTATGGATAATCATTTATTCTGTTTCTATATTCATATGGTCTTTCTTATCATACTGTATACTTGGGCCTTATCCTTGGATTAAACCTAGAGTGAATTTATCTCCTTGATTATTGATTTGTTTTGATCTTGTTTTGCCTCTTGGTGCAAATCAAGTGCTTGACATAGGGAGGTCCACAGCCCCTAGCAGTTTTCTTTTTCTTTTTCAATACTGCAGGGGAAATTTAAAATTACTTGATCAAGTCAGAAATTCTTTAAAATCATCATTAGGTGTTATGAAAAGGCTGCCTCCCGGAAACTCATTTGCTTCTGCCAATCCTGCATGGCTCTTGGCATAGCTGTGTCAAGTTGACATAAAACTGGGAAGTACACAGTTTCAGGGCCTTCTGAGGATGCCTGCTATCTCATACCTAGATTCTAGATTCAGTTGTGGGGCTTTGTGATGGCAGACACCACTGGTCTCTGTCCTGTCCTTCCCTTTCATTTCCTTTCTTGTAGCTATTGCTTCAGCTAAAACCAGCTCTGGGCCAGCATCATCTCTTACCACAGCTTCACAAGGGCTTTCTGGGTCCCTGAAGGGCTGGCATAGACATGGCTGAGGGAAGAGGCTCCTCAGGGTAGAGAAAGGGCCTTAGGAATCAATCACTACTATCTTGGAAGAGTAGATGCTGATGGCATTCTAAACTGCATGCTTAAAACTCTTGGAAATCTGGATTCTGGTTTTGCAAACACTAATATTTCCCATTATTGGAAGCTGTTGGCTCAGACTCTGATGCCTCAAAAAGAAAGCCCAGAACTTTCACCCAGGGTTTGCCAGGTGCTGCAAAACTCCCACCTGTTTTAAGCCACAAAGACACTCTGGGCCACCAGACCAGGCCAAGACCTTGGATAGACCATGGGGATTCTTGGGCTCCAGTGTCTGGATATGCCTTCATGCCTCTGTCTTCAGCTGTGACCTCGCTGCACACTCATGGAGCAATACCTGTAGTTTCTGATCTGGGGAGGGGTCAGAATTTGCCTTTCCTACCCCCAATCTCCAATTTCCCAATCGCCTCATCATTCCCTACCCCTTCTGACCCACCGCCCTTTGAATCTTCTAGGGACAGGCCTTTTGTATGGGTGAGCCAGGAGTCTGGAGTTGAAAGTATTTCCAGGAGGTGGGACTTAAGTTTCTTGGGGGCGGGGCTTGCACTCAGTGATGATCTTAGTGGAAGGAAAGCAGGTGCAAGCATCCTTCTAGGCAGCATTGGCCTCAGTGCCTGAGCCTTTGCATTCAGGGAGATTGTAGCCTTAGTTATGGTAGTGTGGGGGTGGTGTGGGGGGTGGGATGCTGTGTGGTGTGGCTTGGCATGGCGTAGTGTGGCATGGTGTGGCAGCAGTGTTCGCCCCAGGACCTCCCAGAACCACCCTGGGAGCTCCAAGGGTGCTCCTCTAGCTTTGTGGAGCCAGCTGCAGGAGGCAAGGGTGTACTTCCAAGTAACAGGGTTCATTATGGAGGCAGGCAACCTCTGCCAGAGTGAAGGGCCTTTTGGAAAACACTGTTAGGGAGGTCCCATCGCGGACTCAGGGTGCACCGAGTTCTGAACTTTGCTGGGGTGACCACACTGCTGGTTTGCACCCGTTTCCCGGCCAAAAAGGTGCTAGGATTCTATAGAAACACTTCGCCTCCACCAGTAGTATCTTCAGCTGGTGGGTAGTTAGTTAATCCCTTATAGTTTGCACTTTGGGAAGAATGGCAGAGGGTCCAAGGGAACACTACAGGATTGCAAATCTCAGTGATCTGTAAATTTAACTTACAAGAAGAATTGCAAAGCACATCACAAATGAACTGCGGGGTCTTCTGTCTCCTGATCCAAGCATTCAGAGGGTCATGCCAGCTGGGTCACTTTACTTGCCATCTCCTAAAGTAGGAACTGTCTGTGTAACTGTAAGTCTGTGTAACTTAGACCTTGAAATATTAAAAGCTCTTTATGGTCTTCGAATGGTGTCTTTGTAAAGTATTTTATATATCCTGGCTCTTTGTAGGAGTTACATCCTTGTCCTCTGAAGATGTCCTAATCTCCGGTACCTGTGAAAGTCATCTTATGTAGAAAAAAAAAAAAAGAATTTTGCAGGTGTAAGGACTTGAGATAGAGAGAACATTACAGGTGGGCCCATTTTTACTACCTCTGTCTGTGCAAGAGAGAGACAAGAGTTACTCAGCGAAGACCATATGGTGAACAAACCAGTGTTAGATGTCATGGTACTGGTTTTGGGGTACAGGAAAGTGCTAGATGAGGAGGAATGCAGGCAGCTTCTAGGAGTTAGAAAGTCTAGGAACATGGCTTAATGACACATTGACTTGGATCCCTAAGGCATATTTTGGATTTCTGACCCCCCTCCCCGCAAGGACTGTAAGAATAGAAATGTGTGTTCTTTTCAGCTACTAAGTTTACTATTATTTTTTATTTCTTACAATAGCCTTAGAGAACCAATCCAACTTTTTAGGTAAAGGGTACTGTGGTTTTTTTAATGTCATTTTATTTTCTCCTGCTCTTCTTCTTCCTCTTTTATTTTTTTTTCCCTTTGAAACACAGTCATAATGTATAGGTTTGGCTAGCCAGAAAGTTATTCCGACCAGGCTGGCCTCAACTTACAGAGATTTCCCCATCCTCTGCCTCCCAAATGCTGGGATTAAGGATATACACCAACACATTTGACAAAATAGAGCCTGAGTGTAATCTTTAACTGCAACATTAAGAGTTTCGGCATCTACTTGGTGGCACAGATGACACTTGACACTTTCTCCTCTGTCATCTTGGCACAATTTTGGTTGGGTGAGGTGTGGGTTGGGTGACCTCTAGGTGTGTGCTCGCTCTGGTGGAAACAGACACAGAAGCATATTGTCCTTTCTAAGCTTCTGTCTAGACCCTGATATGCCAGCTGGTAACTGAGCAATAGTCTGAGTTCTTGCTCATGCACAGCATTTTGTACATCATGTTATAGACAGGAACTTGGGGCTCCTCAGAAGTACAGAGTCTCAAAACCTCCTGAAGGATGTTTGCATTCAAACCCCAGCCTCAAGGCTTTGCTAGTCTATTGGCATTTGAGTAGTCTTATAGACCTAGCAAGAGATCCAGCAGCATGGTTCTGTTAAGCTAAAAGTTCTTAGTAGGAAATGTACCTTTAGAGTACAGTGAGTAGTGAGCATTGCACTGAAGGATTCTTATAGTGCCCTTTTAAAACTATTTTATTTGGGTTTCTTATGCCTCTACCTCCTTTCTCTACCCCTTATTTCTTCTAATAACTTCCACCACTAGGTAGGAGAGAAAGAAGGTTAGTGGGGAGTGAGGGTGCAGTTCTCTTTGTTACTTCCTGCTGGTTAGGGTCATTGAGTTCCTTGGGGAAAGTCCAATCTGTTTCAGGTTCTGTCCAAATTCTCATGAAACTGCATCAATAGCAACCAGGAGCAGCAGGGGGGAGCACCAGCCTCCCCCTTCTTTCTCAGAGTCCCCCAGCTCTCTCCAGGCTCTAGTATTTATACCCTCTCTGGGCTCTTCACTGAACTGAAGTGTGTTCCACATCACCGTGGGCCAGACCCCTAAATTTGAGACAAACATAGACAAACATAACCAAGCTCCTGGGATGCAGTTACATTTCCAAGATAATCGACTGAGGCATCACAGTCTATAAATTTGTCCAGTAGGTAAGAGCAAAGAATGACCAGAGAGTGGGGGGGGGTCCCTGTATTCTAAGCTGTAGGCTACGGGACTCTCAGGGTGAGTGGTGCCTGAAGGTGTGAGATAGAATTCCACTATGGCATTAAAGGAGTAGCTATGAGAAACACAGTGAAGCTGCAGCACGTTCCCTAGCAGCAAGGCCACCTGGCTGCACAACAATAGGTAACTCACAGGGCAGCCCCCAGAACCATGTTCCTGGGATGGTCCCAGAAACCTAGCCTGAAAAAAAAAAAAAAGCCAGACTGCCATGGCTGACCCAAGCCTTGCACTGAGAACCACTTTTGGTGAGCTTTTATCTACTTTATTTGGGTTCTTATACCTCTACCTCCCTTCCAACTTTCCCTCCGCCCAACACTAGGTAGGAAAGAAAGATGGCTAGAGAGGAAAGGGGACATAGACCTCTTTAGACTTAGTTTCTTGGGGTAACTCCAACCTTTGTAGTCAATATATCCAGCATTCCAGCAAAACAGCAAACACAGCAGCAGGATGAACCAGCAGCAGAGATGCAGCAACATGGGCAGCAGCAGGGAGAACAGCAGTTGCCTTATTCTTTGAGTGCCCTGACTTGAACTGTGCTCTAGCATTTATACCCTCCCAGAGTTCTCAGAATTAAACTACCTGTAGATGGCAAAGATCATGCCCCTCTAGAAGCATGAGACAATCATAGTTAAGAGCTATGGGCAAAATAAAGCAGCCCCACATCTCACACTTGGGATTTAAACAAAATCATATTCATATAGCATAACTCAGTTATTTTTTTAAAGATTTATTTCTTTATATGTATACAATGTTCTGTCTGCATTTACACCTGCACACTAGAAAAGGCAACCAGATCTCATCATAGATGGTTGTGAGCTACCATGTGATTGCTAGGAATTGAACTCAGGACCTCTGAAAGAGCAACCGGTGCTCTTAACCTCTGAGCCATCTCTCCAACACAATAACTGAGTTTTTAAAGAAGCCAAAACTCTCACTACAGACTCTCTACCTGCTTTTTCTCTGTAGGGGTGAAGCTGGGCAAACAGCCCATTTCCATTGCCACTGCTTGTACAATTTAGCACAAGTTCTTCTTCGAGATCAACCTGGATGCCTATGACCCTACCTGGTTGCCATGCCTTCCATTTCCATGGCTGGCAAAATAGAGGAGCAATCCCTGTGTACTCAAGACATCATTAATGTGTCCAACAGTGTGGGAAGCAAATGTTCTTTCTCAAGCTGCTTTGTTTTAGATTATTCAGTGAAAGCCATATTTTAGCCTTTGCCTTGAGACAGAACTAAGCAGGAGGTTTTGCCAAGTTTCTTTAACTTGTCTGTGAGACCTTGGACCATGTCTTTAAAAACAAGCTTAACTGCTTCATGAACCCGGTCCTTGGACTGATGCGAACTGTGTTTGCTTTGTCTTTAAAAATGAGCAGTGGATTAAACTTGGTACTTTCGGTACTATCTGACAACCTTCCTGAAACTATCCTAAGTTTTCTATCTCTTTCTTTTAACCTGTAATTTCTCAATCCCCACTCTCTCCACCATGTCCCTAATTACCTATGGCTGGTTCCATCAGGTGGCGCCCAGTGTGGATGTTGAGAGATAAATATGAGTGACACCACTGAAGAGAGAGCGCTCCATACAAGGAAAAAGGTAGAGCAGTGAGTAATCTTTGGGACACTTGGGTCAAGTCAATGGTCCTATACTTTTTGTACCTCTGCTTAAGAATATGATTCATGCTAGAGGAGCTAAGGTAAGACAGCAACAGTTGTTTAAATTTTTACAATTTATAAGAAGTGTTTGTTTCTGGTTCCCAGAAAAAAAGAAACCATGAATCTAGAAACTTGGAAAAAGATAGGGGCTAAGTTGCAAGATCATTATGATGTTTTTGGATCTGAAAAGGTTCCTGTAAATACACTCAGTTTATGGGCTTTAGTTAGAGATTGTCTAGACCCTCGACATGAAAGTGATAAAGTTCAAAATCAAGAGAAAGCTGCAGCTCCTTTAACGAATAACCCGGGAGAAAGTGGTGTCTGCGCCACCAGAGGATCTTTATACAGAACCAACAGATAAATTGCTATTGAAGAAAGAAATGGATGATTCTTTTGATCCAGAGAATGCAGAGGAATTGGAGGAAGAGGCAGCTGAATACCACAATGAGGATGATTTTCCCCTATCACAACAGGTATTGGCATTCTGGCTAAGGTATGTAGGAGGGTATGCCACTGTCCATCCTGGCAAGGAAGGCAGAGAAGACTCCTATGTTCTTTGCCCTCCAGGCACCAACACTTAGGCTTGGAGGGAAGCAGCTGGGTGGCTTTGACCCAAGTTCCCAAACACTAGCTACAAAAGCAAAAGGGCCTTTGTAGGAAGGAACCCCACCTACATGCCCTGCCACTCCAGCTGGATGTAAGGCTTGAGAAGATACAGCTTGGAGAAGTATGTCAGAGAGGAATCACGTAGAGTCACGAATAGGACAGAGGAACCAGGGATGGATGGAGACAGAAGATCATGAGAGAGAAACTCTCCCAGTTACATCATGGGCCCACAGGACAAGGATGCAAAGACTGTTAGGCAATACTCATACTTAAATCATGCAAGAAACTGAATCTTGGTAGCTGAGCAGCCTGTCTCCTCCTTGCTGCTGGTACTGGACTGAATAGCTGGGTAATGCAGTTGTGTTCCTGCCGAGGAAAGATGCTGGGCCCAGCCTTCAGCTGTACCAACATCCTGGGGCCTCAGAGACAGCCATGATATTTATGGAAAATTACTGACTAGTTGTGTGTCATGATCCTTTCCCAGAACTCTGATCATTTGGAAGCAAACTGTTTTGTTCTGCTGCTTTTTTTCAATAAAGAAGTAACAACAACCACAAAACACTCCTCACTCCCTAAAGCCTGGAGGGTTCACTGTAGACAGGGTGAGATGAAGATTAAAACAGAAGCAGAGCTAAAAAAAGGTGCCTGGAGCCCACCTGTAATTGCCTGGTCCCCAGCAGGGAGGAGCAGCAGAAAGGAAATTGTGTGGAGCCCTAATTAGATGTAGACAAGGGGAGGGAGACAGTGGTCTGCAGGAAAGCAGGTGAGCGGCTCAGAAGCATGAGTCATGACACAGAGTTCTGATCACTTGGTGTGAACCCTGTTTGTATCCCTGTTGGAGTTCTTTCTCAGGAGATTATAGATGTGAAGAGTGTGAATAAGAACAGAAAGTTCTGGAGGAAAGGAAAGACTATATGAGGAATAGGAAATTAAAAAACAAATGCTCACCTTTCAGAATATACATTCCCTGGCTCTGTTTCTACATGTTCCTTGGGCACAGAGTCAGAATCTTGGGTGTTGCATCTCACATCAGTCTTCTTGTTCAGGATCTCATTAACTGATGATGAATAGCCTCTTGGGGTAAAATGAAGAGCCAACTTCCTTTTTTAGAGACTGGCTCTAATTGTGTACCGTTGGCTGTCCTGGAACTCAATCTGTACACCAGACTGGCCTTCCGTTCACAGAAATCTGCCCACCTTTGCCTCATAAGTGCTGACATTAAAGGTGTGTACCATCACACCTGGCAAGAATTATTTTATATTAACACAAATGACTATGTTAACTTACTGCAAGGTACTTTTTTATTAGCATATATCAATGATAAATAATGGGTTTCATTGTACTATTTTTATATTTATATGCTATTTTATATGTGTATGTAATGTATTTTGATCATGTTCTTATCATTACCTTGTCTCTACTACTTCCTGCTGATACCCTTCTTCCCCTTATACTTTTATATGTCTTTCTTGGGAGGAGGTTTTCTTGTAGGAGCATGGGTATTTTACCAGAGGCTATACTACTAAAAGCAGTGGTAGAAAAAAAATGTCTTACCCTCTCCCAATAACCATCTATAAATCCTCAGGAAGGGTAGGTCTTTGTGAATCCCACTCCATGACAAGATGTTGACACACAGGTAATAATAGCTACTATGAATTCAAGAGTGCAACAAACATGACATGCCCAAAAGACAGTGTTTAAGAAAACTCCACCCCTTACTCCATCTCTTCCATTTCTATCTCCTCCTTTTCTATCAAGTTTCATAAGCTTTGGAGGGGGCAGTATAGATGTCCCACTTATAGGTGAGCATTCGGCAGACATTTAATTTCATCCCTGACCAATTAGGAGTCTCTACAGTTACCACTCTCCACTGAATAAAGAAGCTTTACTAACTAAAGCTGAGAGCAGTGCTAATCTATGGGCATAAATATCATTATTTAAGAGGCAAATCTAATGAATACATCATATACATTTAGCAAAATATCAGGGGTAGCCTCTCTTTTAGGGCTTGTGAACCCCCCCCCCCCCACCAGCCATGGGCTTTTGACCTTATTTACCAGAAATAAATTTCTTCTGTGAAGTAGGTATCAAATCCAATCAGAAAGCAGTTGCTTATTCCATAAACAGACTTACCAATAGTGCACCAGTAAACATCTCTTTCCTGGCTGGTTGGTAGTGTAGCATGTAGGGTCCATAACTGGCTATGACTTTTGATAACAATTCTTTTCCAGCAGCTTGCAGAGTACCTTCTGATACTTTAAAGGATAACCAGTGGGGTGGAAGCTTCCTGGTCAATTCCAACTTGCTTTCTACATGTCCTGTGACCAGAACGTGTGGTATCTTCAGGTATAGGGCCTTAACATTCTCATACCAACAATACTACAAGACACTTTAATGTGCAACTGGAAATCATGTGCCTTAAAAGGCTTCCCTATTGGAACCACTGTATTGCTTGGGGTAGGAGGCTAACCCTGGCTGTTGTAATCATTGCAGTGCTTTGCAGGTACTTTAAGCAGCAACTCTTTAAGCAGCAGCTCTTTGGAGCTGGACTCCCCCTTCTGGGAGCTCCAAGACAGCATTGCGCAGTATGAGTTCCCCATGATGAGGCTTTTGTACTTCCAGGGCTCCTTCCAGCATTCACACAAGGTATGTGTATGCTGGAGGCTGAGAACTGTTTCTAGCGGCTCTAACCAGGTTTTTGGTTCCATAGTCTGGAAGCATATCCCTTCCAGTGCACAAGAGTGCAACATGTGAGGAGGGGCAGGGACACAGGGATCTGGGAACTGGGGCTCCCGAGTCTGTATTTCATGATGTGGCACCTGACTTCCCCTTCCCTCTCTGGGGCTGTTCTCACCAGTTCTTGTTTCTTTTTTTTGCCTTTCTGTGCACTTCGTGGTGATTTCTGGGGCTCCTTCTGAACTCTGAAGCCATTGCAGAGCCTGCAGCCTGTCTAGATATGTACTCATTGAGCCTCAGAGAAGCAGGGGTGGCTTTGTGACCAGATGAAGACCCAGTCCTCATGAGTTCCTACTGTATTTGGCTCCACTCTGCTTAGAGATCTATGGGAAGAGCCAGTTGTTAAGTTATAGCCTTTTAACTTCCATGGTCACAGAAGTCTCAGCAGAAGACCATTTGCAAAAGCAGCACAGGAGAAGGCCCACTCAGGGGAGCACTTGGACGTACCACTTTGGCACCTCAGGCCCATGTACATGGCTAGTGGAGGGATGGCCCGCAGAGGAGGAAGCTTGGGTTTGGGGCAGAGCTAAGACTTCCGGTCTTTTTAGATAGAGCTTTTATGGAGGAAATTATAGATTGACACACAGCTGTAAGAAGTATTCAAGAATGATGTCATGTGCCCTTTGTTCAGACACCTCCAGTGAGAATACTATGTCAGATTATAATACAGTGTCATGGCCAGGGTATTGACAGCATCACACATCACTGGTTTTGTGTATATTTAGTTTTGTATAATCTTATCATATATCTACATTCACATATCTGCCACCAGAGCACAGGTGTGAAATGACTCCATCCATGCAAATGTCCTTTTGGTTCCCCTTTATGATTTCACCTAAACCCCTTAACCATAGAAACTTCTGCTCTTGAGTTACTATATAGCCGTTTTTACTGAGGCCTGATCAGCATCCCAGAAGTTGGGAATTGTATGTTGGTGGAGGTTGTCCAGATGACAAGACTTGGAAAGGAACAACATTCTGGCCTTGGAAGCTCGATAATCCGGGCCCAAATCAGAGCTGGTGGTAGGTGTTGCTAGGAACCTGTGCCACCTCTATTTCTTGCAGGCTTATGTAACAGGAGTTGCCTTTCTTGGCATGCCAGGAACATGCATATTGGGGAATCTTGCTGCTATCTTTCTGCATTGCATGAGAACAGGAACTGACCTCTAATCTGTGAGACCATGGAGATGTAGCTGAGGCTGACATTACTCATTATGACCTAGAGGAACATACTCACTGGTCTCTGGTCCTCCTGAAAGTATTGCCCTCATGGGAGGAGCATCACATAGGGGTGTGATGTCTTTTATTCTGCAGATAAAGCTGTTGCCTTCAGAAGCACCAGGTTTCAAAGGATTTCTTCTCAGGCCAATCAAGGTGATGTATGTCTGTAATCCCAACACTCAAGAGGTTGAACAGGGAATCACAAATTCAAGGCCTTCTATAGAGTTAGTTTAAGACTAGCTTGGATAGGCCAGGTGGTGGTGGCAATACACAGTTTTAATCCCAGCACTAGGGAGGCAGAGGCAGGCAGATCTCTGAGTTCAAGGCTAGCCTGGTCTACAGAGTGAGTTCCAGGATAGCCAGGGATGTGCAGAGAAACCCTGTCTTAGAGAGAGAGAGAGAGAGAGAGAGAGAGAGAGAGAGAGAGAGAGGGAGACTGGCCTGAACAACTTATTGAGATTCAGTCTTAAAAAAGCTAAAAAGAAGGCTGTGGCTATGGCCCACTGGCAGAGTCCTCTCTTAGCATGTGAAAGGCCCTAACAAAGTCTTGCTGAGTGGTAACACACAATAGGGAGGTAATAGGTCAGATGGACAGGTAGACACTGCAGAAAGATAGATCAAGGAGTCATAAGTAACCTAGAATAAGCAAATGGGTTGGATGGATGAATGGACTAATGGATGGATGGATGGATGGATGGATGGATGGATGGATGGATGGATGCCTACCATTGGTAGGCAGCATGCTGAAGTATGCATTGAAGTTGTGTGAGTGACATGCAGAGAAGCCCTGGTCTCTTATGTGCATTTCTCTGGCCTGTGTGACCTCTATGGGAGAGCTGACATTTAGGTTTTCTGTCTACCTTATCCTGTATAAGTTAGGCACATAGTCGTTATAGTCCTTATAGTGCTCAGCGTCCTTGAGGATATGTATTTAATAAAGTCACAGTGTCAAGGCAGAAGTTCTTCTCAGGTCATGTGTGATGAAGAGGGCATCTGTGTAGACAGAAAGTGTTATTCTTAGTCAGTTAAGAGGACAATAGTGGCCTTGCTTCCTTGGAATCAGGTGATAGCAGAAGAAGCTGTTACTCCCTGGTTCTTCTCTCTGAGGACATCTCGTGGGCACGATGGACCTGTCTTCAGACTGCTTGGATCAGTAATGTTACTTGTTCATTGTGCTGGCTGAATAATATCCTAGTGTATGGATGAGCCACTTAGTTTTTTTTTTTAATTTTTTATTTTTTTATTTGAGCCACTTGGTCTTTATCCACTCATTCACCCATGTACACTTGGGCAGCTGCACTTGTTAGCTCTTCGATACTAACTAATGGTCCACTTGCAGCATGTGTCCTCCAGGGCCTGAAAAGTAAGCCTTGAAGATAGCCTACAGTGTGTCACTTGTACTTCCTGAGCCAGGATTGGAGGCTTTTTTAGGTCATTGTCTTCCACCTGAGGTTATAAGAGGCTGTAAAGGTATCTTTGGGGGCTCAGTGAGAGTGGGCTTAGGCTCAGTTTTTGCCTCGGTTTAGCCTAGGGCCTTGACCCCATTGGTTACCTCGTTCCCTGGGCAGCAACCCTCATGTAGTAATATGAGTATGGTACTCACCAATGGCTTATTTTAGAGTTTCCATTGCCTCTTCAGGCTTAGTTGCTGGGAGGACTCTCAGAACCAAGAAAAAAAAACATCACAGCATACTTAATTTATTTCAGTGAATGAGTCCAGATAAAAATCTGCCAGGGTACAAAGTATATATAGCGCAAGGCTCAGGAGAAGCCAGGTGGGAGCTTCTAGGTGACCTTTTGGAGAATGGTGCTTTTGCCATCAGTGGAAGAGGCTGTGAATGGAGCATTGTCATCTGGGAACGCTATTTGCACCCTGAGTGGTGTGCCGGTGGTCACTCAGACATAGAATATTTGGGTGCCTTAACTTGGCTTTCTACAAGCCCCAGCTACCCTGAGGTCCAGCTGGTGGCATGCCAGGTGTTCTAGGGCCCTCAGTTGAACCCTGATCTCAGCCTAGACAACCTGGCACAGCTTTAGGCTCCCAGAAAATTAGAACACTGACATCAGACAGGATTTCCCAAGGGGCTCAGAGATGGTCCCCAGGAGCCTTGGGAGGAAGTGTGTGGCCCTAGGCCTATGAGTTGGCCTTGAACTGCCTACCCATCTTGCTGTGGGTTCCTGAGGATATGCTACCATCTTAGGAGTGATCTAACACACTCATCTACTCTAGATTTTTCACAGGCTGGACCAAAGTGAGATCCCTAGATTGCCTAGCCTGCCTGTTTCTGGAAATGAGACTCCAATGTCTTTAGTAAATATCATTCGAGACTGGACTTAAGGGATCCCAAGCAAGAGGCAAGAACTTGAGTTGTGGGTACAGCTTTTCAGCAGCTCCCTGTGTGATCTTGGGCAATTCCTCTGACCTGTCCCCATCAGTTAATCACCAAGGCTTTTTCTGTCTGGAATGTTCCCTACTCTGTGAAACCTTTGATCAGCCCCAGCAGGATGGAACTGAATTGGCTTGTCAGGAAAACTATCATAATCCAGCCAGCCAAGTTCCGGTGTGCTCTGCCTCACCTGGACAATACCATTGTTTTAGTAGCCAGTGCCTCATTGATATGGGTTGGGGGGGGGGTCTAATCAGAGCCTGTTTTCCTTTTTCTTTCTAGGTGTTTGGTGATGACCATACAAAGCCAACCATTGATAATATTGAATCTGATCTCATTCAGATTTATATCATTAGCACAGAAATTTACTAAGGCCTTGGCCCTGTTCCAGGCCTATCCAAAGAAGCCCAGGATGGTTGGCTGCTTGGGGATGGTGCCACCACATCACCATGATAGCCAGTCTCCAGAGAGGATTGGGTGTACTGTTGGAGATGGGCTAGTGAAGGTGATGACACGTTGCCACTTTGACTGTCCCCAGCAGCCCTGGTCTAGATGATGTCTGGATTTGCCTCCAGCAAGGAGACTGGAGCTCCACAGGAAGGTGGCTGCCTTGGGGCAGTAGCCTCTGCTTTAGCCTATTGAGAAGACTCACTGCAATTGAAGTGTGATGTCATTGACAGACACGTCAAAAGAACAGATGGGACTGTATCCCTAGGGATTTTTTAAAAAAAATATAGCAAGTATGAATGTGCAACATAGATGGAATTTATTGTGTCTAGGTAATGTAGGTCAGGGGCATTCTACACTATGACACCCTTCTGATTCTTACCCTTTCAGAAACTCTGGCTCTAGTATAGGGGCAATGGCAGCCTGGCTCTCTGGGCGTCTGGCTGGTCTTGATCTGTATTCAGTACTTGGCAACCCCTTTCCCTTATGTGGTTAAGTTGTCACCACTGGAAAGGACTCTGGTACCTACAAGCATGCAGATTGGGGTAATGTCAGCAGTTGCTTATGGGGCTCTAATCAAGAGCATCCCAATACTTGGACCTCATCCGTTCCTGGTAGGCAGAGAGTGGTCACGTAGTAGATAGGCACAGTTGGGCAAGGATTGTTTGACTTTACAAAGTGCATGTGCTATCTATTCCCAGAATGAGGAATCTAAGAAAATAACATGGCCCTCCTGGTGAGCCAGTCTCTCCAAGTGGCCTGACTTCCACATCCTAAAGTTCTCCTGTGGGTGCTAATGATAAACTCGTTATGAGTTCCCATTTGAGTGTTTCTCCACTGTAAACATTTTGAGACAAGCAGTCATGAAACAACATTTACTCAGCAGCTACTGTGTACCAATTTCTGTGTCATTTTGGGGACAAAACTCACTTCTGGGAGGAAGGCTAATGGGGTGGCAGTGAAAGGTACAAAGGAGGAAGAAGGTGGCTGTACTGGGGTGGGATGGGCTTCAGTGCCCCACAGGTCTAATGTGTGCCTAGGTCCCAGCTTAATGAACACACAGGCAGCAGCTTCATTTATCTCTTCACTGCATACCTGCATGGGAGGGGGCCTTGGCTGGAGGAAGTTCAGGTCTCTGAAATGACAAATGACAAGCACAGGATTTGACCTGACAGGGGTCTGGGACTAGACACTTTATGACTCTGAGCTCCTCTTAGTAACTTGCCTAAGTGACTTGTTCATAAAGATCTGGTCAGGTGACCTCTAGATTCTTTTGAATACTAAAGTGACCCCTTGGCTCTATTTCTGTTGTAGAGGGAGTCTCCAAGAGGCACATGGAAGAGGGCCAGCCTCTAACATTCCCTCTGGGAGTGCTTGCAGTGGTGGACCTAATAGAAACCCCCTAGGCCCTCTCACCACCAATTCTGAAATATCATTGACTTGCTTTGGGAAGTACAGGCCACTATTCCAAGCAAGCCAGGTAATGGGATGGAGGAGTGTGCAGCCATCTTTTTCAGTTGCCCTACACCTCTGTCCTTTCCTTGTAGGTCTCAGCTCCTCACAGGCCATTTGAAAGATAATTGCTCTGTCATGCACTCTGCATCTCATGCTTCCTTATCTTTTCCTTCTTAGCCTTTAACCTGAATGAGTGGTTGCTATAAACTATACAAATGGATCTGCCTCTGAGTCCCATTGCCCCAAGAGTACCCTCTTTCCACTATACCTACCCAGTGTGACTTGGACTCCTGGAGAAGACCTGTGGCAGACCCAGGGCTTAGGGCAAGGGCTCTGAGCATAGGGTGAGGGGCTGAAATCCAGCCTGACCTTCCACAGTCTGCTGTTTCTAAGTTGCTTGCCTGACCTGTTTTCAGCACTGACTGCCCTGCCCCCTGTGCAGATGTTCCACTCTCAGTTCTTTTTATCTCCCCAAGAGGCCTTTGAGTGCCCTATCCCAGGCTTTATCCTTCAGTGATGCTCCCTGGGCCCACATATTTACTTGTTTCTTGTTGTGCTTGGTCAAGAAGGCAGGGAAAGTGCTCTGTCATTGAGTTACACCTCAGCCCTGTACCCATCTAGATGCCTTGAGTTCATCTGTTCTACAAAAGGTGTTTTCTCAGCTCTCAGAAACTAGAACCCTCCCTCTAGACTAGCAGCAGTGGATGATGGGGCTGTTGAAACCCTAAAAGGGCTCTGTCAATTTCAAGCTGCTCTATTTTCCCTTCTCTGGGCCTTTTCAGAGCATAGCATGGAAGACATAGTCGACAAAACTCCCCAGGGGGTTGGGACAGGCTTCTACTGAGAGTGCCTCACACAGTGCAAAGCACCTAGAAACTTTCCAAACCCACTGATTTTCAGCAGTTCCTCTCTTCTTGGGACTCAGTTTCTACTTTGTACCAGATAACCTGAGAGTAACTGCTGTTTTAGAATCCTCCCATATGCTTTATGCCTGTCAAACTGCTCAGGAGTCTTGCTGGCCTGACTTGGTGTTATTTGTGTGCTGGCCTCTGGGTCTGTCAACTCAGTGCTTGTCACTTGGCCTGTGGGACAGTGAGGATAAGGCCTCATTTCTAGGCATCCTAAAATTAAAGACATTGTTATAATCTGGGCCTTTTGGATTTTATTTTTTACTTCCTGTTATCAAGGCTATTGTAAATAAAATAGTGGAGATTAAAGAATTGAAGCCTTCTATCTCCTTTATTTTAGGTTTAAAAGGTCAGCCATGACAGACTTGGATAAGATATTCTAGAGCCTGTAGCTTCCAGAATCCTGTGGTGCAAAACATATCTTATAGCATAGTGATAAGTGGCTGAGGCTTACTTAGCCCATGAACCCAATAGAATGAGGAGGAGGGCAACTGGGTCCTGGGAATTGCTTGGCACCTTTCTTCTTGGCTATGGTGCATTGAGTTGTTTCTCAAAAGATCTGTCCATGTCCTTACCCTGAAATTTGTAAGGGTGGCCTTATTTAGAAAGGTCTTTTCACATTTGTAATCAAGCTAAGCGAGGCCTCTATGGTGGTCTTTGATCGACAAACCACTATCCTAGTAAGAGAAGAGACACAGGCAGATGAAAAGACAAGGCCTCTGAAGACAGGCAGAGGGAGAAGAAAGAGTCTATCAGTCTAGTAACACCTAGATGGTGATACCAGAAAAGAAACGGTACCCTCAGAGGGAACCTGGCCTTGCTAATGCCTTGATTTTGGTCTTTGAGCATCTAGAACTGTGAGAAGAGACAATTCTCTGGGGCTTTTTTTTCTGCCCAGTGTGGGGAAGTCTTCTAAAACAGCCCCAAGACATACAGACCTTCCTCCAGTTCCCCAGGCTCCACTGCTTTGGTGTGTTCTTGCTCCCAGCCATTTGACTATGGCCAAATTAATGCTTTATGGGCAGCATCGCATCTTATCTTTTTATGTGGAGCCAGTTGTGTTGATAGCAAATCTGTCTTGTCTAGACTTCCTTAGTCTTATGGCTCAAGCTGTGCTGCCTACCTTTTTGCTGCTGAAGCAGAGGCTTAAGGGATCTTTGGGACTATGTTACTTCTTTTTGGCTCTTGCTCTGGGAAATTGTCTTTTGGTGCTAGTAAATCTAAAGGGACACTGCATGCATCAGAGAAACAGAAATACTATGAAGAGATGGCTCAGCAATTGTGAGAACATGAGGCTCTTCCGGGGGCCTGAGTGAGGAATCTGATGCCCTCTTCTGGTCTCCACAGGCACTGCACATGCACGGACACATCAACATCAATAGAAGTAAATCTTACAGAAAAGAAAAATATCATGGAGAAAAGGCGATGAGAATATGCAGCATGCTGTGGAGGTAGTCACAGTGCTGTGATTTACAAATGATAGTGGTCATTCATAAGGCCTTGCCACAGAACTATTTATGTGGCTATTCCTGGCCCAAAGTGGGTGACACAGAGCATGGATGTCTACACGTTGGCATTCAGGGGGATCTGCATTCAGGGGGATCTGGAGAAGGTAGGAAAGAGGCTCTAAGAGTAAGTGAGCATGAAATTATAGGCTTTGTTTATGTGGCTTTAGAATAAACAAGAAGTCAATGATCTGAACTCAGGTACACTGCTAATGAGGATGCAAAAAAATTGCATAGATGCTATATTAAAAACAGTTTGATGGGCTCTTAAAAAGTTTAACACAGTGGCCGAAGAGCTGGCTTGGTTGGTTAAGTTAGTTTTTGCCTTGCAAGAATGAGGACCCGAGTTTGATCTCCAAAATCCTTGTAAAAAAAAGAAGCTTGGTTCTTATAATCCCAGTACTAAATAGACAGACAGGAGGTTTCATGGGGTTTGTTGGCCAGCCAGTCTAGCCTAATTGGTGAGCTCCAGGCCAATGAGAGACCCTGTCTGAGAAAACAAGGTGGACTGTACCTGAGGAATGATACCTGGTGGTCTCCTTTGGTCTCCACCCTACACACACACACACACACACACACACACACACACACACACACACACACAGAGGGGGGGAGGGAGGGAAGAGAGCAAGCCACTCACACCTTTATATATATGAA
Organism: Psammomys obesus; assembly: GCF_907164565.1. NCBI lineage: Eukaryota > Metazoa > Chordata > Mammalia > Rodentia > Muridae > Psammomys > Psammomys obesus. The sequence goes on from NW_026596129.1 coordinate 886,013, forward strand.
TATGCATGTTCATATGTACATGCACATTAAATACAGTTACCATGAGCTCCCCAAATCTTGTGGCTTGGTATATATCAATTCCCAAAGTAGAACAGTCACAAAGGGTAATATTTGTACCTAGATTCATATTAGTGTTAGTCACATGCCTAAAATGATGGAGCAGTCCAAGCATTTGTGATTGTGTGGCTGGACACAGGGTGTCTGGGTAAGAACGGAATATTATCCAGCCTTAAAAAGGAATTGAAGTCTGGTATCAGCTACAGCATGGATGACCTTTCGGGATATGATACTCAGTGAAATGAGCTTGTCACAGAAAAATAAATACTTAGCTCATCATATTTCTAGGAAAGGCCTTATATGAGAATGTTGCAGCCAGACATCAGCATAGGAGACTGAGGAGGAGGACTGCGAAGCTCCTGAGAAATGGCATGGAGTTTAATTTTTGAAAAGGCAAAAAAATTCTGAAGAACCGTCACAATTCTCCCACTGACCCATCCAAGGACAGTGGCCTGAATCTTTGGAGCAATCTTTACCTGGTCAAACCAGTCACTGGGAGGTGCCACAGGTAGAGCACCTCTTGCCCACAGGACCAAGTGCTCCATAGAACCCAGCAGGGCGGCAAGCACACGGTAGGCTATGACTGTGGCTTCTCCTGCCCTGGCTCAGTGGCATGCAGGCACCTTTGTTTGGTTTCACATGGGAAATTACCAAATAATAAATCACACATGGGACTCAGACCCAGATTATAGGAGCCTTTCATTTTTTTTTTTTTATACACAGAAATTTTGGTCTACTCTTTAAATTAGGAAATTCAACTACAGACTTTAATTTATTATGCATCTGTGGTCTTCCTCATTAAGATAGTTTGTTTGTCTTTGTAACAGGCAGATAAAAATGTAAAACAGATTTATGAACTGAACACAGTTGACCAAGCCATTCCATAGAGTATAATGCTTTTATAAAGAGAAGCTTCTGATGAGACAGGCCTCGGCCTGAAGACTGTACAAGAACCAGAACAGATGATGCAGGTTCCCAGGGCCTTTTCCGAACCCCACAGCTCAGTACAAAGGCAGCCTGGGTATCACACAGTTGACACTGACATCAGGCAACGTTACACAGCAGCATTGAGGGTTGGCTTTTTAATACAGAGTGGCCATTTGCTCTATCTGTATGTCTACAACAGAGGATGACAAGAAGCCCATGAGCATAGCTGGACACAGCTGACCTGCTTCAACTGCAATCCTTCACATTTTGATTTCTTTTTGAAAAACACAAAGACCCTCAGCACACCAAGTTGCCCTTTTGTTGGGATGGTTTAAACAAGGACACCAGGGAACAATTTACAAATGGGAAACATTCTCAATATGCCCTTTAGAATAAAAGGGATGGCTTTATGTGACCTGTAGCTGGCATTTTTAAAGTGGAGTTTCTCTTGTAACCGAAATTCTTTTGCCCGAGATGTGACTTACTGCTGCTCAGGGGTCACCTGTCATTGGTGTGACCAGTGGGGAAATAGCAAGTGTTGATTTGACTTTCTGTGGATGCCAGACAGCTGAGACAAGCTTTCTGTGGGGCGAGGTGGAAGCGAAGTAGGGCAAATGCAGCTCCTGAGGGTGCCTGTCTTTATTCTCCATCTCACACCTATCTCTTGGTAGACAAAAAGCTCACATCTGTGTCTTAACAGACAAACCTCAGACCCAAGTGACAGGCATGTGTGGGAGTGGAATGCGATTCTAGACATCTTCCTGAAAAGTGTGACACCCATAACTTCAGAAGGTGGAGGAACCTTCAAGGGCAGGATGCTGCCCGTTTCACTGGTGTCACTTTGGGTGTCCAGACTCAGGATCTAGGAACACAGGGGTAGGTCAGCTTTCTACTAAGAAGAGACTCATCAGCCTGTGCTTCCTTGGCAGGCCAACAGACATTAGACCTCTTTCCTCTGCCTTCTTCTCTAGGAAAGCAGGCTCGGCACAATGGGTGCCCACACTGCTGAGACAGGCTCCTGGGGGAAAATGTCTCAGGGTAGTCAGACCTGAATTTTCAAGTCTCACCTGCCTGGGTGGACCCAAGGTCTGCTGACCTCATACTCAGTGCCCACAGACCCAGAAGAGCCACCAGCAAGAAAAGAACAATGGTAACAGTTGATGATGGCCATTTCCCAGAAGGCTCCATTTCTATAGTTCTGCCTTCTGGGTTGTATTTGCCCGGTGGGCAAGACCTGGTTTGTAAGCATGCTTTGGTAGGTGGCATGTCCGTGCCCTCGCAGACACTGAGGTGGTCCAGTGAGTATTCACTCTCATTTGCCAAAGCACAAAGTGCAAGTCCAGAGGAATGACAGGGACAAATCTGGACTGTCCTTGCAGTTGACATCTTAAATTTGATGGCCACTCTTCCTCAGATGGCCTCTGTAGATGTCAAGCCTCACATTGTCTGTGCTTCATTACAGCTGTTCTTAGGGTTCATCATGCTTTCAAAGTTGGGGTATGGACAAAGAAAGCCACCAGCCAAAATTAAGGTGTTGGAAATGAAGTGGAAGGAAGCCAAAACCAAAACTTGTCTTGCTGTGCGTTGGAGGGGACCACTGTCATCGATACTTTGGTATTTTCCTTTTAAATAAAAATGCCATTGAAAAGTCTTTCTCCTCTACAGGCAGAGGTCTCAAAGTGCAAAGGTTCTAAGTGCAAGGCATCCTTGCACAGCACTCCCCAGACTGCCTTCACTGAAATCTCAGCAGGATCAGGCATGGAGATACTTAGGTCAAGGGTTTGGGAAGGGAAGTACAGTACTGAGAGGATGTTCTTGCAGTCTTGTTCCCTGAAAAGAACCTTGCTACATTCAAAATGAAACTTCAAAAGGAAAATGCCTAATGAGAGGAATGAAAATATCATGCCGATAAGTGCTTCCTTATTCTTTAAATATTAATTTTGCCATATATGTGTATATGCATATAGACACACATACATATAGACACACGCACGCACATGTGGTCTGCAGGTGGGTCTAGTGTGCTTTGCAGTAGAAGGTACATTTGCAAGTGGCTCCCCCTGGTGTCCTGTCTGCACAGTGTGCACAGTGACCTCCTTGGTTTCGATACACTTTTGTGGGGGTGGGGGATATGGGTGCAGCAAAGCTCCAGATAGGTTCAGCTAGCCCCTACCATGCTGTACAACCCCAACGGTGAACACAGGGTGGAACTAGTGTTCATTAAAAAAGAGAGAGAGAGAAGCATCAGTAGAAAAAAAGGTGGGAAATGCATCTTGTCTCATGCTCTCTTTTCTCTTCACATTGGGTGAAGAACTCCCTTCCTCCATTTTCCTTCATTCTCCCTCCCCCACATCCTGGGAGCCTGGTCTGAAGCCTAGTGGGCTGTGCCCTTATTGAATGCAATTGGCTTCTTGTCAATACCATGTAAGAAAAGTCTTTAACCACATTAGTCATTTCCCTCTTTGGCAGGTGCACGGGTTCCCTTCTCTGTGTATGCATGTGTGACTGCATATGTGTGTGTGCATGTGTGTGTGTGTAGATGTGTGTGTGTGTGTGTGTGTGTGTGTGTGCATGCATGCACATGTGCTGAGAAAAGTTTCAGTTAGAGGGATGTCTCCATGCTGTGGAGTGGGCTCCCGGGCCTGGAAGAGAATGCTGAAGAGGTAGCTGACTTGGTGGCATGCATGGTCAGGTAGATGCCGCTGTCTATGGCATTGTTGTTCTGGTTAGGGGGTGGGGGAGGTGGGGCCCTCAGGCGTTCTTCATTTTCATCCACATCCGTGTCATCGATGAGCGGGATGTTGTGGGTGTAGTCATTGATAAGAAACTCAGGTGTTGCCATGAAATTATGGATGCAGCTCTTGGATTCTGGTTTCTCCAGGCCTTCATAAAGCGAGCTACGGAATGCTTTCACCACCCGGATCTGAAGTGGAGGGGGAGGGACATAACCCACATGGGAGAAGGGAAGGGAGGGTAGGGAGAAGAAGGGAGAGGAGAGGGAAAAGGAGAAGTAAGGGAGAAGAAATGAGAGGAGACAGTCAATGGCTAGCTGGTGCTGGAAAATTGTGCCTACATCAGAGGCTGGCACATTGCATGATGAATGTTCACACATTAGGGGACTTGTAGGGAATGAGGTGGCTTTGCTGGGCTGTGGTAAGGATTTTTACAAGTCTGGGCCTTCGTGTTGAAAGCATCCTGACCTGAGTAGATACTTATTACCTTCCTGGTCTTTGCCCTGGGAACAGAACTGGCTTAGGTGGCACCTGAGGTCTTTGCTCAATTTGAATTCCAATTTGGTATAAGATAAAGATACTGAAATTCTCCAAAGAGTGTGCCAGTGGCTACTTCTGTTCCTGCATCTTAGTTCTTCTTTCAGGGGTGCACCAGACACTTGAATCACATTTCTGTAAACATCTCAAGCCTCCCTAATATTGCTGTTCCTCCTGACCCTCTTTTACTTTACCAGTGGCTCTGAAATCACTTTCTCTACTGATCCTTTGTCCTGGGATGTCCCAGAGCTCAGGCATGTCCCTGTTAATCTTCCTCTCTGTCTGCATCTCTGTATAATACTAGAAGCTATTTAGGGATTATGGCACTGAACCTTCCTCAGAGCTCTGTTCCTAGGAACACAATGGCCCTAACATGGAGGACAAGACTGAAAATGTCCACACTTGAAATTGCAAGTGGCAAGCCTGCTACTCTTCAGCTGTGTTGATCTACCAGTTAGCCTCATGGTCTTCTTACAGCTCTGGATCATAGCTACATGTGTCTGATCAGGTCTGATTAAATACTTGGTACCTTCAGCAGCCCTTGGAAATCTATCCTTCTGGCCTCTCCCCACACCCAAACGACCCCCTATCTTCTTCCTCCTCTTTGAGCTCCTATTCAGACAGCCCTGCACTTTGCTGCATGCTCCTTGTCCATCCCACTCTTGTTTTCAACTTGCATACAGTGTTATATTCTATAAGGAAGTACTTCCCACAATACTTGGACCTCCCTACCACTGCAGCCATGTGCCTTGAGCCAAGCTTACATCCCCTTCAGCCACCCGCACCTCCTGCAGGCCAGTACTTTTCTTGCTTGAGACTCAGCTTCTTCCACCTTTGGCTTTTCCATGTTCACTCACAAACTCCTGCCTCATTATCTTTTCAAGCCACAATGCAGCTGTCACTCTGATCTCTCCCTGGCCCCACATGCTGGGTTCCTTCCTGCTTTTAGAACCAGAGGTCAATGAAGAAGCCTCTGCTCGATTTCAGACAGGCCAGTGCCAGCACAGCTGCCCATATGAATCGTCTGTACTAAAAAGACAAAGCCAGCTCTGATGGCCTCCAGGTAGCCTAGAGGACAGTAGAAGGACTGCCAATTCTCCAGGAGGATAAGTGGGTCCCCCAGCTCTAGTTAGTTCCTCCCAGTGTGAGGCAGTGGGCACATTATAACTTCTAAGTCTTTTAAAGGAGCTAGGATTTGGTTTTCATGGTTTAGATAATGTATCTGTAAACGCTGGCCAATAAGTGAATGAGTCCTAGATCTCTTCTGGTTTTGTAAATAAAGTTTATTGGCAAGCTGCCATGCCCATTCATCTGTATACCGTCTGTGGCTGTTTTCACGCTACAAGGGCAGGGTTGTGCAGTTGTAACAGAGACCTGGCTTGAAAAGCTAAATATGTTTACTCATTGGTCCTTTATAGGAACAGTTGACAATGAATCACCCAGACTACAATGAGACCCTTTCAGCTCTCCAAGTTAGGACCTTAGTGCTGACAACTCAGCCAGGCCAAATGCAGTGCTCCTAAATCACTTTAAATGAAGCAAACCTCACAGCCCTTGGAATGCAAAGGCTCTAGAAAATTAGGGTTTCCTAAATCCACATCTAAGATCCAGTTAGGATTATTTTTTCTGTCATATAGGTGGATGGCTAGCTGTTCTTCAGGCCACTGTTTTCAGACTGGTTGTTTAAATAGGTTTAATATGGAACTGAAAGTAATCGCCAATTCTTTTTTCACTTTAAAAATTTTATTTATATTTTTATAAATTACAGTTTCCCTTATCCCCAATTTTAATGAGGAGAAAATTCAACACCTACGTTGCTTCCTTTGTCAGGTTTTCTAGGGCAAGACTGGCATGCTGATGCTGGGGACATCACTAAACTTTATCATGTCACAACAAAGAGAGTGAGCTGCATGTTGTTGCCCTCAAACGTGGGGGAATCTGTTAAGTCTTTTGGCAATGCCCAGGTGGCTGGCCACAAACATTCTCCTCAGTGAGCCAGCATCCTCAATTGACCTCACATGGTCAGGCCAGACCCTGTTCAAACCTATCCATGGGTTTCACAGCACCTGGCTCGACTCCAAAGTCCTTCCCTGAAGAGAGACACCCAGGCCACAAGGCAACCCTCATAGGCTCCTCCCTGCCGTTTGCAGCTGCTGCTGCTCTAACGTGTTCCATTTGCTTCCTCCTTCTAACAGATCTAGTGCCCACTGTACCAGCACCTGGGGATCACATGCATGCCATGTCTGAGTGAGCGCTGTGCCTCTGGTTCAGAGGGACACCTACTCCAGTGTTTTGAGTCATCTTGAGGGTAACATCTGAGAGTGAGTCAGCTTTTCTCCAGCTCCTTTCTTCCCTGAATTGAAATCTGGGGCTAGAACAGAGTGGTTTGCTGTTGATCTTATGATTGGGGTCTTTTCAGCCAACTGAAGGCGCTTGGTCACAGGCACTGTCCTGGAAGACTGACAGGTTCAGGCAAAGCAGCAAATGCCTGGAAGAGTGGCCCACGCGTTCTAGAAGGCAGGGATTGTGCTAGGTACCTGCAGGCATCTCCAAGACCCTGGGATTCCTTCTTCCTGACCTACAGTTTGGGGTTTCTGGCCAAGCTGCAGCCAAGGCTGAGTTGAGCCCATGTGTGACCCAGAGCGTAGCTTGCCCTGGCTTTCCCTCAGCCTCCTGCCTGGGTTTCTCAGTTTGCTATACTCAGAGCTTCCATGTCTACTCTTCCCCCTGGCCTTCAACCCCTCAAGGCCTATCAGACCACCTAGATGTCATCAATTCTTTGAGTATCACATCCATCCAGGACCCCTTTCCACATCCTAACTCCTACTACTCCCAGGAACCTCCCTTAAAGCTCTCACTTTCATATCCTGAATCACTCCGTGACCTTCTGGGCCCAGGGTTCTAGCCAGATTTCAGAGGCACCTCACTAGCTCCTACTTCACCCTCTCTACACATTTCACTGTCAGCTTGTCCAATGGGACCAACCCCAGAACATGTCACGAGAATCCCTTCCCTCCTCCACTACAGCTTCCATGTCCTCCCTGAAGGTTGATGACCTCGTTTGCCTTGGGCCTCCATCCTGCCTCTGCCTGACATACAGCTTCTGACTAAGGGTCTGGTGACCCTATGGTGGCCGGCAACATCTCATGTCCAGATGATGTTTCCAGGCTCTTTCTGGTTACTGAGTCAGGCCCTGTCACTTCCCTACTTGACTACAAATATTCTTGTAAGTGATAGAACTGGCCTGGGTGTTGACTGGGGGTGGGAAATCATTGAACTTTAATTTACAGCCCATCTGCCTGTAGGAGAAAGTATTTATTTGTTTGTTTGTTTGTTTGAGGCAGGGTCTCAGTATGCAGACCAGTATACAGATGGTTTCAGACTCTGAATCTCTTGTTTCAGCATTGCTCCTTTACTCAGTGCTGGAATGGCAGGCATGTACCACCAGATCCAGCTTTGCAGGATAATTTTACATAGAAAATGTCTCTAGGAAAGATTAAACCCTAGATTATGGCTGAGGCTTTTGGGAAAAACAAAGGTATCAGGTTAGTCTGCAAAGGGGGTGTTTCCAGTTGCTAATCACCCAACTAAGATGCTATGGCTCACCAACCTCATTCATCACCATGTACTTGTTCCCCACCCCAGTTCCACAATCACATTCAGTTGTTGCCTCACTTCTGCAACCCATCATGGCTGGCACCCCAAAAAGACTTTTGATACTTTATCTTTTGCCATTCAGTCTTTGACCAAGCAAAATACTTGATGCTTCCTCAGCCTTTTGAGATCCTTCCTAGCCTCTTTCTGCCTGACCCTTCCCTAATGTCCAGGGGCTGCTTCCTTAGCCTAGGTGCTCCTCCATACACACAGCTTCCATTGTACCGGTCTTCATTGTTCTTTCAGGTCCAGGTGTGGGTGTCTGAGCCATATGTCACTCCCCAACATAGTGTTAACCCTTGATAATCCTGCCATTCCTTTCCTTCAAATGACACCCAGAATCTCCCACTTCACACCCACCCAACACCACTGCCACACCAGGCTCAAACTGGCTGCCACAAAGACATTTTTTCTAGTCTCCCTGATTCTGTTATGGACCTCACAGTCTATCTTCTACATGGCAGCTGGTCAGTCCTTTCCAATAAAACCCACCTCCAATGCAAGGGAATTACTAGCTGCATCTCCCACAGAAAACTTGTAGCCCAAACTAAGGGCCTGCCTTAGCATCTCTCATTCTGTCTCTTTTACTACCTACATCCCCTGACAATTTCCTTCTCGTGGGGCATTAGCATTGTCTGTCTATTACGCCACAAAGATTCTTCCTTCAGTGAGCTTCTCTCCCTACCCTTTCAGTGAGTTTGGCCTTGTTCCTCTAGCACCCAATCAAAAGTACTGAATCATAGTTATTTTCTGTTCTGTCTCCTCTCAGTGAAAGCTAACCATTCCACTCAGGATAGGACTTTTTCTCTAGGGTTCAATGGTGTCTCCAACATCCAGCAAGCTGCTCATACTCAGTTTACTTGGTGAGTGGGTATAAGATATCTGGTCCAGCCTAGCCTCTGTCTCCTATAGCAGCTTCCCCCTTCCAAAGCATTCTACCCACTTGGCTATAGCCAGTTAGCTGGAACTGCCTGAACACCTAAGGACCCCAAACCCAACCTCTGCTAGGATGTGACCCCCCAACCATAGATCCATCATAGATTCTCCCAGATCTACCATGGCTGCTCTTTCTCTTTCCACACCAAACTCAGAGAGTCTGTTTCCAGTAACCTGGAACCTAGACTAGCACTTGTAAATGCTTTGAGTGGCCTCTTCACTTTCCTAGGAGGCCTGTGGCCATCTATAGTCACTCTCTTTGCTAATCACTAGTTGCTCCCCAAAGGAAAGTTATGTCTCCTCTCCATGTGGCCTAGACAGCAGGGCATGCATGGAAAAGGCTGCTAACTTGGCACACGATGGGTAGTGATGTTTCAGACCAATCCGCTATTTATAAGCTGTAGCAGGAAGGCATCAAGGGTACCCTGAGGGACGGGAGCTTCAAGCCTTCTTGGGCTACAGATGTGCTTCCCTAAGCCCTCGTGTGTGTGTGTGTGTGTGTGTGTGTGTGTGTGTGTGTGTGTGTGTGTGCTGGGAAATCCCATGTGGAGCAAAAGGGTAGAAGCTGGTAACTGAGGAACCTGAGGGAAGGCTCATCCCAGTAAAAACAATGAAAAAGAAAATAAAAAGCAGAGAGAGAGAGAGAGAGAGAGAGAGAGAGAGAGAGAGAGAGAAGCAAAGGCTCCTGACTCACAATGGCAAAATCAATGGCAGAAAATGCCTGATACCTTCTCCCCTCTTCTTCCTAATTCTTTGGGCAGAGAGAAACTCAACCTGGCCATTACTGTCGGAGGCTGTAGGCCCAGGGGGCTTGCTCATGTGCTTTGCTACTAAAGCTCACATGCTTTTGTCTGACTCTTTCTTCACCTTTCTACTGCTTTTAACCAAATACTAGTTAAAAAGTTTCTTGAGAAAAGGGATCTGTCAGGTGCCTTAGCATTCTGGCCCAGGAAATGTGGAAACTGAGGAGAAGTGGGCTGCTTTTGGAAGTTGCTTCTTACTTTTGGGCACTCACTGCCCCAGGACCATGGGGACTAGACTGGCTCTGGATGACAGCAGTCTGGCTCAAGCATTTCACATGGTCAGGCAGTAGAGAACACAGGAGTAAGCCCTCAGTTGCTGGCCATGTAGCAGCACTCATAGCACCTACATGCAGGGCCTCAGACAGGGGCTTCCTAGGCAGGCCTGGACCTAGGTTGCATTTTGTTGTGTCCTTTAGGATTTTCCTGGAAGCTTGTTCCCATGTGGTTTAGCCTGTAGTTCCAGAAAGGGTAGGGCAGGGCCCAACTAGAGAACTGATTGCTGCCTTCCTAGTTTGGAGCCAGTGTGCATATTGTCAAACAGCAACAAGAAAAATAAATTGCCAATATACTCTCCCCTGAAACCCAACTGAGGTGATTTGGCTCAGCATTGATTAACTTCTTGATAATTTTAAGACTTTTTGCCAGCTCCTTCCGTGTTGGTGTATGCTGAGCATGCTTTCCACTGCTCTGGAAGATTATGTCCAAGTAAAGCTGCAAGGGCTCACCTGTCTGGGTTTAGCTCCCTCTCCCCAATGGGTAAAAGGTTTCCATGCTGCAAAATCCCTTTAAAATGAAGCAACTGCTGTGGTCAATTTTCAAATTCTTCATCAGAGCCTGGAAGAAGCCCCTCTGGCCATATGGTGCTCAAATCTTTGCTGGTCTGCGTCAGAGGCACCTTATCTCAAACTACAGAAACAGTAAACATTCGAGTATAGAGGCCCCAGTGCTACTGCCTGAAGGATGGGCTGGGCTGGGCTGCTGGTTGAAATGAGAGGGTCTGCAGAGTGAGCTGATGGGGGCTAGACTTTGATGCTTAGCTGGAGAGGGGCAAGGGTGTGACTGTGTGTCTGTGCATTTCCATGGAAAAGAGACAGAAAAGAACTCTTAGGCACTGGAGCCCAAAGAGAGGCTTTGGTGGCGCCAGGATCCAGGCTTGCCTTTCCAAAGAGATTGCTCCTCTCTTCTCACTAGGAGGGAGATACATAGTGCCCTGGGTTTGTTGCTTCTTAGCAAAGCTGGATGAGTGCATAAAACCCTCCCCAGCTATCCTTTTGAAGTTCTTGATAATCACTAGGAGAATGAAGTCCTGCAGTCTTAGTGTGTGAGTGTGTGGCTGGGTGAGAAGGGGCATGATGGACACCCATAGGGAATAGGATTTCACAGCCTCATTGTTTCCTGAGCCATGCAGACAGACTGGCCTCCAGGAAATGGTCCAGGTCACAAGAAATGATGTGGCAGCCATGAGGGAGAAGATAATATGCCCTATACCCAGAGGACTATGAACGAAATGGCTGTGACAGAGATAGCCTTGAGGCCAGGCAAGGGAGGAAAGATGGCTGAGTAGAGCAGAGGCTGCACAGGCCATTCTGGAGCTAGAAGTGAGGAGATCATGGCCAGCTCAGTCTGTGTAAGGGGCATGTGGGAATGTGGAGGGACTCTTGTGTCCAGAAGCAGCAAGAGAGGGAGAGGGAGAGAGCGGGAGAGCAAGAGAGAGCTAGTGAGTGAGTGAGAAAGAGAGAGAGAGGGAGAAAGAGAAAGAGCATGCAAATAGTGTGGGAAGTTAGAGAGGATGAGAAGAACATACTGTGCCCAAAGGATCCTGGTCACCCTCTCCCTCTAGGTTTGAAGATGGCCACTGTTTGTACTCGCCCCAAATGCACAGAATGAGTAGATTTTCTTCCTAGAGTGCCTGAGGCTCTTAATAAAAATGCCTCTCAACAGGAAGCTTCTCCCATGCCCAAGAGCCACAGGCACAGTCCTCTGGACTCTGAGGGGTGAAAGGCAATCTGGCCTGGAGCAAGTGAATAAGGATGGAAATTTTCTCATATATGGGGCCATACTTCTCCTTGGGAAATCTTGTGACCTTTGGGGCTAGTCAGGACAGCTGTGGTCAAAACACCTGGTACAATGTTGTGTGTTGTTCAGGGGAGCTCAACCATGGCTTTCACCCTGCTTTCCTTTCCAGCAGCTCTGGTCCTCTGAAGGGTTCCAAGGAGATGAGCAGGGTAAGCTAGGTGTTTACTCTGCCAGGCCTGGCTGCCTATTGGATCCTGAGTAGGTCATTGCCCTTATGAACACCCGTCTTCTAGTTTATGAGGGTGCTGGGTATAGCAATTTATCAGAGCTCCCAGAACTCAGAAGTTAAGTTCTGAACTCTAGCTGGAACTGCTGTGTGGCAAGAATAAGTTTTGGCCAGTGGCTTGCAGAAGCAAAGCGTGCCCCACTTGGGGTTACCAGGTGACCCAAGTGGCATCTTTCTCCACAGTGAGTCTTTCTTAAGCTGCCTGCCTTGGTTTTTGGGATAACAGGACCCCTATACCTTCACAGCAGCCCCCTTCTCAGGAGACCCTGCCACCCACCTCTCACATCTGCTTAGCTTCCCCTGGAAAAGCTCCTGAACAGCAAGGAGGGTGGTGTTTCTCCCACTGTACTTACCAGGTACTGTTGGGATCCGAAGGTGGGAAGGAGGGGAACGGATGTACATGGAAGGAATGAAGGAGAGAAGCAAGGTACTATGGTCCAAGGAAGAAAACAGTTTAGGGAGGAAGTGGGAGAATTGCGGGCAGAAGTAGGCCTCACTCAGGTATCGAAAGCAGGTAAGGAGGGGCCTCAGACGCTGATTGGCTCCAGTGAGGCCTAAGATCAGCACTGTGGAAGAGGTTTGGAGAGGCATACATAGAAGAGTCTTGTAAACTGCCCTCCCACTGAGACACTCGATGGACAAGTAGACAGATGGGTGGACAAACAGACAGACAGGCTGACAGATGGGAGGTGCAGAAAGATGACACTGAAAAATGTGTTGAAAGTCAGTGGGGAGGAAAGGGGCTGTGCAGATCTATGTGTCCTCTACATCTACTCTTCATATTGTTTAGAAGAAGGAAGCTGTTACTGCTCGGCTGGGCATGGCTGAGGTGTGTTGGGAGGCCATGGACCATTCTATTCTTAACTGATTTGGTACAGCTTCCTGCTGGCCTCTTTGGGTTAAGTAGCTCTGAGATTCTCCTTGGTCCCACTTGGGTAGGCCAGGAACACTGGCTACTTTCCAGACCAACAGTGATGTGTATCAGCCCATTATCTGAGGCCCAGGTGGGTGGTCCAGGGGTTGTACAAGCTGGAGGTACATGTGCTTTGGAGAAGGGGTGTATGTGCACACACGTCTGTGCTATTCCTGAAGGGCCCTTATCCTTTCTTTAAAAGTCAGCGGCCCAAAAGCAGAGCTTAAGGAAGAGGAGGGCACCTCCCCCTGGGGACCTCTCACCAGTTCCTAAAATAAATAAATAAAAGAAAGAAAAGAAAAGAAAGAAATCAAGCAAAAAGAAACTCGAAGAGTCTGTGATGGGGGAAAAGGTGAAGTCGTTAAGGCTTTCCATCTGCGTGGGAGTGGCATTTTCCGAAGGGAGCTGCAGGGGACTCACTGGAAGGAAAGGAAAGACTTAGCATTGAACTATCCCAGCAGCGGCCCTGGACTCATACTCGAAGGTTTACTGTTCACTTTTTGAAACCTCCTGACTTTGTCACCAAAAGCAGGCAACCCTGGTAGGAGTGCCCCCACCTCCACACGGTTGCCTGCATTTCTCCTGTTGGGGGCAACACAGGGTGATAGGTTTAGCAGTCTAGTGGCCTCTACTTTGTCATTGTAAAAAGATGTAAGCAATTATGGAAGCTTCTATCTAGTTAGGCCAACCCCAGGGTTCTCTTCAAAATGTGAATTGCACGGTGGGAGCTTGTCATTGAAATGTCCTGGCTTCTCTGAGGAAGGAGTAGAGAGGATTGCATAAGACTGGGTTCAGATCCTCCAGTACTGAGGCCTGTTTGGAAAGAGCGAAATGCTTGGGGACACAGAAAAAGCACCTGCCTGGCCTCTGAGTGTCTGTTATCAGGGCTCCTCTAACAGATTCTGGCTCAGGGCGGGGCCTGAAGGGCAGGCACCAGTTGCTTAGGAGAGGCACCCTTGGTCACCACTGAGCCCACCTGGGGACTGGAGAGAGGGGTGTCCTTTGGAAACCACCTCAAGGAGAATGCTGGAAGTTGTCACTTTCTTCTCCGAGGAGATTGGCTGGATTCTTCTGCTGCAAATGATACCATACTGTGGGCCTTTGCCTACCCCAGAGGGTAGCCCTGGGACACATGCTTTCCTGACACTTACCCCACAACATGGAGCAAGTCCCCAGCCTGACACCAGACACCACCAGAAGAAACCTGAGTTCATGAAGAACTATGGGTGCATGCGGACAAATTCAAGAAAAGAAAACCAATGGCAGCAGGAGTACTAAATGCAAACCAAAATCCAAATAAAGCAAAGGACGAAAGGCCTGGCAGTGCTGTGGGGTTATTTCATAAGAGAATATGGCTTTGGAGAGCCACCGTCTGGCGGGAAGGACTGGACAGGGCAGTAAAGAAGGAACAGAAAAGCCACCGTGAGCAGAAATGCAAGACTGGAAAAGAGAAGGCAGAGTCAGGGAGGCTTTATCTTCCCCCAGGTGCCATTTATGAGAGAAAAGGGAAGTCAAGACTCACTGCCAGCAGCGCTGGTGGGCTTGGCGGCAGAGAGAGTTACGTGAGTAGGGGTAGAAAGATTGGTTACGTCATGGAGCTGGCTGAGGACTGAAGACCGCCGGCGCACAGCACCCTGAAATGACCCGCTTCTCTTGAAGGTACTCACTACCTCCATCTGTGGGAGAGAAAATGAGATAAAGGTTGGCTTGCATGGAGGGCCAGGCTACCACACAGGGTGGGGCTGGGTGAGGGCAGGGGCCACACTAGGGACATACGGAGCCAGCAAAGCCTCAGCTAGGTCAGCCCTGATCCCTGGAAACTGACAATGCTTTTGACAAAGCCATTACTGAGAGAGGGTTTGCTTGGCAAATGGTTAGTGGTTAGGAGTGTGAGAGGGAAAGGTCACTGGTGGGGACACACTGCAAACATTTCATAGGTCACTTGCATTCACGATACGCTCATCGAGAGCCACTCGTCATTAAGTACCTGTGTCTGGCAATACTTCCTTATCCTACTTCGGTAGTTCTCAACATTTTTTTTCTGCCCCAACACACCTGAGGGATATGACACGCTCTTATTAGAAAGTGGAAGCATTCCCCAATGGTATGTGGGCTGTAGTCTCCTGCCTGGACCCCTGGGAAATCACTGCCCTTTGTCCATGGTCTTCTTAGCAAGGGTCTCTTGCTCTGCCCTGCTCCATTGGTGTAGGGTAGATAACCACTCAGATTTCTGCAGCTCTATGAATTAAGGGGGAATCCTCAAAAGAAAATATATTTAGGCAAAAGAAGAGCTTTCAAGAGCATAGGCTTTGTCTTGTTAGAACTTTCCCACAGCCCCAAGGCATGGAGGCTGGGAGGATTGGGGGTGGGGCAACTGCCTTCTGCCTTGTCCCCACTCTTTGAGCTTCCCTCAAGATGAAAGGGATATACATATGTGGAAAATGAGACCCATGGGAGAGCCTTGTGGATAAATACTTCTAGAAGCCTCCTGACTCATTGTCTTTGGGTTTTCTGACCCTGTCTATGACCATGACATTATGCCAAACACAGGAAGTAGGGTCTGAAGGAATTGCAGCTGAGCAACTACATCAAGTTTCAAGACATTGGGAGGCCACATGCCAAGACTCTGGGAGGCCAGAGGCAAGGCACACTGGCAGCCCAGAACATGTCCTCAGTGGGGAGAGAATCTTTAAGGGTATATACAACTTCTGGAAAGTACCATGTAGTTCATTGAATAATATAAGTAGCCAAGCCAACATGCATTTCTGGAGTCCAAAGCACTCTTACTGCCTGGTCTACCCAAAGCCCTGCCATGGGAACTTGGTACCCACCAGTCTCCTCATGTTTGCTGACAGGGATTCTCCAAAAGAGGAAGCTTCACTGTTGATACCCTCCTCCAAACAAAATGCCTTTCAAACTTGGACCCACTGTGGAAAGACTCATCATCCTTCCACTTAACCTGCCCAATGCTACTTTTTATCTAGTACAGTTTACTTCCTCACTCCTATCCTCAAGAGAAGGCAGGCTTTGAGGGCTGGGAGGAATATGTTGTACACATGGGGGGAAGATGTTTGAAGCAATGAGGTTGCAGATTCTAGGGTGTGGGGTTGCTTCTTTAGAGAAGACAAGGGATGTAAAACCCGACTTTGCTGCCTCAGTTTGCGTCAGTCTCCAAGTTTTTCATGATGTCCCCATGGGATAATCATATCTATGAAACTATCCTCATCACAACCCTACCCCTGCCAGCACTGGCAGGAGCAAGGCTCAGTCATTGGTGAATGAAAAACAGACAGACCACATCATGAATATTTTAAAAGCTACATGTTCTAGGTTTGAGACACTCTCTTTTTTTGTGGAACAGCATCCTAGCATTTGGTGCATTGATACATTAGTATAAAACAGTGGTGAGAGTGGGAATCAAGTTACTTTGCAACAGGAAATATTGTACAGGCCTCTGAAATCTGGGAAACAATTTTGTGGTTCACAGGATCCAAAAATCTAGGTCCAGTTGCCTGGAAAATACATATAACCCAAAGAGCCTTTCACAGGCTTTAGTTCTGTTTTCAAGCAGGTTTCTTTCTTTCTTTCTTTCTTTCTTTCTTTCTTTCTTTCTTTCTTTCTTTCTTTCTTTCTTTCTTTCTTTCTTCCTTCCTTCCTTCCTTCCTTCCTTCCTTCCTTCCTTCCTTCCTTCCTTTCTTTCTTTCTTTCTTTCTTTCTTTCTTTCTTTCTTTCTTTCTTTTGAATCATATGGAATAAGCTGAGCTATAGTGACTGGTTCACCATTCTTGAGAGGCTTGGTGTATCAGACATGATAAAGCCACCTTGAAATGCCATGGAGTTGAGATTCCATGGAGGCATCAATATGGCTTTATTGAGGGCCAAGAATTATGCTTGAGGAACTTGTACTAACCCCGGCTCTCACAGGCTGATTTTTGGATCACTCCTTCTTTCCTTGGAGTCCTACCTCTTTGCTTGCAAAGTATCTACATGGGCATGGAACAGTCAGAATGACATAGAACACTAAGACTCTGGCTGGTGCCACCCACGTCTGCTAATGGGATAGCAGTGGCATGCCCAGAAACTTACAGACACACAAATGCACAATATATATTTGTGGACAGGCTACCACTGACTCTCTAGGTTTGCTGTCTCAGCAGATAGAAATGCTAACTTTATATTGCATTACATGACAGAAGTAAAAGAGGCTAATGTGGACTGGGGTCATTTCTGTGCTCTTTTCATGGACTTTGCAGCAGAACTGGAGCATGACAGACAAGATCTGCCCTGAATCAGATCAGGAGGGAGTTCTGGGAGTGGTCACAGTCACAGTTTCCTGAAAGGCACAGTTAGGGGGACACATGCACATTGGGAAGATATGAGGGCTCCCCTCGCAACAGTTGCTATGCATTTATGTTAGTGAGTAAACATTTATTACAGGAAACAGGCCAAAGCTACCTATGCTGTGCTTATCCCTGTACTGGGCACTGTGGTGGAGACACTGGCTCATCCAATAAGAAAAGGAAGCCTCGGCAAGTGATCTAATGGCTGCTCCCCCTTTCCCAGGCTTTACCTAAATCTTAGGTAGCTAGGGTAACATGACTCAAATGTGGTCCCTGTATATCCATGGACACACTGGAGTAGGTTCCCAGGATGCTTAGTCCTTGAGAAGTGCCTTCAACTTAGACTTCTTCTGTGCCACCTTGCCTAGTCCCGAAGGATTCCGCTTTCTAATTTCCCCAAGGAATCCTGGCATATTCAGAGTCATTGTCTAGCCCTCAGTTGCACAGGCAGCCCATGGTAGTAGGAGGGGGTAGTGTGTGAGAAGGAGTCATAGACTTGGCAACCTTTAAGTAGGCTTTTATAGCATTAAGAGAGAGCCCTGAGGGTACATAGCAGCAAGCAGGGACACACGGCAGTATGGATAGGCAGGGTGTACATCTGGAAAACCAGCACAGAGCCAGGGGGATATAGAGAGGAATGGGGTGATGTCAAGAAGTTGGAGCTTGAATGCCACAGTCAGAAGCTGAAACTTCATCCTGGGGATAATGGAGACAAACTCCACAGGCCCCAGCGTGGTATAAGAGGGACAGGGATAAACAAGGACACATGGGGAAGTAAGGAATGATCCCAGTTATCCTGCCAGGAGCAGGCATAGCCACAGAGCCTAAAAGGGAAAAGAGGGGCGCCTTCAGGATGGATACATTAGATCACTGGGGGTTGTACTGGAGTAGCTGTGTGTCCTTTGGAGCCCTAAGGACAGCTTGGGTATGAGTCCTGAGCCATGTGCAGCAAGACAGCTAGAAGAAGACACAGGGATGGATGTGGAATCAAGTCCTGCCCCAGTGAGTTGCCAATCAGACTCCCAAGTAGAATATGTCTGGGAGATTCTGCCTTAGCGGGTAAATTCTCAGAGAAGCAAAGCAGTTTCATCTACAGGAGAGGTAGTGAGGCATTGGAGAGAAGCTAGACAAGGCCTTAGATGAGGATAAGGCAATGAGTAAGAGTGCCAAGGTCATCTAGAGGATAACCAGCTAGGCCATAGGAAATTGCCTAGGCCACAGACCAGTACAGACCAGGCAACAATGTGGGGAGGCATGGTGACCTTGTGGATGTTTGGGCTCAGGCAGTTCCCTAGCAGGCTCTCCTAGGAATTTTTAGCATGAGAGAGTACACACAGCTGGAGTAAGAGGTGGAGATACCAGGAAAATAAAGACAGAGAGAAGATGGAAACTCAGAAGGAACAGCAGAACCAGCAACACTTCCAGACGGCAACTGGGAAACATGGAGTTCGAAGGCCTTGCAAACAGTGGTGAGAGCCATTTGTGGCAGTGGGGGGCAGTGCAGTCATGAGAGGGTATGAGGGGAGATGAAAACAGGCAGGAAGTATGGAACCTTTTAGTAAGAAAGCTGGCCAAGAAGGGACTGGGGCAGAGAGCAGGGTAGCGTTGCACGTGTTTTTTGTTTGTTTTTAAGCCTTCACTACTACCTCATGTTGGCTATCTGATGGTTTTGGCCTTGACCAGTTCAGCCTATGAAGATTAGGACCAACTTGGTGGCAGAATCCACTAACTAGAGAGGCTCTTGCACAATAACTACAGCACACTCTAGTGAACAGAGATCCTAAGGATCCTTGAAATGGCCATTTTCATCCTCTACACACAAATGCAACTTGCCTATTCCCTGAGCAGCCCTTGCCAAGTGCTTGTCTGTTCCCCTGAGACACTCACTAGCTGCTAGTACATGTTCTCATCCAGCTACAAGAGGGGATACCTAGGCACTGAGGGAGGTGTCAGGGAGAGGCAATCTAAGTGGCCAGCCAGTGGTGGGCACCCCTATGTGGTAAGAGGGGAACTAGCCATGGCTTCTGCATGGTTGGGGGATAAGTCCAGGGAATTTCCTGTTGGCTTTGGGGGTCTGCCTGCCAAGTTTCTGTTTCTTGCTTGCTTTCTAAGGCAGCAAAGTAGGAGTCACATGAAACAGCAGCTTACCTGTGTCTGGATCCGGTTGAGGCCCCGGAACCAGAGGATCTGGCCCCTGCGGAGCTCTCGCTCAGCATGGTCAATTTCTTCCTCCCCCTCGGCTAGCTCCTCATCAGTCATCTCGTCCTTCCCAGGCCCATGCCCTGCTTCCTTCAGGCACTTGAGCTGGCTGGTGGGGATGGTGGCAATGACCTGGGAAAGCCACAGTCAAAGGGCAGCAAACAGAGGTAGCCATGAGAGGAGGCTCTACTGTGACCAGGAAATAACCAGGGGTCCCATCTCTCAGAGATACAGCTTACACCCTAGGCTTGGTAGACCCTAAATGGCTCCTTCCTCATGACAGATTCTGCTCTATGGAGTCTCATCCAGGCTGGGGAGCAGAGAAACCAATGTATAAAACACCATGTGAAAGAGACAGTGGGAAGGATCTTCAAGTGCCTGGACATCCTTCCTTAAGATGAGTGGGGCTCAGTTGGGGCCTTGAGCTACCTGCTAGTCTATGTATACTTGTGGGACACAGATGGGATGGACACTGAAGCCAGTCATCTGAGTATTATACACCCATGTGATTGACCTCAAAGAAAAACTGCACATCAGGACTCAGACGAGCTTCCAAGCACTCCATATCTGCTGTCCTTTATGGTTGCTGGAAGAAAAGCTGGCTGTCCTATTCTCTGAGATTAAGCCCGCTGGAAGCTTGTACCTGGCATTTCCTGGAGAAAGAAGGACCCAGAATAGGACTTGTGACCAGGAGTTGGCAGGAAGGAAGAGGTGACTAGGAGGGAGGCATCTGGGAAGGGTATGAGGAATGAAGGGAAGGCTGGAATACACTTTTCATTGTCTGGGTGGAGGATAGTAGATCATCCTGTCCCTCTTACATTCCTGTCTGCATGATGGGAGTAACCTTAAGGTCCTTTATAAGGATTCCTTTTTATTGAAGTTTTATCATTTTGAATGTGTATTTATTATTTATTTACTGATTTACTCATTTATTTATTCACTTTACATCCTGGTTGTAGCTCCATCCCTCTACCTCGCCTCCTGAATGTGCACTATTTTCATAATTAAAAATATTCTGAGTGGCTGAGCTACAAGCCGGCAGCATGTACCCATGGGCAGACCTATAAGCAGCTATTATATCAGGGAGTTAGAGGTTAACTAGAGGCTGTCGTGGGCAGGGCTGAGTAGAGGATGTGGAGTCTAGGCTGAAGAATATGAAGGGACTCCATTGGACTGTTAGGCCTACGTGTGAGTGGATGGGAAGTTCAGCAGTAGAAAGAAGTTTCTTGAAAATGTAATGGAGAAACTGTGTAAGCTGTCTCTGATGATTAATGCCAGGAGCCAGCAGAGGCTAGCGTCTGCCATAGCCAAAGTGGTCTCTGTGGCTACATACCAGTGGATAAAGAAACAAAGCTCATAGTGTTATAACTTATATGGTACCTCCTTACCCCCTAGGAGTGAGGCCTAACTATCAGTTTGGAAGTATTTGGAAGAGTCAGATAATATAGGTTAAATGAAGACATTAAGTTGGCTCCTTGCTCACACCAGATTTGTGACCTTATGGGAAGAGATGTCAGAGAACTTCCTAGTAGTACACAGGGAGAAAGTAGCCACTCAGAATCCAGGAAGGGACCCTTACCAGACACTGAATTGATCTTAGACTTTAAGCTTCCAGAGCTGTGAGAAAATACATACCTTCCGTATAACCTGCCAGTCTCTAGTAACTTGCTATGGCAGCCAGAGCTGAACAAGACACAGACAGAAGTAAATCCTGGACATGTCTTCCCATAGTAGTGTTCCTAAACTCTGGAGAAAATGCTTCAGAGACCTATTGTACACCATGGAGCAGGCTGGCTTGGTGCCTGAGATTGTACTGGCTGCCAACACCTAAGATCTTATCACTTCCTGATCTTATCACCGGGTGCTACAAACTACTTCTTTGGGGAAGCTGCACCTCTCATGTCTGCAAGGGTTTTATTAAGTCAAAACACCTGATTTTTCCTTAAGCTCTACTTGCCCTACAGATTTTTATAGCAGTGTGTTGTTTAATTCCAAATATATTGGGACATTCCAAGCACCACAGGCCATCCTTCCTTCTATCTTGTTTTTTGTTTTTGTTTTTGTGCACTGCTGGGGATGGATCCCAGGAGTTTAGGAAAGCTAAGCAAGTGCTCTATACCGAGGAATACTTCAGCCCCCCCAAATATCCAGGTTTAGGAGAAAAATTTTTAGCTTCAAACCATGGAAAAGGAAACCGCGTGATTTTCCAGCACACTATGACATTTCAACTCTATGTTCTCATTCCTGAGGTTGTCAGTTAGTGACCTTGCCCCCAGGGCATAGTATGTCATAGGCCTGAGCCTGAGCACACACCACACACTTTCCAGGTCATAGGCTCCGGCGGGGAGGGAATCAGGATAGTAGGAAGCATAGGTGAGCCAGGATTCCTGGCTTCTTACCCACTCTGAGGGCAACCAATGGAAGCAACCAGGGGGTAGACACTCACCTGTCCCCAGACTAGCTCCCCAACACCAACAAACAGGCACCAGAGCCACTGTTCTGCGGACAGTGGGGAACAGCTGAAGGGCTTCCCACCAAATTGGACAATGACAATCTGAGGGAAAGAATGGAAAGTGGTAGGCGGAAGAACAGTCAAGATAGCTCCTGACTTCTCTATGTCCTGCCCAGAGTTCTATAAACCTTGGTTTCCAGATTGACCTTGTCTTTTGGGAGCCAAACCAAACTGATCATAGTCAAGGACTTGCTGGCTTCCTGGCCCATGGGTGGACTGGCCACACTCTGGGAAATATCTTGGATTTACTTCTCAGCTTGTTCCCTTCTTTTCTCCCTCAGCAAAGGCTTAACAACATCTCCACAGACTAGCTGCCTACAAGGCTAAGTGTACCATGATGGGTCAAAATGTAGCTTCACATACTCACACTCACCCCCCCTCTAGTGCTTCTAGACTCGAGGTGAGGCTCAGATGTCTGGACCATCTTTCCATCTTTTTCAAGACTGTTTTCACATTTGCCTGCTCTGCATGACCCTATAGTATGAGGATCACCCTGTCTTTGCCCTCCTGTCTTCCTTGATGTTTACTTCAGGAGTAGTCTTACACCCAAGGGCAAGATTTTCAAATGCTAACCAACCAGTCCATAGTTTATAATCCAACCCATCTCAAGGCCAGGTTCCAGGCAACCAGGGCCAGTCTACATTCCGTGGTGGGCTGACATTATTTTGTGTTAGGTAAGATGAAGTCTGTTGATTCTCTCATTCATTTGATCCTGGGAAACTACAGTAAAATTCTTGCAATGATTCATTACTGCCATTTGGGACTGGCCAAAGGTATGACATATCCCTCCTCTTAGACAGTGAACTGCATTTGTATGATAGCCATTTCTTGATTGGTGGGACTTATATTTGCAGCTTTGTTTGAAGACACTACACTTTGGAGCATTCAGCCTCTCCTGGGAATTGAGCTGGCCTACCTGCCCACAACGCTGTAGCAGCCAGAGTTTAGTATGTCAACCATGTGTACAGCAAGCATTTGCTAAAGAATCTTCTATAGTTATCGAAGGAGTTAGGTGCTAGAAATGTGGATGGTTGACCCAGAGAGAGAGAGAGAGAGAGAGAGAGAGCACCAGGGCATAATATTTCTAGTAGCCATGTGAACAGGATTAGAGGATAAAAGCCTTCTTTCCATAGCTCTTTGGAAGCTAGCAGGTTACACCAAAATGAGCCCAGCAATGTTTAGAGGAACACCTGCTCTAGAATGCAGAATAGATTCAAGGACAGGGAGGCCAACATCACTTCCCCTACATATTTATGCCCTACCTGAATTCCAAAGGTGCCGAGGACAATGCTGCAGAAGATCGGATTGCTGAAGATGCCATCAAAGACATTCCTTTCACCATGGATCTTGCGGGCATTGATCTCATTGAAAAGCTGCATCATGACGAAGGTGTTGAAGATGATAGTGTAGTGCTCTGAGGGTGGCGAGTGCAGGGGTGCATTCCTTCCACTGTCAATGTCGAAGAAGAGCTCTCCTGAAGGTAAAAGAGAGGCAGGGGCTGAGAAGGGAAGGTCTCCCAGCAGCAGTGGCCACCTTCCTTCACCACATCTGCCCCAGAGATGTGCAGTGGGACGCATGGTGAAGGGTAGCAGGGAGGTATAGAGCAGGCTTGCTCTTTTCAGTCTGTAAGTGCTGCAGCCCATCCTAGGCCAGACTAAGGCTACAGACAGCGCCCAAACATGAGGCCACATCAATACTGTCCTGAAAGCCTCGGATAGGGGCTGACATGTGTGCTGTGGGTCCAACTTACCAACAAAGAGTAGGGTAAAGATGATGGTGAGCTGGTAGACAGCATGTCCAAGGATGTTCTTCATCATGGTGCGTGAGATGAGAGGCTTGTCCCGGCCGTATGGCTTCCGCAGCAGGAGTGACTCAGTTGGGGGTTCGGTTGCCAGGGCAAGTGAGGCAAATGTGTCCATGATCAAGTTCACCCACAACATCTGCACAGCTTTGAGAGGAGAGTCCTGCAGAGATGGAGCAGTCACCTTTCTGTGGCCTCCACAGAGAAAACTTGGGGTGGTGGGATAGGCTGCCTGCCACTACTGAGGAGAAGCTCAGCTTTCCCAATGCCATGGAAATTTCATTCCCAAAATGAAAGTCATACAAGTTTCCTCAGGCTGGCAGAAATTTTCCACTGGGATTTCTGATTGCTGGTTACCTCCCTCTCTTTTTGCCTGATGGCAGTGATCTCAAAGGTGTGGTCTGAAGCCTTTGTAGGAACCACAAAGTCTGAACTTAGTTACCAGGGCTTTCAAGACAGCCCTGCAAGACTGCCCAGTAACAGCCTTTGAAACTAGTCTCTCACTTCACAGGGCAAGAAGAGGCAGAAATGTTGACCCCAACCTGCTTTCTCATCATATCCATTGAGTGTCTTTTTAAAAATCAGCTTCACAGGAGCCAGGTGTACAAGACCATAGATGGAGTTGGTGAAATCAAATGAACACAGAAGTTCACAGACAGAGCAGGTGAGCATTTCCAAGGCTAGGGAGGCAATGGGGAGAGGCTGCTAATGGGTGTGAAGCTTCCTCTAGAGACCATGAGAATATTCCCAGAGTAAATAAGAGGTGATAGTTGTCCAACAATGAATATGTCAAATCATGCAATTCTGTCCTTTCAAATGGTTAGGATAGTTATTATGATGTCATTAATATATGACTTAGATATCAAGAAAATGTCTTAGAGGGCTAGGGAGTTATCAAAGTGCTTGCTTTACAAGCATGAGAATCTAGGCCCAACCTCCAGACCCTATATCAAAAAAGCTTAGTGCAGTGGTGTGAATTTGTATCCTCAGTGATGGGGAGGTGAAGATGTGAGTATCTGTAAGGCTTGCTGCCCAGCTAGCCTGTCCTAATCAGTGAGGCTGGGATCTTATTGAAAGGCTGTCTTTCAAAAGGCAAGGTAGGCTGTTTCCAAGTTACACCAGAAATTGACTTCTGACCTCTACATGAACATAAATACATGTGTGTTTACACCTTGCCAACACACACACACACACACACACACACACACACACACACACACACACA
>NW_026596129.1:910960-917081 GCF_907164565.1 Psammomys obesus
ACACACACACACACACACACACACACACACACACACACACACACACATCCTTGAAAAGACCAAGCTAATCAGTAAAAATAGGTAACTACTTGTTGACAATAAAGTCAACCATCCCTAAAAAGAAATCAATAAATTTTGGCCTCCAACAAACGGAGAGGATGAAACCATTTAGAAAGGGAAATCTGGCAAGGCAGTGGTGGCACACATCTTTTATCCCAGCACTTGAGAGACAGAGGCAGGAAGGTCTCTGTGAGTCTGAGGCTATCCTGTTCTACAAAGTGAGTCCAGGACAGCCAAGGCTGTTACACAGAGAGAGCCTGTTGAGAGAGAGAGAGAGAGAGAGAGAGAGAGAGAGAGAGAGAGAGAAACAGAGAGAGACAGAAAAGAAAAGAAAAGAAAAGAAAAGAAAAGAAAAGAAAAGAAAAAGAAAGAACAACACTACTCACAATAAAATGAAGTGGAGGTTGTCCAAAGGTTGGTCAGTGCATGAATGACAAACAAAATGAGACCTACTGGAGTATTTATGAAAATGAATAAAACACTGGCCCAAGCTCTAACCTGGATTATTCCTGAAAATATTCTGAATGAGATGCTGGGTGCAAAGGCCACATGTGGAATTGGCAAACTGGCAAAATGGATAAAGATGCAAACATAATGGCCTAAGTTCAATTCCCTAGGGACCCACAGGGTGGAAAGAGAAAGGACTTCTTTATGCAAGTTTTCCTCTGGCCTCCACACATGTACTGTAGCACATACATGTGCCGTGCCCCTTTAAAAAAAAATGTAAAAACCAAACCCAAAGGCCACATGCCATTTTTTCCTACTGATACAAAATGTCTTTAACAGTGAAATAAATAAAGGCAGAAAGGGGTGGCAGCTTTCAGGGGCTTAAAGGGGTATGGGAAATGACTTCTAGTAGGTGACAGGTTTCCTTTGGGATGGATGAATGTATTCGGGAACTAGATGGAAGTGATGATCTTATTTAGTATATTCACAGTGAATTTAGTATATTCTACTAAAGTAAAGGAATTGGCTATCATGAACAGATAAGACTTTTGGAATGTGAATTTGATTTCAATAAAAGGTATCTTCAGCAAAGAAAAACTCTTGCTCTCAACATGGCCCTCTTTAGCCCACACGATTGACCTTAGAAATCCACTGCCTCCTGTAGGTCCCTGATGCCCACCTGAGTAATGCAGGCACCCGTGAAGGCCACGATCACAGCTACCACATTGACTGTCAACTGAAACTGCAGGAACTTGGAGATGCTGTCGTAGACATTGCGGCCCCACATGACCGCCTTGACAATGCTGGTGAAGTTGTCATCGGTAAGGATGATGTCAGAGGCCTCCTTAGCCACATCAGTGCCTGCAATGCCCTGTGGATGGCACACAAGCACAGTGCCTATTTGTCAGACCCTCCTTGGCCATCTAGCCCATCTGGAGTGGTTTATGCCTTTCTCTTCCAAGTAAGGCCCAAATTGAACAGTACTTGTTTTAATCTAATACATCCTAAGCTGCAAGCTGCATGTTTTCAGATATGGCTGTGAGGGGGCTTTGTTGCTAAACAACATAGTTGCTAACAACATGAACCTTCATACAGCCTGGCTACTCACTTGCCCTTAGTTTGGCTACCCAAGGAAGCCCCGAGAAATGTGGACTGTGTGGGTAGGATAAAGGGCCAATCTTCTGGCTACATGGCAGATTCTTGTTTCTCCAGCACACAAGCTCAGGTATAGCAACAGATATCAAGTCTGTACAGCTCTTACTCACCCCATGGGCCTGACACTAGCCACCCTGAGGGAGCTCAGCTTGCTCTCTACTCCTAGTTGTGAAGTCCAGAAACACTGTAGTACCCCACCCCACCAAGACACCAAATGTGGACTGAATAAAAGGTCTTCCTTTCTGTTACAGTGGGTGAAGGTGACAGCAGGCTATTGTCCCATATGAGTTGGGGACAGGGTTCACCATATGGGTAGTGCCTCGAAGGCCATCCTGCCCAGTGAGAAGAGCTATATCTATAAGAACAGAGAGAAACCAGGGGAAGAACCCACTGTGGTCTCTGCTCATCACTTTTGGGGCCAGGGGCTACTTGGATTGGCTCGAGAATTGGTGATGATGGGCAGCTGCCATTGTTGACAAGCCACGGTTCATTGTTCCTCCCTTTCTTCATTGGCACAGTTGGGCTCCACTGTCACCTCTGGTGTCTTCACACCAAATATCTTTAAGCAAATCACATATGCATTTGTTAATGGTCAAATTCCATGAAGCTCCAAGTGGTCAAGATGTGAGAGAAGGAAGGTTCTAGCACTCTGTCATCTGCCCTGACACTGGCACTTTCTGGTGCAAAGTTAAGTCCAGGAAGAGAAGGATTTCATCTCTGTGAGGAACTGCTCTGGCACCAGGTGGCTTACCATGGCAAAGCCCACATCTGCCTTTTTGAGGGCTGGCCCGTCGTTGGTGCCATCCCCAGTCACAGCCACCACCTGCCGCTGCTCACCAGTCGTGCTATCAATAATACCTGGAACACAGAGTGGGTCAGGATAAGGTTGAAACTTATCTGTCAAAGGTTGGTATGGGCTGCTTCTACGAACTGTTTTACTTATGGAAACACATTCCTTTGCTTTAATGTGGTAGTTTTATGCCCCCATTTAATCAAGGTCCTTTGCTCGGTAAAACAGGGTCCCATGATTTGGTAGAAGGTATGAATTAGATGATTGTCTCCCTATCTTGGCCCTCAATTTCCCCATTTTTTCTATGAGCCACTCTTAGTTGGATGTTTTCTAGTGATTGGTCTCTAAAATCTTCCACTCAAGAACCTAAAACAAATAATAATAAAAAAAAGAACCTAAGACAATACACATAGATGCCAGAGGCAGCCACATATTTAAGAGGGTGAACACATTTGGTTACCTTTGACTAGAGTGTGTTTGTCAGTGGGAGATGACCGGGCCAGCACCCGAAGCTTGGGCCACACCTTGTCCAGCCGCTCCTGTTCTATCTGGAGGAAATAATGGACATGCCAGAGTCAGACTGCAGACAGGTACTGTGGCTGGGAGGACTGGGAAGATAGACAGACAGGGAAGGCATCAGCCCAGGACAGGGAGCTACCTCGCCTTTCTCGTTTCGAATCCTTCTATTGAATTCCTTCCCTTCCAGGCACAGGAAGTCTTCCCCTGGCTGGATGATGCCACACTTAGCTGCGATAGCCCGGGCGGTGTTGATGTTGTCTCCAGTCACCATACGGACTGTGATGCCAGCACGCTGGCATTTGCGAATGGCTTCTGGGACCTGGGAGAGAAAAGAATGATGGGTGTCACTGGCAAATAATAATAATAATAATAATAATAATAATAATAATAATAATAATAATAATAATAACTTCTAGCACAGATCTGTAGGATTGTAAGTCCCAGAAAATCTGTCAATATAGAGAACCTTACAGTTCCAGTTCAGGGTCCTTGGAGTAAGGTATGAAGGAGTTCAGAGTGTGCATGTGTGTGTGTGTGATACGTCTCCTTGTGTCCAGTCGCAAGGACACATTCTGTTCTCTTCGGGTCTTAAGGTGCTACATACGGCCTTGAGTACATAGAACGTCCTCTCAAGCAGGAGAGTGAGGCAGCTCTGCAGCTTTATTTCCCAAAGTGGCTGGAAGCCTTCTCTGTCTCTGCCAAGTGGCCATCATGAGCCTGAGAGCTAGGAGCTTTGGACAGGGTCATCCCAGGGTCCAGTTGCAGCCATTACTCCAAGGTCCACCCATGCACACAGTTGCTAAGCTCTCAATCTCCTAGCCATGTGGCAGGAACACTTCCTCCATTGGATACCTTCCCTTGTAGGACAGACTGTTGTCTTCTTGTCTACTTTGACCTATTTTCTACTTTCTCCTCAAGGCCCTTATATCACAGCAGGGAGCAGATGTCTGTAAAAGTTCCCAGGTCCACTCCATCATTTATCTGAGGGACTGCCTGTGGACACAGCTCTTTGTCCCCATCTGGTGGCCAACCTGTGTTTTCCCACCCCAGCAAGTTTGACTAAGATCCATAGAGGCCTAGTTGGTCCCTTGTGCTTGTCCCAGAGCCAGGACCTGATGTCTGGTCTCCCTGGTAACTTTATTGCTGAACTCTTTCTCAGCCACTTTAAGCCATAAAGGAACTGCCCTTGTTTCCTGGACCCCCTCTGTCACTACCCAGACTGACATAGGTTCTTCCTGCCTTCTACTCCGGAACCCACCCTCCACCCCCATGGTACCCACTGAGGTTAGGTCCTAGTTATATCTTGCTTAACACTTGACTATGTTTCACATTTTCTGAGGTGAAACCTTCAAAATGATCACTGCACAGCTGGCTTTGGGACTCACTTTGCTGCCAGCCCAGCTAGGCCTGTTCTGCTCACTGTGTTTCTCAGTCCATCCCCAAATGAGTACAGGAATGCTCTGCTGACAGTGGCCTGTGGCTACTCTTCAGATGTGGGGAGTATTCACTTTAGATCCAAATGTCTTTGCTTAATGTTCTTGTACCCAAGGCTTCTCCTTCTCTGTCATACCCAAAGCTCTAGAGCAATTCCCGCAGGTACATGCTTTCAGGCTTATGGGTAGGATCAAGGCAGTCTATCATGGGTACCAAAAGACAGGGCTGGGAAAATAGAGGGCCCTTTCACACTCTTTTCTTGAGGATCCTCTCACAAGAATCTCCCATCTTTAAATACCAGTAAAGACAACCATCGCATGAAATGTGCTCAAATCAAAGGCGTTAGTGATCTCTCAATGTTAAGGTTGTCAGTAGGCAGATATCCCTTTTCATTCTGTGATCGCCTCACCCATATGACCCCTTGAGACCTCTCTCCCCAAAATCTGGCTCTATCACAGCTGCAAACTGCCCTCAGCGGTGTCATCATACACAGAAAGACACTCCCGGAACTTCTTTTCAGTCAGAAACTATGCTTGAAGCTCTCCATTCCTGCAGCTACATGTCTACTTGACATCTCCATGGGTTTGCCCTGAATCTCATTCAAATACAATCAAGCCCTTGACTGGCAACTGCCCACCATGCCCTCAATCCAATTCAATTGTTTCCAACCCCTCAGTTTCTCTCATTTCCCTTCCAGTCCATGGGTCCAACAGATGCTAGGATATCCTTCAGACTACCTTTTGCCTCTGGTAGAAGTGGATTCTGAGCCTTGCCCATGGGCAAGGCAGGCTCAGAGAACTCACAGAGGTCAAGGACAAGAGGGCTTTGCAAAGGGATCAAAAACGCTGAGGAAGGTCCCATGGTCCTGAGTCTTAGTCTCTGTTTTGCAGGCTGATGTAGCTATAAATAAGGCAGGAAGAGGTGTGACCTCTTGGAATGTGGGGAGAAAGTGGCTCTCACCATGCACGTTTGTGCCCCAAACGTGTGTGTAGGGGTCCAATGGGGAAAAAGTCACCCTGCCACCCATTAGATAATTTCCAACCTGGGAAGAGTTACTAGAGCAACTTTTAGAAAAGGGGGTAGCTACCTCAGGTCGCACAGGGTCCTCGATGCCCACGACAGCTATGCAGGTAAGGTCACCCACCACCTCATTCTCATTGTCCCAGTCTGGCTCCTGGATTGCAGAGAAGTCCCTGTAGGCAATGCAGATGGTGCGGAGGCCATCACAAGCCATAGGCTCAATGATCTTTTTCACCATGTCATCCCGGTCCCGAGGACGAAATCCTCTGAGTTCACCATTGCTGTTTAAGATGTTTGTACACCTGGGATGGCAGGGTAAGGGGTAGGGAAGGTGAGTACAGGGAGTGAACAAGAGGAAACAATGTCAGTCATACTGGATTAGGATAGGACCTTAACCAATGACACTATAAAAAACAAACAAACAAACAAACAAACAAACAAACAAAAACATGATGCAGAGGTGCACAGATAAGGGGGAAGGCCATGTGAGCACAGGTGAGAAACTGAGGTGATGCAGCTGCCTGCTAGAAGCAGAATTTAGGAAAGGAAAACAAAAATTCTCCCTTCCCACTCTCAGAGAGAGCACTTAGCTTGGTTCACACCTTGACTCTGGGTATCTGGCCACCAGAAAAGTGAGGTAAATTTTGTTTGTGTGTGTGTGTGTGTGTGTGTGTGTGTGTGTGTGTGTGTGTGTGT
>NW_026596129.1:917091-1023820 GCF_907164565.1 Psammomys obesus
TGTGTGTGTGTGTGTGTGTGTGTGTGTGTGTGTGTGTGTGTGTGTGTGTGTGTAAGCCAAAAGTCAGAAGTAGGATATTGTCCCTTAACTGTTGTTATTTGTTTGTTTTGTTTTTGAGACAATCTTTCACTGGCCTAGAGCTTGGCAAATAGGGTAGGCTAGCTGACTAGAGAGCCCCAAGGATCAGCCTATTTCTGCTCTGCCTCCCCATGGTTGGAATGACAAGCTTTTTACATGACTTCTAGCCATGTAAAGTTTTTGAGGCAAAAACTTTACCAATTCAGTTGTCTTATCCTCTAAGACTTCTGTAATCTTAAACCATCAGATTTGGGGCCATTTGTTCCAGCAACCTGTGACTGCTAACACATTGGTTGGCTAAGAGACTCAGGTGAGAGATGGCAGCCTGAGGCTTATCATAGCTTTCCTAGAGATTCTATAGGATAAGAGTATAGAATGTAGTGGACAGCCTTCTGGAACTATGGAGCAGGAACAACGCACAGCAGGAACAACCTCAGCCTAAGCTGTGACAGTCTGAGAGCTTCAAAAGGGACAGGCTTAGGGAAGCCAGCTACAGAAAAGTTGTAGTTAAACTGAATGGGGCCTCATCTGGCAGGTGACACAAGGAGACTGGTAAAGCTGGCTGTCGAGGTTGAGGGTAGTCAGAGAGAAACTAACAAAATCCACATCTTTCTAGGGTCATGGATTCACTCATGTAATTCTCTCAGCACTTCCAGATTTATATTTCCAGCATGCAGATATCCTATAAGGAAGCTGAGCTGGCAGGGTAGAATAGTAACTTCCATATGTGCCACAGTCAGCAAACAGCAGAGTGGAAGTTGGTCAGCCTCAGCTATAGGCCCATAGCGCCCATCAAAGGGGCAGTACAGAAAAAGGGTCAGGGTCCCCCCCCACACACACCAGTAAGGGACTGATTTGGGGAAGAGGTAGGTTTTGTCATGAGCTGCAGAGGTTGTTTTGGGTAGAGTATTCTGAGTAAGGTAGCCAAGTAGAGATGTCCTCGGCGGTCAGGTTTGTAGAGAGCATGAAGCATGCTGAGTCTAGGGGCAGAGAACTCTGCTGTCCTGTTGAAGATTCTGTTTCCAAAGCCCTTTGGTGGTAGATGGAAAGGACCCAGGTGGGTGAGGTAAAAGGATTCAAGAAAAAAGAAAGGCTAAGATCAAGGTGAAGAGTGGAGAATGAGAAGGGGCAGGAGGAGGAGGGATGCTCAGGGCAAGGTTTCAGGCTCTCTCCCTCCTTCAGGTTTTGTACAGCTTCATGAGATACAATCCACAAACCGCACAATTCACCCATTTAAAGTGCACAATTTAACAGTTTTTAGGATTTCTTCAAATACATGCAGCCAACACTACAATGGGCTTTAAGAATATTTTTATCATCTCTGAAAGAGACCCCACTTCAGGATAGTGGCACAAGCCTGTTGTCCTTGCACTTGAGATGATAAGGCAGGAGGATTAAAGAGCCAAGAGCCTGTCTCAGAAAAACAAAACAAAATCAAAACAAATGGGGATTGATAGAATGGTTCAGAGTATCAAGGTGCTTGCTGCCTGCCTGAATATCATCCTGGGGACCCGCACGGTAAAAGGAGAGAACAGATTCTTACAGGTTGTGCTGTGACTTCCACTTGTATGTACACATGCATATGCATATGACACACACATGAGCTCACACAAACAGTAAAGAAATAAAGTAGGAGCTAGAGAGATGGCTTGGCAGTTAAGAGCACCAGATGCTCTTCCAGAGGACAGTAGTTTGATTTCCAGCACCCACAGAATTACCTTTAGCTCTAGTTCTAAGGGGAAATGTGATGCCCCCTTCTGGTTTCCATGGGTACTACACCCATGTGGTATAAACACATATGTATACTCCAACTCCTCAAATGTATTAATAAAATTAAATAAAACAGGAGCTGGAAATATGGCTTAGTTGTTAAGAGTAGTAGTTGTTCTTCCAGAGGACCCTGAATTGATTCCCAGCATTCACATAGAAGCTCACAACTGCTGTAATCCCAGTTCCAAGGGATTCAATGACCCCTTCTAGCCTTCATGAGCACTGCACACAAATGGTGCATAGACATCCATACAGGCAAGATACCCATACACATAATTTAACAATAATTTAAAAATAAATGTAATAAAACCCATAGATAAGCAAGTAAACCAAAAGCTACCCCACATAAACATTAAAAGCCAAACCAGACAAATTGTATTTCATCGTGATTTGAAAATATCTGTGCATCTACACATACTGTCAAGAGAGTGAACAGAAAAGATTATATATTTGATGAAGAGTTAGTAGTCAGTATGTAGCTAGAATTTTTAAAGCACAAAAAGACAGCACAACTCCATAGCATGCTCTTCCAAGCATTTCTAACTTCAACCACAAGTTAATCCTAAGATTTCTTCCACAAAACCAGGTATGGTGACAACAATGATCCTAGTTCTTGGCACCAGTTTCCTAAATATCTTTCAGTACAGTCAAGGTAACAACCAAAGTGAATTATCATGTATATGCCTTGGAATAAAAAAGTTGAGTTACATGCCAGTACCATGTTTAACTTCCTGAGAAACCATAAAATACATAAAAATATTTTCCAAGATGACACCATTTTTGTGTGTTTGTGTGTGTGTCTCTCTGTGTGTATGTAGGTATATGTATGTGTTTGTATGGGTGTTTGCATGCAGTATATAAATATACATATGCAAATGCA
Source organism: Psammomys obesus (assembly GCF_907164565.1). NCBI lineage: Eukaryota > Metazoa > Chordata > Mammalia > Rodentia > Muridae > Psammomys > Psammomys obesus. The sequence continues at coordinate 919,820 of NW_026596129.1, forward strand.
TGTGTAGGTGAAAGGTCACAAATTGTATATTATCCTCAACTGCTCTTCATTTTAGGTTTTTGGACAGGGTTTTCCACTGAACTTAAGCTCACCCGTTCAGCTAGAATGGCTAGCCAATGAACTCTAGTCATCTATGTGTCTCTCTCCACACCACCACTGCCTCTGCCCTTCCATTCATGGACCAAGTTATACAACTTATACATGAATTCTGTTATTTTTGCTTGGTTGGTGTGGCAGGTACTTTAACAACTGAGTCATTTCCCCAGCCTTGGCAATATCATTTTATATTGCTACCAGCAACTTAGACATATTCTAATGTTTTCTCATTATTACTGGGTTTTCTAGTCTTCAAGAAATATATATTGAAATTATCAGGAGACCCTACTTCACACTGAATAGAATGTCAACAACAAGAAAGCAAGCCTAGAAGGTTGTAAGCAGAGCTTACCAGGTAATTCTGGTGGGAACTCAGAGGACCAGAATGCTGATAAGGATGCAAATATTAAAACCTATGATTGCAAGCTTTCAATGAGAATGAAAGCAATATTGAGAATTGGCCTAGAGACAATTTGTATTATGCTATGGAAAAGATATTGTCTTCATTTTTGCCCATGCCCTCACACTCACTGTAGGTTAAATTTAAAGGTGATAGACTAATTAATCTGGCAGAGGAAATTTCAAGCAGGCCAACATTCAGTTTGTGGCATAGGTATTATTGGATCTTTAAAGCCAAATTTAATGTAATCAGAGCAAGATGGAAGAGAGGGCTGGTGACATGATTCAGCAGGTAAAGGCATCTGCTTTCAAGCCTAATGACCTAAGTTTGACCCCCCAGGACCCATCTTGTGGAAAGAGAGAATCAACTCCCACATTTGTCCTCTGGCCCCCTCACATGTGCACATGTGTGCATTCTCTCTCTCTCTCTCTCTCTCTCTCTCTCTCTCTCTCTCTCTCTCTCACACACACACACACACACACACACACACTAAATGAACAAAGATGTGTTATAAAGTTCCAGCCAATGAAGATGCTGCTGAAGTGATAGTAGCTACTTCATGATGCCATAGACCAATGTCTGGAGAGAATCTCAGAAATTAGTAAGGCCACAGTCACCACACTTCAGGGATGTAAAAATACAAGTTGCTTTCAAAGACTTTGTAGGGTAGGGCCTTTTGAGAGGACAGCTCCAGTATGCCCTACTTGTCTCAATCTGCTTAGTGAACTGTGAATTGTTTTTCTGGGATTGTCCTACTTATTCATCTAGGAAGGGACTCAGAAGCCACTGTAGCAATCGTTCAAGTGGGATCAGATGTAGCTCAATCGAGTAGCAGGACTTGACATACTCTGTGTGGTGATTTTCCAGATGTTCAGAATGCAAGAGTTGCAGGGTTTGTAGCTGCTGCCACGTAGGTTTTAAAGGAAAGCCTGGGCAACTGGGAGATAGATGTGGGGTCAGGTCAGGATCCCTCTAGGTAGTGCACACAGCTGTGAGGGTGAAGCTGCAGCTTCAGTGGAGACTGCAGGAAGCTAGAGATGCCCAGACCAGGTAACTCTGCTGAAGAAAGCTGTAGGAAGCCAGTCCAAGACAGACAGACAGACAGAGACAGAAACAGAGACAGAGACAGACAGAGACAGACAGACAGAGACAGAGACAGAGACAGAGACAGAGACAGACAGACACAGAGGTAAGAGCAGAGAGGTAGGGCTATCTAAGCCCTTTGTAGCTCACACCATATACTTCTGATGCCATTGGATATGGAGTTACATGATTTAATGTTATGCTGGCTTTCTACCTTGCTTTGGTTCAATCCGTACTCGATGTGACTCCATTCCTGCCTTTTGGAAGGTGAATGGTTACTCTGTGCCATTGTGTGTTAAAACTACATAACTTGTAGTTCTTTTAAAACATTTTTTATAGGGATTCAATACTAACCATGAGTGAGACTTTTGGCTTGGACTTTTGGAACAGTTAAGACATTAAGGAATCTTGGGAGTGCATTTTTAGACTGAGTACATTTTTTGTCATGAGATGGACATGAGCCTTTGGCGACCAGTGGCAGAATGCTACACTGAATCTACAATGTTTTCTAAAAGGTCTATGTGTTAAATGTTGGTCTCCAGTTTTGTGCTGTTGGGAGGTGGTACAGCTGCCTATGGACTGAAACCTTTAAAATTGTAATTCTAAATATATATATATATATATATATATATATATATATATATATATATATATTATAAATTTTTGGTTTATTTAAGAAAAGATTTTTCTGTGTTGTCCTGACTGTCCTGAAACTCAATCCATAGACCAGGCTGGCCTTGAACTCAGAGATCCCTGGCTCTGCTTTCTGAGTGCTGGGATTAAATGTGTGCACTACCACTGTCTAGCTAAATGAATCTTTTATGAGTTGATTTTTCTTCTTTTTGGGTGGTAGTGGGAGGACAAGGCACCCCTAAGTTGCTCAGGTTGCCTTCAAGGTCCTAGATTCAAGACATCCTCCTGCTTCATCATTTGAATGAGCTGGATAAGAGGTATGCATCACTGTGCTCAGCTCAAGTATTCTAGCAACAGAAAGCTGATTGACAGCATTTACCCCAAAGGTTGAGAATGTGTACTCAAACTCAAACCTGTACTTGAATGACCAAAGCATTATTGACAAGAGCCCAAATATGGAAACAATCAGGATGTCTGATGACAGATGAATGGGTGAACCAAATACTCTGTTAGCCACACAATGAAAGATGTTCAGCCTTCAAATGAGATTAAAGATAGATAAAGAAACTCTGAGGACATTATGCACTATGATGGAAGCTAGACACGAAAGACTACAAAGTACAGAATTTCATTTTTATGAAATTTCCACCACAGGGACAAGCCAGAAGTTACCAGAGGTAGAGAAGGTAGCAGGAAAATCCCCTTAATGAGAGGGGATTTATGGAAATCTTTTGGAGTTCCATAGTGGTGCTGGCTGAAAACATTAGAAATATATTTAATGCTACTGAACTGTATACTTTAAAATGGATAACGTGGTCAATTTTATGTTAGGTCTGTTTTATCACAAAAATAAAACGAGAAATTTTGTGCCCTTTAGCTAGGCCCCAGCCACCCAGCCACCCAGTTCCTGGCTCCTTCCTGTTACTCACTCACTTTTTGAGAAGGATCTCTGAGGCTCCCTTGCTGAAGAGGCGGAAGCCACCATCAGGCATGCGGATAACTGTGCTCATGGACTTGCGAACTGAATTGAAGGTGTATACTTTGTAAAGCTTATCTTCCGGTATCTGCTCTCGTACAGGCTGGAAGTCACGTTTCAGGTCCAAGATGAAGCCCAGCAGAGCACACTCTGTTTTGTTGCCCACCTGGCGTGGGAGAGCGCCTTCCTTCTCTGGAGGCTATAGGCAAGGACAGTCAGCTTGGCATCAGGGCCCAGAGCACCCTCTTTTCCATCCCCAAGGCCATGGCCATTGTGTAGCTAGGGAACGGTGGCATAGAACAGAGGGAGGGCACCCATGTTGGTTACACAGGGCATGCCCTGGCTGCAAAGTGGCCCTTTGCAGGTTTTCCATCACTTACCATGCGTGGAAAGAACTTCTAGCACCCACCTGTCCCACCCAGCAGCAAGAGTAGTACTCTGTGGTGTGACAGGGAGAAAAGAAACCAACACCCTAAAGGCTCCTCTCAAAAGTTCTTGGTTTTTCTTGTTTTGTTGAGATGGGATCTGTCACTGGCCTGGAGCCCTTAGGACCTGCTTGACTTTGCTTCCCCAGTGCTGGAATTACAAGCAGGCTGCTGCCTGTCCTTTTGTTGTTTTGTTTTGTTTTAATTAATTAATTTTTTACATGGGTTCTGGTGAATGAACTCACTGCTGATAAGGCAAATACTTTACTGACTGAGCCATCTCCCCAACCTTGGTTTTTACTTTTCTCCTCCGCTCTGTGTTTCTTTTTATAGCATGGTGGGGCAAACCCAGAGCCCCATGTATACTAAGCAAATTCTTCACCAATACTACTCAGCTACTTTCCCAGCACCCCAAAATTTATAAGTGGGCCTAATGAACCCCTTAGGGAAGTTTATGCCATGCCACCATCCCCTCCCCCTTCTCTCGTCTGCCCTCCTAGCCCTGCTCACTAGTATTTTGGTGGTGTAGGCACTGTTGATGGAGATGGCATGGACCAGAAGGTCAAGAATCTTGGGGGTCAGGGCGCTGGGAGCTGGAATCTCTTTGTAGTGAGTGTCTCCTAGGTAGGACTGGACCACGGTCATGCGGTTGGTGGTGAGCGTGCCTGTCTTGTCAGAACAGATGGCTGTGGCATTGCCCATAGTCTCACAGGCATCCAGGTGGCGTACCAGGTTGTTGTCCTTCATCATTTTCTGTAAGAGGCAGAGACCAAGTGGGAGGTGTTTCAGTTGTTTACTCATAAGGATAAAAACAATGTGAGTGACACTAATAGTCCATTTGGTGGCCTTGGTAATCTTTTCGCTAGGTGGTAGTAAAACTAAGAGAGTAGATATGTGAGATGCAAGAGCTGCCATGAGATGGGAGACAGCGAGCTTCCAGGAAGCTACTCTCTGCATGGCTGACTTAGAAAACTATCTATCAGAGCTCCCTCTTCAATTTCCTGCTAGCTCAGTTTTCCTCCACACTCCCCTGGGTCTTCTTTATGCTCCCACTGCCTCCCAGTGTCCCCAAACCTTTTATAAGACTCCTGCCTCCCTGCCTTCTCACCTCTACCCCTGCAAGCAGCAACAGTTCCCTTATTTCTCGGCTCTTCCGACTCTCCCTGCCAGTGTTCCACCGATGCCAGAACCAGGACTCAATACTAGCTTGTTTTCTAGCTCTCCCCATTGTGTCTAAGGGCTAAGTGGGTGTTGTGGGGACCCTCTGTTAGGATGTATTAGTGAAATCCATCTCACCCAGTCCCTTCCCTCTTATAGAGACATCCTCAGCTTTCCATAGCCCCAACTACATCTAAGGTGCTTGATGACATCCCACTCTAGTTTTGGGGCCTGTGTGATGGAATTAATTCTAAGTAGTAGTATTATTACCTTGACAGAGTAAGCCAAGGAGATAGTGACAGCAAGAGGAAGGCCTTCAGGGACAGCCACAACCAACACAGTGACTCCAATAATGAAGAACTTCACAAAGTACTGCACATAGACGGGTGTGCACTCTGCCAGCCACACCCTGCCATCCACGACGAAGGTCTCAATCACAAAGTAGAGGACCAGGATAATGACAGTGATAGCAGACATCACCAATCCTGTTCAGCCGTGACAGAGCAGGAGAAAAGGAGGGAAGAAAAGTTGAGGACAATGTAGTCACAGCTGGCCTGAGCCCAGCCAGGGCCTTTGCAAGGGGTTGATGTATTTGGGTCATCTTTCAAGATAAACAGCTTAAGGGATGACTCCACAGAGTGTGAGGTTTTGGGATAGCATATGCTCCAATTCCCCAGGATAGTGTGATGTAAAGAGCAGGAAGCCGAGTGTATGAGAGGCACATTTTGTGAGGGACTAGCCATCTTCAGATGTTGGGGTTCTGGCCAGCAGGTTCTTAGTATAGTTGACTTCCTCTTGACTGTGATGTGGCCAGAAGCCTGGAGTCTGGGAGTCTGCTAGGTAATAAAAGAGTGTGTGACTTATGACTCATTAAGGTGGGGATGCCAAACCAGGACTGGACAGTCATGGTTGACTCTGGCCTGCATCTACAGTATATACCACACTCTTCTAGAATACTGTCCATCTATCTGTACATGAATTTGCCTAGGGCCAAGACAATATTCTGTTCATTGAATTCACAGTATCTGGAACTGATACTGCTTCCAGGAGCCCAGTGTCCTCTAGGCTTCTGGCCCGCTGCCTCTGTCCGAACGTACCTGCTTTCCCAATCTGCACAGCCAGTTTTGTGAGCTTCCCTTGCAGGACTGACTTCTCCTTCTTGGGTACGTTGGCTTTCTTCTTTTCACGCTCCTCCATTTCCCCACCCTCGGCACTCTTCAGGGGCTGCATTTCCATGGCAACAGCCCCATCCTGCTTCTTAGCTGTACATAGAAGAAACCCTGGGATGAAGTTAGGGCCAAGCAAGGGTAAAGAGGCTACAAAAAGGCTATCACAAGGAAAGACATGTCTCATCATATGGGATTCAATGGGGCACTTTTAATTTCAAGTTTTTCAAAGGGAATCTGTAGGCCTTTCTCTGCTGCTTCCTAATCCCAGGCCCTCCTGCAGTAAGCACACAGCTGCAGCATTGTCCTATGTGGGACAGAGAGATGGTTCTTTTGTGGGAAGGGTGGACAGACAGTAGCACAAGGAATTTGTGCACAGACAAGATGGCCAGTCTTGGAATGCCCCAAATCTTAATACCTGAGAAGTCCTGTGGTTGGTCCAAGGAATGTTCTGGAACCAAAATCTGATTCATTTGCCCACGGATGACCAAGCCACCTCCACTTTCCCCTCAGGGACACTAAGGAGCCCCAGTATATACTCCTTTTATCTCAAGCACCCCTTCTCAGACTGCCTCTTTCCATGGGCTCTGTGGACAAGCCTGTCCTATCCTTCTGCTATTTCCCTAACTCTCTCTTGGCTCAGGTGGCTCCCCTCATTCCTCCTTTTTACACTCCTTAGTTTTCATTCTTGCTGCCTTTGTGGTGGTAACATGTATGTCTCATCTCCCTCTTTGCTAAGCTTTACATAGTCCTGGGCCTTGGGCTTCTCCAGGTATACTGCCAAAAGGTAATCAGCTCCACTCTACCTACTTCCTCCACTCTTACTAAGGAAGGGGTTTCCTGACTTAGTAGTTGTGGGAGTGTCCCCCAGTTTGTCTTTTTAGCTTTCCTTGTGCGTCCATTCACCTCACCTGGGAGCCCAAATCCACTTACCGTACTTCAGTCCTCCTAGCAGCCTTGAGGATATGCCAGACTCTGTCCAGTTGTGTCACTATAGCTTTGAGCCCCTGCCTACTGTTATTCCACTTAGTAAGAGCCCCAGACATGAGCATGTGTCCTCTACCCAAATCCCTACCAGTTTCAGTTATCTTCCAAGCTCTAGCTGACTACTCTTACCTGAAAAATTCAAAGGACTGGCACCCAGGGAATTTTAGCAAGTTACCGTCTCTCTTTCTATGTCTCAGTTTCATCATCTGGCCAAAGTGATCTCAGGGTGTCCATTCATGGGTAATTCTCATTTGTGGACAAACTTAAGCCATGCTGATAGCCTTGAAACTGACTAGCTGTTTTCTAGGTGGCCCATCTTAGGCTTTAGGAAAGCAGCATCTGGTAGAAACTGGAGCATCCTCCAAGGGTGTCCCCTTCACTGTCAAGCCAGGAAGGGACTTTGGGGTCCACTCACCTGTCTTTATGTACTGCTTCTGCCATGGTAGCAGGTGGTCCCTTCCCATCCTCCCTTCTCTCCCTCCTCCCCCAGGCTCCTCAGCTGCTTTGAGCCATGCACATAGGCACACGCGCACGCGCACGCACACACACGTTACCTCTGGTCTGGCTATTGTCCATCGCCCCATCCTGCTGCTTGCCTACAATGGAAGAGGAATGACAGACACAGAGAGACTTGAGAACACCCATGTGTCCATGACATACAAAGAAGCACAAGAGAATAGGAAGAGCTTGGGCACATACAGTAATTTGTGGCTCTATAGGGTAGAGGATGGAAGGAGAGGCCCATTACTGGTGGCCTTGACCTTGCCTATGGAAGGGCCTTCTTGATGTCCTACACTTTCCAGGAGCAATCTGTCAGTACCTCCCAGTACATGTTCACCACATATACTCTGGGTGTCCTGGGACAAGCCCCTGCCCAGTGTTTCCCATTAGGCCTTAACCTCAACTCTACAGTAAGTCTCTAAAGCCAGTCCTGGATGGGCCCCTGGTCAGATGACGTAGCTGTGGACAGTTTCTGGAAGGCCCGCTTCCCTAAGTACTGTCCACTCCTCAAAGGTCTGGTCTTTTGGACTCAACAGGAGGTAACCAACCCCAGCTTTCTACTCTACTCTGAGACCACCGCTAGCAGGTATGTGTGTTTTAAAGGGCTAAGGGTTCTGTCTGTTTCAGAAACCTGTTAGGCACAGTCAAACTATGGGTCCAGGATCAGTGTACAGAGGAAACCTAAGTGTGGAGCACCTAGCAGCACTAGGTAGAAGCCACCAGACTGGATGACTGGTGGCTCCACCTGAAGCCTCAGTTTTGATACGACCCACACTGCCAGCCACTCTTTCTGAGGACTGCGCAGCTCAGGTGGCAGTCAGAGGAGTTCATCTGGGAGCCACATGTGATCTGGTCCCCATTTAGGGAGGAATTGGCCAGTACAGGATCAGTTCCCACCCAGTAGCTCATATCCCTTGGGTCTTAAAGGACAGACGGGGGGGGGGTCAGGTAGCTTCTAGACAATGGAACCAGGGTCTGGAGTCCCAAGAAGAGAGACACTTCCAGCCAGAAGCATGACATATATTGGTCCGTCTCTGCTCAGAGGTAGTTTAGAGGTGAGGGAGATCACTTTTTGTGTGTGTGTGTGTGTCCATGTCAATGGATGCCAAGAGAGGACATTAGGGCCTCTGGAGCTGGAGTTACAGGTGGTTGTAAAATGCCCAATATGGTGCTGGGAAGCAAAGTGCTCTTAACCACAGAGGAATCTCTTCAGTCTCATGAAAGAGGCAGACTTCTAAGAGTAGAAGAAAGACACTGATGGATACAGGATGACAAGGCAATGAAAACAAGGCACAGTGAGGATGCTCTATAGACCTGGAAGTTCTAGACCTATAGACATCTGAGGGAAGGTTGACTACAAAGCCAACCTGCAGAGGCTCCAGAGGATGAAGGAAGTGAGGTTTGGAGTGAGCATCATTAGAAGAGGTAGCCTGGAGTAAAGGAGAACACAGAACGTGAGGGAGGTACTCAAGAAGAAAAGGGTACACAGGAGTCATTATAAAAGACAGGAATAGATGGTAAGGGTGGCAGGTTGACAGTGTTGACAGGGAGCAACTTCAGACAATGGGTTGACAGAACCACAGGATTCAGAAAGTAGAAGAGGAGGGAAAACACAGGACAAGATAGATGCTGTTCCCTCCAGCCCCTCAGGGTATTCCTCCAAGAAGTTGGCCCACTTTGACTCCCTAAGTCTTACAACTTAGGAGTGTTGGAGAAGTGCAAATAGTCTGGGCATATCTGGATGAGGAATAGTCAAGTTGAAAGAGGAGGGAGAAGCCTAGGACCAAACTGTGAAGAATATTTAAGGGATAAAGCCAGAAGACCAGGAGCTTGGAAAAGAGCTGCAGGGATACCAAAAAAATGCAGGTTATGGCTGTTCAATGGAGAGACCCTGCCTTCAAAGGGAGGGGGTGTGTTTCCTAGAGGGCCTTATGTGAAAGGAGCTTCTGTCAACTAGGCAGAACTAAGAGGGCACCAGGCAAGGTCCTCTAGCTTGGGGACTCATACTAAGCCCAGCTAAGCTTGTCTGGAGCACAGAGTAAAGTTGTGGGATAACAGTGGGACAAGATCAGTAGAGATAGGGTGCTTGGTGCAGGTGTCGGGAAACCTGGTCTACCAGCAGCAGGGAGGTGCCCATACAGAAAGTCAGATGACCAGACTGCCAGGAAACATGGATAATGAAAGCTTTTTTGATTATAGCAGTCCTGCCAGCTCATGTTTCTCTGTCCCCTAGTACAGGGGGCTTTAAGAAGTTGCCTAAGGTCAGGACTACTAACTTGTTCTTCCTCATGCTGGTTTGTCCCCTTGAAGTCGAAGACTGATTGCTCTGCCTCTAGGTCCTTTAAAATGGACAGGCATGCACCTGGAAATTTCTGCTCCCTGGTTACCTGGGGCTGTGGAATAGAACTGAGGACAGATTGCTCACCTGAGTCACAGAAAAGCGGGGTCTGCCTGGTGTGGGGAAGCTCTGTAACTCCTCAGTTTTGAGTGCTAGGGCAGAATGGGGTAGGATAGTAGCTTTGTGGTAGGGAGCCCAGGGCCACAAGGAAGCTAGACTCTCTAAAATCCTTTGTTTCTAGCCATTACTGTCTCCAGGGCCAGGGTTATCACTTGCTGGAGAGCCTGTCCTTCCCAAACCCATCCAGCATCCTTGGCCTTGGCTATCATTTTAGAAAATATCCCTATCTGTTCAGGAGACTTCCAATTTGGACTTTGTGACCCCCTCACAAAGTCCTATAGGGCTCCTTCCCTATAGGAGTGGAGTGCTTTCAGGGTGGGCATGAAGACTCCCCAGCAGCTCCTTCTTTTGTTCCTTTTTTGTTGTTTTGAGACAAGGTTTTTCTGTGCAGCCCTGGTTATCCTGGATTTGCTTTGTAGACCAGGCTGACCTCAAACTCACAGAGATCTGCCTGCCTCTGTCTTCCTAGCGCATGCACCACCATACCCAGCTTCCACTTGCATCTTTCATAATGAGGTAAGAGATTACATATCTGTGACCACACTCCACCCCAGGGACAGATGTACCAAAGCCATCAGGGAATAGCCATCTAAGGAAAGTTTCCCCTATACCTGCTGGCTCTTTTGGAAAAATACCAGAAAAATCAGAAGACCCAGAAGAGGGTGGTGGCCTACTACCCATCTCGCTGGATTGGCCAGCAGGCAGATGAAGAAACAAGAACAGTGACATACAAGGGAGTTGCTTCATCATCTCTGACATTAGAAGTCATAGCTGCCTCACCTTTCTTGTCTTTCTTCTCCTCCTCCTCTCCACCTGCCCCAAGCAATGTAAAGATAATGCCTGTCTGGGAGTTCACACCAACAGCTGTTATCACCATTCTTCCAGAACCTTCCATGACATGAGTGCCTGGCACAGAAATACAGAGGAACTAAGAGAGAAAATCTCACAGCCTGGTAGGACATACTCAGCAGCCATACGCTGTTTCTTAGGGTTTCCCTGAAACAGAAGTCATTGCAACTGTTGACCCCTATGTCTAGAGTGCAACCTGTCTCCAGGCTTGGGGTAGTGGATATGACCCAGAGGACCACAGAGTGGCAGGTCCTTATGGGAGCGAGCCATTCACAGGGCCTCTGTGAATGGCCATTCACCAGGGGCTCTGGTCTTTCTGTCTACTTTCATACTACATTTCCCATTAAGACAAAATTAGGCTGAATGAGAACCTTCTAGAAAAGGAACAAAGTGCCCACTGGATCATTTTCAAAGTATAGATGTGGAAGGAGTACAATATTGACTCCAGAAAGCCCTCCCCATGGGATGTCCCATTCATGATACTAAGGGCCATCTTGAGCAGAGAAGACCCATTACTTTGCCATATGGCTGGAGCCACAACACCAGGCCTCCAGTGACCTGTTCTGGCATGGCAGTGGGTACCATTCTCAGACTTCCCAACCCAAACAGTTATTCAGGGAGACCCTAGTTAAGGCAAGTCCAGCAGAATGGCTTAGCTGGGAATGCTAAGCCGATGGCTTTCAAAGTGACCATACACTGGGCTGTTTGGACAGGTGACCCTCACCTGAGAGCAGCATAGGATCTTTGTCAGCTGATTTGCGTACATGGTCCGACTCGCCAGTCAGGGAGCTCTCGTCGATCTTGAGGTCATTGCCTTGGATGAGCACACCATCAGCAGGCAGAAGGTCTCCTACAGGCCAGGCCAGGCCAGAATCAGAGACTACGGATCCATGGGATCTCCCTACCCTTGCTTCTTCCCGCCATCCCAGGAGAGGTCCTGCCATCTGGGAAAGGACTGGGGATCTCTCTTCTTTCAGCCTCCTCCTTTGAGGTGGGTCATCCACATCTAACCATGTTGTCTAACTCTCATGGAACAAAGACAACGCTTGGATCCTGCAGTAGTGGGAGAAGACCTCTTCAGAGGCTGTGAGGCTACCCTGCTTCCTGTAGGCATTGTTGTGTCTCAGCTTCCTTTTCTGGTTCCCCAAACCCTCTACGCTCCAATCTCAGGCCCCTGTGGGTGAAAACACACAGATGACTGGAGAGACAGTCTGAGCTTGGGAGGGATTCCTCTGGCACACCCTTCTCAGAAATGGTACTTAGGCTTTCTTGGCAGGGTGGATGAAGATGGGAACACTTACCGTATTTGACCTGGGCAATGTCCCCTACCACCAGTGCTGCCACAGGGACCTGGAGGAGCTGTCCATTTCGAATGACAGTAAACTTCTGCTCCTGTTCAATACGGCTCTGAAGACCTCGAAACTGCTTTTCCTTACTCCAGTCATTGAAGGCTGTGACCAGTACCACACAGATGACAGAGAGTAGGATGGCAGCCCCCTCGATCCAGCCAGCCTCGGCCTCGCCTTCATCCTCTGCCCCACCTGACACATTCCCACAGGCTGTGTCCAAGGATAAAGGAGAACAGGAAGGAAGGAGAGGTGAAGCCATGGAAACCAAGAGCTGGAACCTCCTTCCAGCCCACATTCTTTGCCCCTTACCTTCACTTTCCTCTCCAGGCGGTACATAGAAGGAGAGACCCAGGGAGACAATGGCAGCCACCTCCAGGATGATGAGAGTCACGTCCTGTAGGGCTTCCCACACCAGCTGCAGGAAGGTCTTGGGCTGTTTGGGGGGGATGAAGTTCTGCCCATAGATCTGCCTACGTTTCTCCAAGTCATTGGTGTTGTCTGCCAGTCCTACATAGTGTCCCAGGAAATTGGAAGAAGCACAGAAGAAGATGACACAGGTTAGACCTCGGTACCATAAGCATCCCTGACTAAGCTGCTCTTGCAGCAAGAGTGGCCCTTGTGAGTCTCTGACCAAAGTATGAATCCCTGGAACTCTGGAGTGGATGCTTAGAGAAGGCAGAGTGGTACAGGTGTGGTACTATAAGCTCCAAGACCAAGCATGGAAGTCAAGCTCTCACTCACAGGGAATACCTAGCTCAAGGAAGGGATGGTAGCCCAGGAAAAGGGGTTATCAATTTCCTGATGCACTTATACGACAGCAGGGCTAGGGAGGGAAGCCTTGGGACTGTGGATGTCTCGATTACTGAAACACCAACCCAGCCCATACACCTTCCATGTTTGCTGTCACTTCCATGTCCAAGATATCTGGGGGAAATGTTTTCAGAAAAGTGATAATAGCCAACAAGGGGGAGGGCAGCAAGGATCCAAGAGTGTGGTAGTATGTGCCAAGGGTAGCTGAGACAGGAACAGGACAAGTCAGCCAGTGGCTCCCTGGGCTGGGGCTGGGGGTGGGGTGGTCCAGTATCTAGGTGGCTTCAGTGGGTTTGTGAGGAGATCACCTATCAAGGGGGTCCAGGTAATATTACCCAATATTCACCCAAGCATCAAAGAAGTGGCCAGGGCCCTCTCCAAAGGGATCAGACAAGCTGTCTGTCTCTTAACACTTAGATTCCATGTCTCTTTCAGAGTGCTCTAGCACACACACAGGATTGCAAGATGGGACTGTGTGTTTGAGACACTGGCTGAAAGTGAGGCAATCCCTGGACCTTGGCCACACCTCCTTATGGCCTACTGTTTCCAAAGACAGTCAGGGCCACACAGCTCAACCTGCAAAAGAGGTACAGTGGAAGCAGAAACCAGGGACATGGGGGTATCCAGAAGCATAGCTTGTTGAAGAAGATAGAGCAAGGTCTTCTGGAGCTGGATGGGAGGCCTACTTTCTAGAAGTTTCTCAGGGAAGGAGCAGAGAGAATAAGTGTCAGAGAAAGTTCTTAGGTCCAAAAAAAAAACCGAGAAGGATACTGTCTTGTGAGGAGATGAGAGGGAGTCTGGAAGCCCTTCAAGGCAGAAGTATGGAAGAAGCTGCGGACTAGGAAGCTGATCTTATAGGTTGTGCAGGGAGGCTGCTCTCCATTGGAAAGGGAGGGACTCTGTTCACCAGTTCCAGAGAAACTGGTAAGGCTGGAGGTTGAAAGGACCAGCACAAGGAAAGGACAACAGAGTTCTACAGAGGCTGAGCTACCATGACAGAGTTGAGGAGATGATATCCCAAGGTCTGGTGGCCACAGTGTCCATAGTGCCCACAGTGTCCACAGTGCCCACAGTGCCCACAGTGTTCAGGCACATAGCTTCCCTATAACTCACACCTTCTTAGAGTGTAGCTATGGGGCTAAACATGAGCTATTATTGTCTGGGGACAGTTCTGCAAAATTCAGTGACCAGCTTCCCCAAAAGCCCCATGGTTTGTTTTCATTGTCACTTGTCATCCCTGAGGATGAGAGATGGGAATGGCTGAAGCTAAGGAGATTATCAATAGTTCGTGCGGAAAACAAGGGGAATGGAGAGGAAAGGGAAGTTCTAGTCTAGGCTCTCTCAGTTCTAACATGAGACACTTCAGTCAAAGAAGGGTTCAAGGGCAGGGAAGACCTTAACTCATGGCTTCAGGTCCTTGGAGGTAACCTCCATACAGACCTCAGGCAAGTAAGTTGAAGCCATTACCGTTATCCAGGCTCTGCAGGCTGATCCAGCCCTGCCTTAGGTTCAGCTAGGACTCCAGCGCTACACCCCAAAGGGACCAGCTCCATACTGACACCTAGTGGATGGACGGCAGCTTGAAACTCCCACCAGAGTCACTGGCGTGGCTTCTACTACCTGCTGAAGGAGCTGGGTGGTGATTAAAAGGGCCATCCAGTACACAGGGCATGCATACACAGCAGGCTGAGTTTAGGACGGCTCATAAGACTCAGCCCCAGACCAATTACCAATAAGAAACTGCTGACAGTGGGCCTTTCACAGAGGAGTAGGGTGGAGCTTGAATGAAGTGGAAGGACTGAGAAGAGCAAAAGTCACAACAAACACAGCCTTGGCACGTCCACATCATCTAGCCACACGGTGTCCTTCCCACCCTGAAGGCTGCAGCTGTCCCTGCCTTTCTTTTCCTGGCCTCATTGAGCCTGGCCTGGGCTGGCAGCTCAGATTTCTGCTGGGGCCAAAGGCTTCTTTCTGAAGTCCCACAGCTTCCCCAGTAGGGTGTCTGGGAGACCTCAGCCTCTGTGGTAACAGTGGTGGGGACAAGAACGAAGCTGGTAGGGAGGCAGCCTTTCCTCTAGATTGAGCCTTTTTTTTTCTTTCAACTGACAGCCATGAGAGATGCAACATTACAAGGGATGCACTGGAACTCTGAGCGCCTAGATACTTAGGGTTTACACTGCCCTTTGCCTGGAGCCCCCAGAGAGGGGACATGATCCATTCTAACTTCTAGAAAGCCTGTGAGTCCCACGGTACCATGTGATTTTACTTTCTGACAGTCCCATACCTCCATGCCCAGATTGTCCCCAAGGCCAGTGAGGCCTTTAGGCCCCTTTTCCCAGCAGCTCACTCACTTTTCCTCCTCTGCCTTGCCCTTGGCCTTGGCTCGTCCTTGCTACTGCAGCAAAGCTTCCCCGTCTCCTTTTCTTGATCCTGCCAGCTGCATTCAGATTGACCCTGAAGTGTTGGCCTTTCTCCAACTGCTGTGGTATCATTGTGTGTGTGTGTGTGTGTGTGTGTGTGTGTGTGTGTGTGTGTGTGTGTTAAAGAAGGCAGCTGTGGTCCCTCTAGTTCCTAGCACGTGTCTATCTAGCAGGTCCAAGACGTGGGGACAGAGTCTGGGTGGTTGGCATGGACACATATGGGCTGCTTGCCCAGAGCAGAGGCCAGATGCCATCAGAATTGGATTAGGACCACATTGTGTCAGCTCTCAGCTAATCTGCTCCCTCCTTCTTTTGACTGCCTGTGGAGAGTGGACAAGACAGGAGCAGGGCACAAAGCCCTCCAACCAGCCTGCTCTGAGGTTCTTGACCAGCACACAAGGCCCTTCTTCAGTATGGGTTCTGGAATCTGTCTGAAGCTCTGCAGAGGCTGAGAGATCACTTGATTGATGCAATAACTGCCAAAGTACCCTCTACCAATGTACCACATACCTACCTGACCCCCCTGTCCTCTATCAAACCCCTCTGGGCATCAGGGGATTAGAATGGGGTCCAAAGTACAGTTAAGCCTGCCCCTGCCACTAAGAAGGCATGCTGAGGAGCCTGCCTGCTCAAGGTTTGCTGAGCCGAGGAAATGCAGGAGTAAGAGTCACCTGCTCCTGGCCCCAGACAGCTGGGCCCAAGGAGCCTAGGGGGAAGGGCTGGTCCCTAGGCTGCCATGGGGACTTAGGGTTTCAGAGGCCTCTCAGGGGCTGAATCACCCACCTGGTTCTTCACGCCCACCCCATTTACAGGCACCAGATGAGTTTTGGAGCTCTGTGGCAGAATCGGGCAGGTTCCCAGGGGCCTTGACATTTTAAATATTTAACAAGGCCTGACAGGCAGAGGGAAGAGCTGCCAGCCAAAGCCCATCTGCTTCCTTTGATCTGGGAGAGGCCAGAGCCCTTGTGGCTAAAAGGTCCTCTACCTCAGCCTTCTCAGAGGTCCCAGGTCCTGGGGGAGGGGCAAGGAGGAGGAAGGAAAGAGATCCTTTGGCACGGATCCCAGACATCTGCCCTGTCAAAACTCTGCTTCAGACTGGTGGGGAGTGGGAGGTTGGGAAAGCAGCTGAATAGGATGTCCACGGGTGCAGCAGCTCTACAGCTCAGTTCATGAAGACTGCGATGGCTCAGGGAGGCCACCATATCTGGAGTCCTTAACTTGGCCCATGGCCGGCCTTCTCCTATATGTAATGCTTCCTTGGGCCCATGTACCACTATCTATGGACAGAGGATGCTTCCTTCAATCCACTTGGGTCAAGGCTAGAGTAAGAGCATCTGGTGTGTGCCCTAGAGGCTCTGAGTGGGACAAGAGCAGAGCAAGGAGGCTGGGGGCAATGAGTACAAGAATGGGTAAGGTCTGGTGATAGGCAGGCCAGGGGAACCAGTGAGCACAGAGAAACTAGATGGTGGCCAGGACTTGCAGGATGAGGTGGGCCAAAGTGCTGCCACTAAGGTGAGCAGCTCATAAAATCAATCAGCTAGGAAGCTGGCTAGGAAGCAGGCCTGGTATTAGATTGGGATAGCTCCAGGAACCCTACCAGGCCAGTATCAGACAGGCCTGAAAGGGATCCAGCTCCTGGAATCTGAGGCTAGGTTTGGCTCCTTGGTGACCCTAGTCTCACAGAAGACCAAGGAGTTGAGAACCCAAGGGCAGTTCAACCTCCACTCTGGATCTTCTACTCTCACCTTCTTCTACTCATGTTTGTTTGTTTGTTTGTTTGTTTTCCAGAGGCTTACTAGTGTGAGACCTGCACTGTAGTTCTCTGGCACAGCTTGTTACTGCTGTCACTTATATTCGTGTGTCAGTGTGTGTGTGTGTGTGTGTGTGTGTGTGTGTGCACACTCGTGCGCGTGCACATGCATGAGCTCAATGTCAAGCATCTTTCTCAGTTGCTTTCCACCTAATTTTTTTGTGAGGGACTCTTTCACTGAAACTAGAGTTCATTGGTTGGATAGATGAATTGATAAACAAAACAATGGATTTTCCTATCTGTGCCTCCTCAGTGCTGTGATTACAAGAACACACTCCATAGCTTTTCACATGGGAGCTGAAAATGTAGATGCATGACCTTGTGTTTGTATTTCACCTACTGAGCAATCGCCTCAGTCCCAACCACTGCCACTGCTAATGGTATCATGTGACTATTGAGCCCTAGCTTTGGGTTGCCTCTGTGCCATCCTTAGGCTACCCCTTCCTTCCCATGGAGACCCCTGCAACTTGATCCCCAGAGGGCTTCCACGATGCATCTCCTTTTCTCTGGTTCCTCTGAACTGAGCCTAAGTTTAAGCACATGAACCCTTTCCTTGCCCAACCTGGTGGACTTACCCTCAGTAGGTGAGGTCTTCAGTCTCCTGCACAGCCCGCTGACATCTCCATAGGCTTCCTGTATCTTCTGCAGTGCCTCAGCCCCTCGGAGCTCCATGAGGCTGCGTAGCTCTGCCAGCGTGCACCCAAAGCCACCCACATGGGGCGCTTCCCGCTGCTGCTGGGGCTTGGGGTGGAACTCGATGGAACTGTTCACCATGTCTCCCATCCTGTCTGTCAGGCCTTTTCACAGATTCAGCCTCCACTCAGATGCAGCTTGGGACAGGTGGCCACCTAAGATCCCAGTGCTGAGGTGAGGCAAGGTGGTGGTGGAAAAGAGGCTAAGTGTGAACACCTGGGGAAAAGGAGGAAAGAGGAGGCCAAGGGACTGGTTCAAGCAAAATAAAGGCCCAGGGTTCTGGGATTGCTCTGGTCATCTTCATTCAGTGTGCTCTGTGAGTCATAAGTGCCAGATTGACCTTCCAGGTCTCACTAGATAGACCCCACACACACATCATGAGCACTCAGAGCTAGATGGTTTCTTAGGTGGGGGAGCAGGGAGTGGTAGGGCCCTCCTGCCACCAGCACCAGCCAGCTCTCAAACACATTTGGAAGGGGTTAGCAGTAGCTGCTCTTGCTTCATATGCACAAGAGATTGGTGACCCCCCCCCCCAGCAGCTTCTTGCTTGACCCGAAAGCTTGCTTCCTGTTTTTGCTTGAGTAAGACTCGCCCAGTGTCACTGACATGATCTAAATCCCCAGCAGTCCTCAGTGGCTCAGGCCTGGGCTGTTTGAGGCTCCAGGGGATAGACTGTGCCATGGAGCTGGGCTCCTTGTCAGTGCTGAGTGTAAATGGTGTTTCTGTGGCCCTCAGAGTACCTAGGGGTGGGAGGAGGAAGAGAGGAGGTCCAGTGGCAAGTAGAGAGTAGAAAAAAAAAGATGATGGAGGAAGGCAGTAAAGAGGAATGGACAGGGAGTGTAGAGTAGGCATAAGAGGAATGAAAGTGGAGGGGACCAGGAGAGGCTACACAGGAGAAAGCCCAAAGCAACCACAGGTCACAAGTGACTCTGCTGACACCCCGATACCACAACAGAATGACAAAGGAACTAAGGTCTTCTTTTCTGAAAACATCCCAACTGCTGCCAGGCCATAACACTTTCCTGCTTTGTGGGGCTTCCTGGGACTATTGTCTTTCTCTCTCTCTTCTGCACCAGTGCAACTTACCTAAGAAACTGCTGTCCTCTGTAGTTATTATCTTCAGCCTTCATGGGGTCCTCCTCCTTCCCCAAGGCCATGTGCCAAACTTGCCACATTTGTCCCCCTAGAACTGAATTAGTCTCAGAGCACAAGGTTTTGGTCTTTTCTATCAGCAAACCACCTTCCTGGCTCAGAAAAACTGGCTCTTTCAAACTCAGAGCCCAGACATCAATCTAGGTTTCTGATAGAGGACCACTTGTGGGGAAAAAAATAACCTAAAGCCCTGAAAAAAAAAAAAAGGCAAAAAGGACCTCATACAGCTAAAACAGAGGTAGTTAACTCCATGGCCCTCACTCAGGAGAGCCCAGTGGGTTAGGTACCTTGAGCCCTATGAGGTGTCATGAACTGTAAATATCACATCTAAGGGGCTGGAGAGATGGCTCAGTAGATAAGAGCCCTGGCTGCTCTTCCAAAGAACCCGGGTTCAATTCCCAGCACCCACGTGGCAGCTCACAGCTGTCTGTAATTCTGGCTCCAGGGGACCTGACGCTCTCAACACAGACATACATGAAGGGAAAACACCAATGTACATAAGATAAAGATAAATAAATAGTTTAAAAAAAATATCACATCTAGAGAAAGAGTAGAGGCTTCAGGGAGGCTTCAGGGAATGAAACATTCCCACAATGCCCAAACATGGAGGCTTCAGCTCTCAAGAAAAAGTGTGTGTGCCTATCTGCAAGATCTGGTGGGCAGTGTGGGGGGCACTTAGAAAATGTCTATCCCAAGTGGTCACCACTTCACAATTTAAGCACCACAGTGTTAACTGTTTCATCAATTTTTACATAGACCTGTCTTCACTCTGGAAGATGTGGGATGAAAATGGCAAATACAGGATGACCTTCCCTTCTTCTCCTAATCCCATGCACATCTCTCCTACCCGTTCTCTCAGTTGCTCATCTTACAAATATTTATTAAACTCTACTACATGCAGGGACTGGCGTTTTGTGCTAGAAGTCAAGACTAAATGAATTGCTTTTCTCTGTGTGGCTGAGCTATAGAAACAAGGTTCAATTCAGAGGTCCAAAGCCCTGGGGTTTCAGGCAAGGCCTTTAGGAAGGGCAAAGGGAAGAAAAGACTGAAAGGAAAAAAAGCAGCTAAGCAAGAATGATGGAGGGGCAGGGACTGGAACCCTTCTGCATGGCTCAGCAGCAGCAGCCTGAAGCACTGGTTCAGGGATGCCAGGGGCAAGCAGTGGTCCCATGGGAAGCTGGGCAGAGTGTGTTCCTTTCGCCAGCACTCTGTGAATGTGCCAGGCCAACCACCTAGGAGGGGGTGAACAAATATTATTCTCATGTCAGCACAAGAAGCTAGGGCTTAGTTAAGGGAAATGACAGAGCCAAAAAAAAAATTGAGACTGCTGCCTCAAGGTAGACATGTTAGCTTTCAACTGATACCTTCCTCCCCTACCCCAGATGACTTTGGTTTAGGATGGTATCCTGACTACTGAGAGTGCTTCTCCCTTCCTATCTCTGACCTGAGCTGCAGTTGCTCCCCAAAATTCCAGCGCATAAGCAATTGAGTACCTGTCAGGTTTGAGTTCTGCTAGCTGCTGGAGAAGATGAATAGGTCTGCCTTGTTTGAATAGGCACTGGCTTCTTAGGCCCTAGCTAGGCAAGGATGCCAGGAAATGCCAGATAAACAAAGCTATATGTACCCAGGTACAAGCAAGTGAAAATGTGGGAGGGTCCCCATGGGCCCTCTGGCCCTTTCAGCCCTTGAGGAGGGGTGGCCAGGACTTGCCTCAGGCTGTGATGCCCTCACAGGCAATGGCTCAGTACTATGTTCACTCATGCTGAGCTTGAAGCCCCAGGGTTCCAGCTGAGGATCCGCATGTTCCCAGCTGAGTTGCCTAAGGAGACTCCACAGGGACTCTTTGGGAAAGGGGAGCCAGATGAAGGATTTTAGTCCTTGGGCCCATTAATCTTTTCATCCATTCTGCCCACCTGGAGATGGGGCTGCTCTTAGGCTCGGAATGAACAGCCTCATGGGTGGGCTCTGAGATGTGTACATGTTCTTAAGAGCAGGTACCTGTAGGCCACTGCTATAGTTACCCAGGTCCAGGCATTCCAGTGGAGGCCAGGGCTTCCCTAATGTAGCTGGTGCACTTTGTCACTAGCAGTGTAAAGCTGCTCCTGACTTTGGAATGTTGACATTGCTGAAGATGGCCAGACATTTGGTGACTCATAGTAAGGACCCTGGGTAGGGAGGTAAGGCCATTGTTTCTGAGGAAGTCAAGCCATCTTACCGCCTTGTATCCAGAGGAACCACTGGAGCTCACAGCACCCCTGCTCTTGTATGACTGTCCTGGGGTCTGTACCCCCCAACACCCTAACGGGCAACCACAGCTAGTTTCTTTTTCTCCCATACCCAAATAAGCAAACCTGACACCATATCTACTAGCAGACAAGTTTCCCTATAGGCTAGAAACTGAGGGTTGAAAAAGCATGTGGCAGAACCAATCGTGGATTATAAGAAGAGTTTCCTGGAGTGGTGGTGCCTAAGCCACTGGTTTTCAGAGCAAAGTAGCAACTAGTCAAGCAGAAGAGCAAATTCCTTCAAAGCACCTTCCAGCTCTTATTCTGCCCTTGGCCTGTTCCACATGCCCCACACAGACCTACCAGTGGCCATCACTCACTCTACCAGAGACCATGTCTGAGCTCCAACAACACATCCTTCTCTCTCATCTGTTGACATCCATTGGATGTCATCTGTTGACATCCAATGGCTTCCATTAGTCACAGTTCTTGTGGAATGTTCTCTAGGATTTATTTACCAGTTAATTTTCCAGCCATAATTAATTACTGATAAGCCCAAGATCCTACAGTCCATTCCTAATTCCCAGGGCTGGCCACAGCCATAAACAGAAAATACCTTTCCTTGCATCTTTAATTCTTTGCAGCACATGGCTGACCACTGAGTTGCCCAAGTACGCTGAGTGGTGTATCCCCGATGGTTATGGGACTGGAGATATTAGTGAGTGGGGCCTGGTTCACAGAGAAAAAGCTTGGAGCTCTGGGAGGTGGGAGCACTATCCTGGGCAGCATGAAACCAGTAGGTGTGGATAGTCAAGCTTTCCTCATCATTCTCAGGACAGACAGAAGGCATCACTTAAGAGGAGGCCCCCTTTTGAGTGACTCTTAGCTGCTGGAGAGAGCAGAAGGCATATGTTCTCATCATCCCTGAGTTGTCTGTAAATCGGGATGATGGCCTTCTCCAGTTTTAATAAGGACAGCAGCCATCACTGAAATGGCCAAGAACAGAAGTGACCAGGCCTATGAGTTCTGCTGGCCTGACAGAGTTTCCTGCTTGGGTTGGCTGCTGAGACTGGCCTGTAGGCATCGAAAGGGCAGGAAATGTACCATTTCTGTACTCTTTCATCTTTCAGACCTTAATTGGCTTAATTGAATTGAGAACCTCCATAGAGGGGCACTTGGACCTTCTGGCATTGGCTCTAGCCTGGCATAAGAGAGAGGAGAAACCTCTCTACCCTATGCATTGAATTTCCTGGTTCAGCTCACCTTCACTGTGTGACTGTCAACAGGTTGCTACCTTAGAAGACAGTGGGTGTTGAAGAAGATAGTACAAGTCCAGATCCATCATCCAAAATGCCTTCTGGACCCTTCCTTTTAGTAAGGCCTGGACACTTTAATCCCTTCAGGCCCAAATGGATTACCTATTCTTCTAGTGAACAGAAGTTCAAGGCTTTTCCTTCCTGGTTCATTCTCTCTCTCTCTCTCTCTCTCTCTCTCTCTCTCTCTCTCTTCCCCCATTCTCTCTCTCCCTCTCCCTCCTCTGGACACTTTGAATGGGTTCTCTGCCAGCTCCTCAGACTTAATATATATGTGCTTCCACTGACCCTAGGCCCTTCAGGAAATGGCGCAGTTCCTAAGGGAAAGGCCCTCTGCTTCTGGGCTTCCTCTTGTCATACCACTTTTAAGACTGGGATAATAATACCTACAATACCCTCAAACCCTCGCTGCAGTTCACTGTGCACAATACCTGTTTCACACAGGGGTCACTGGGGCTCATATGGGACCAGAGACCTCAGGCATCAGGCTCTTGTTTAATGGCCAGAGGTAAGTCCTAGCTGTCCACACTAGGACATCTTGTTGTTACCCTGAGTACCTTCCCCAGCAGGCTCAGGTGGAACCCTTTGGTCTACATGTTCTGGGGGGCTGCCCATCTTCTTGTTCAGAAGGGTCAAGGAATAGAGAGCAAAGTCCACTGCTATTTCCCATGTGAGAACTAAAAAAAAAAATGAGTTGAAATTCATTACACGGTCTAAAAACATTCCAGGGTTGCCCTCACCTTGCACCAGCCAAGTCTGTGTGGACACATGTCCTATACTAGTGATGGGTCATCTGGCTACCAAGTGCTACCACAGTTCCTGGGGTAGATACAGCCAGATACCAGCAGCATCTGCAGGCCAGGAAGTCCCAGTCCCAAGTTGCATTCATAGTTTCTGGGTCCTGAGTGACAAGAACAATGTCCCCAAACAAATCCAGTGTATGGTGCCTGGGTTTGCCAATGTCCTGGTGCTAAGGCCAGGTCCAGGACCCAAGGCAAGAGTCTATCTAGATGGGCAGGAGGCAGAAGCCTGGGCTGAACTGGCACATGCTTCTACCCTGGGCCCCCTCACCACCCACTAGTATCTCCCTATGGACTCACCAAGTTAGGACTCTCCTTCCAGATATGACTAGTGCTCAGCAGTGTGAGTCACTGGGAGGAGCCTTGAATTAATAGGCCATGGTCTTTCTCGATCTCCAGGCACCCAGGGAACACCAGCCTGCCCCATGTAGTGGAGAGAGCAGGTCCAGGAACAGGAGCAGAGGCCTAGCCCCTGCCTGGTAGTCAGACATCCAGCCACTCTTGCACACTGGGTGGGGCCTGGGGCCTAGCTAAGGAGCAGGTCAGGAGAAGATCTGGGAGGAGAGAATGTTGCATGGCAGCTGCTGTCCACTCCTGGGTCTAACATGATGGGGCAGATATAGGCTTGGCTTGGGGCCTTGGGGTAGTGCTTTAACCCTTGCTTTCCTACCTCTTCCTTCTCAGCACAGGGCCCTTGCTTTTCTGTCCACTTCTGTCCCACCCCTCTGCTTCATGCACCTTGGTGACCACCCAAGGACAAGTCCTGCATGCAGCCAGAGAGGGGAAAAGAGCCAGGCAGGGAACGACCTCATTAATATTTCAGAGACACTGTCACTGCAGCTCTTGGGTCCTCACAGCCCCACCACTTTTGCTGGTTGAGGAAGGAGGATGGGAAAAGAGAAGGAAATAAAACTGAGAAAACAGATTTAAAGGGACAGACCCCCCCCCTGCTCCATTCAGCCCTCCCCCTGTTCCTGGTACAATCTGTGCACACTCTGCTCTTGCTGCCGCTGCTGTAGAACAGCTCTAAGCTTTGAGAGCAAAAACAATAACAACAGAGGAGGGTCAACCGCCACCATGGTAACCCCGTCCCTGCTCACACATCTACCTGCTTGAAGTCCTGTCCTGGCAGGCAAGTCTACCAAAGCCACCTGGAGAATGGCTGGGAGCTGTCAGCAAGGCCATAGGGACCCTGCTCATTCCACAGAGAGACAGACGCACATAGGAAAAGAAGTCCGTGCAGAGGCTCCAGCAAAGGAGTATGGATCTCAGAAAAACCCGTACCCAGAATCATGGGGGTGGTAGGGATACAGACAATGCCTAAGTCTATCATTGCTTGTGGGTGGATCAACATCTTATTGATGGCCAATCACTTTAGTCTCACATAGGACAGCCCTGGCAAACCCTGTGTAGCCCCCCACCACCTGGAGGACTGCCCACTCCAAAAGGGGGTTTGGGACCTCTACCCAAACAAACACTTTTCAAGGGCATCCCATGCCCAGCCAAATTTGTGTTCTGGGAGTGCCCCAAGTTCTCCAGTCAGAACTGGCCTCAGGAAAGAATGATAGATGCTGCAACTACAGTGCAATATACCATGGCAGTTTCTGAAAAAATTCAGCATCATTAGCTCTCATCTCCTCAGAATAGGAAGCAGAGACCTATATAGCCATGTTCACAAAAACATTACTCACTGTAGCCAAAAGGTAGAAGCATCCCATTGTCCACAGATAGATGGCTGGACAAACAGATTGGGTGTCCCTCCATTTGCATATAATGAAACATCAGTCAGCCTTTAAAAGGCAGGGGATTCCCACACATGCTCTAATGTGGTTGATATAAAAGGACAGAGCCTGTCAGGCTTCACTTCTGGGAAGTCCTGAGAGTCACTAGCTTTATAGAGAGAAGCAGTAGGATGATGGGTGCTGAGGGCTGGGCAGGAGGATGAAGAGCTGGTGTTTAGTGGGGCTGAGCTGCATCTTCAATGAGCAAGTTCTGGAGATTGATGGTGCTGATGGTGATATAGCAGTGAGGATGTGGGTCATGCTTCAGGCCTGCTGGATCTAATGGTGGAGATGTCTTTTTTTGTGTTATATGTTGTTGGTGGTGGTGGTATTTTTTTTTTCTATAATGCCAAAAGGAAAAAAAGCCATTTTAAAATTACTGTCCAAGGTGGTAGACAGGGAGCCTGAGAAGTTTCCTGTAGTGTCCCAATTCATATTATCTTACTCCCTGGACAGGTCAAATCAGCGGTCCATTCTGTCATGTGAAAATGAGCAGTTATAGGGAGACTCCTGTCAGAAAAATGACAACCTAAGTAGCCCTTTCACCATGTGCCCTACTGACATCCCATAGCCTTTGTGCACCATCCTTGCTTCATACTGGCTGCTGCCACCATTATTGCCCACCTACTTGGATCACGTTTTTTTCTGTCTTGTGGTTCTAGGGGTGAAGCCCATGGTCCAACTAGTCTAAGCAAGTGGTCTACCCCTGTGATACTCCAGGGTAACTTAGTGAGAGTCTGTCTCTAAATAAACAAGTAAAAAGAGGGCTGGAGACACAGCTTCATGGTAAAGTCCTTGCTTAGCCATCATAAGCCCCAGAGTTCAACCTCTAGTGCCAAAAATGACTTTGGGAAGTGCTAATGAACCCTTAGAATGTTCTGGAAGAGACTATATGATATTTTGCTAGCTAGATGTCTTGCTGTCTAGTTAGTAACTATATTCTTTTGACTCCCTTGCAGCTACATAGACCATGTGACTACACTCTGGCCAATTGGATATAAATAGATGTGATAGGGACAACTTCAAGGTTAAGTTGAAGTGTGAAAGAGAAGAGACATGTTCTCCCCTGCTCTTCTGCTTCCTATTGACTGAAATGCTGGTGTGAGGATCAGGCAGTAACAGTTATCTTGTGTCATCTTGCATATGGATCTATGTGTATCATATAGGTAGGAGCCCATATACAAAGAAGTCATCACAGCAGCCACAGGTTGTGCATCTAGACTTCTATGTGAGCAAGAAATGAAGTTCTTAAAAAAAAATAAGATTTATTTATTTATACACTATTCTGCCTCCAGGTGTGCCTGTATGCCAGAAGAGGGCACCAGATCTCATTATAGATGGTTATGAGCCACCATGTGGTTGCTGGGAATTGAACTACAGGATCTTTGGAAGAACAGCCAGTGTTCTTAATCTCTCCAGGCCCAGAAATTAACTTCTTTGCTGACAAAGCTGTTATTATTCCTGATATATACTAAATAGGATAAGCCGAAGAAACTGGAAAACTAGAGCCTCCTCCACTATATGCCCAATGCAGGCTGGTTATGGGGAGTTGGAGGGCTTCCCAAATTTTCCAGTATCTTCCAAATTCTACACTCTTATTGGTTCCCTACAGCATGCGATCATCTGTGGCCTGGCTCCCTCTCACCTGTATTATTTGACACTGTCCTAGATGTTCTAGTCAAAGCAGAAGGGAGAAGAGAGGACCATAAAAAAGAGACAAAAGGTCAATTTTGTCTGTCGCATGCAAGCCAAGCCAGTGGACTGTGCCAAGTATTGTGCACCAAGGCATTGTGAAAATGATTATGATTGCTCTGCACAATGAGGCTCTATGTTAAGGGATGAGGATGCCTACTGTGGAGTAGAGGTATCTAAAGCATAGAGATTGAAGTGCTTACTCAAGGTCAAATCACAAGCAAGGAGTAGAGGCTGCTGGAAACTTTAGTAATTTGGCTTCAGAGGATTCTGTATGGCTCCTCTGCTAAGTGACTGCCTAGTACATCCAAGAAAGCAATGGACACCTGATTAGGACCAATTAAAACAGTTAATAAAGTGGCTGAATAGGCTGTGTCCCTGTGTAGCTCATGCACTTGGTGCAGAGTCACTCAGCCTCCCTGGAAACAGAACTCTGTTTTTACTTACTGCACCCAGTGCAGGTCTTCAGGGGTCTTGATTCATTGCTATGGAGGCTTCCCCCTGACCGTAAGGCCAGTGAAAGGAAAGCAGGGCAGGACAAGGTCTTTGTTCAGTCTATCAGTTTGGCCTCACTTGTCTTTCCCAAACCTTCCACCTCTGTCCTGAAGCTGACATCAGCCAGACCCCAGAGTTCAAAATGCAGGACCAGGCTCCACTGTTGAGGCCAGAGCATTCTGCTTGACTAGGATGGGGTTCATGTGCTTCTCAGGATGTGTTTCCATTTTAGGGGCTATTCCTTGGCCTGCTTGGATCCCTCATTGTTCTGGGGTCTCCAGAAATTTTTTTTTTTTTTTTTTTTTTTTTTTTTTGGGGGGTTCAAAAATTTTTTTTTTTTTTTTTTTTTTTTTTTTGTGGGATGAGTCAAAATGTCCACGCAAGTGATTCTTACAAAGCTGAATAATGGCCCTGGGTCACAAAGAGAAGTTAAAAACGCTTCTCTGACTGGGGCCATGCAGTATGGTTGCTGGGGTCACGACTCTAAATGGAGAAACGGGACAGTCATTTGTTTTCTGCCAGAGAAGGCAGAAGCTGAAAGGGGAGAGAGCTAGGGAGCAGGAGCTAGAGAAGCCAATGGGCAGGAAGCATAATGACACTAATTATCCAATTACAGCGAGCTGTGAGCTGTGCGCTCAGAGAGCTGCTTTGCAGCAGGAGCCAAGCCAGCCCCATGCCCCGCCCCCACACACGTCCTGCACATGCTGGCCCCAACTTCCCTCCTGCCCTGAAGCACAGACAGCTGGTCCACACTGTGGTCTCTAGAGAGGGAAGGAGACCCAAACCCACCATGGCTAGCCTCTGTGAAAGCCTCCTGTCCAGGAGGCAGCAGGTTCTAGTCCTCCAGCCCTTCACAGCCAGAAAACTTTCTGTCTCCCAGACACCCAAGTCTCCCAGCTCTGCTGGCTACTGTGGTACCAGCCCAATCTGAGAGTCAGCCTAACAACCGGAAATAGCCAAGGCCTAAACAGGTAATTAAGGAAATTATAGACAGCTGGAGGCCACTGTGGCTATACAGGCCAGGCTGAGTCCTTCCAGCCAGGACAAGCTGGGACCAGTCCTTCATGGAAAAAGAGCTGTAAAGAAATGGGCTTGCCACTGTGAGGAATTATGAGGCCACAGGGGTCTCAAAGGTACCTTTCTTCCCTTTGAAAAATCCTTGACCATGATATTCTTAGCAGAGCAATGGGCAAGGGTGCTGGGGAATAGAAAAAAAAAAGTAGAGATGGGAATCAGCTCTCACTGTTGCCTCTCTGACACAGCAGCAACAACTCAGTACACTCAGTTCTAGGCATCCTTTCCCCAGGTTGACCCAACTACTGTCAATTGCAGTAACAGAGGAAGTAAAGGTCAGTGACCCATGGTGGCCTCAAGTAAGGATGCCTCAGAAGCTGCAGCACAGGAAGGGTCACCTGAAAGGCTGCTAGGTAGCTCCAGCATCCTCACCAACCACAACCAACTGTGATCACTGGACCTGAAGGTCACCCAGGGCCTGGTTGTCATCAGGATTATATGGACTGAGCTTTGCACCACAAAGGTTCTGTATGTCCATGGGGTGGCCCTGGAGGGGCTTGGCCCTGAAGGGGCCCCCTATACATTAGGGCACATGAACACTAAGTCAGAAGTCCAAGTTTGCCCTTTCAGCAGGCTGCAGAGCCCATCAGGGGCCCAACCCAGACTCTCCTCTAGGTTACCCCATGTGCTCCATAGATGCCCATGGATAGCTGCCCTGTGAGGCTGATAGGGTTCTGCTTCCTCCTCTAAGGAAGGGTGTCAGGGACATAGGAGACAGCCTGCATCCTGAGAGTTCTGGCCCTGCCTGGCCTTACTTACATGCCCAGACAGCCCAACAGACATCTCAGGGGCCATCAGGCCACGGACCCCAAGCAACTACCCCAGGGCCTGCACTCTCTCTTCCCTGGACCCCCAAAATAGATTATAGTGGTTATTCTTTCTCTGCTCTCCAGGATTGGGCCTTTTCCAAACAAATGTCCAGCCACTGTCCATTGAGCTGGGGTCAATGAGTCACAGGCCACAAGGAAAACTAGATTGTGTGGGAAAGGTATTGAGAACAGAGTCTGTCCCGTCCATGTGCCCACACCTCCTTCCCTTGTTTTCTGCACGGGGTTCCCATTCCCAGTGGCAGCCTCCCTCCTGAAACTCCCTAGGAATCTCCAACCCTGGGCCACAGTTATTCCTGTGTCACTAAGCAAAGACGTAGTGTATCTGAACCCACATTCTACTGCGAGAAATAGGGAAAGAGCCTATGGAGACAAGAAAAGACCCTTGTGCCTGAAGAGGTAGTCAGTTTGAGGCTGAGATATGACACAGGACCCTAGCTCTGCCCTGGAAACAGAGCTGTGCTCTGCAAACACCAAATGGTTTCAGCAGGGATGGCCTAATCCGGAGCAAGAACCCCTCGCTGCTCTGTCATGTGTCATGTCATGATCATGGCCCTGGTCAGCCAGCCATGCAAACTTTGGTTCAGTAATATCGGAGCAGTCTTGACATTGTTTTATAACCTGGTTCTGGTTTATGTCAAAATACCAAAGCACAAGGAATTCTGAGTTCTAAGGCAGTCCAGGGACTAACAAAGTTCCCAAGTGAGTTCAGAAAGGGAAAATGAAATGGCTCATTTTCAAATACGTTCATTCAGAAAAACAGAGTCCTATGGCCACCATTCAAGGCTGGCATCAGCTGGCCACAGAGCCTTCTCCATCTCTCCTCTTCCTTGATTCCCTCCTTGCTTTTCTGATATTTAGGTAAGAAGCTCAGGTTGTGCTTTTGCTGCCTAGGAACTCCAATGTTATCAGAGGACAGGTTATTTTGAGGGAAAGATGAGAGATCAAATATAGCTCTCTAAGGAACAAATTACTTGATAAAGGAAATAGCAACCGGGCTGAGGGACACATAAACTCCTTACCCCATAGTCCTAAAATTAATTTCTTTTGAATAAAATGAGGTTTAGTAACTACAGCTCAAGGGCCAAATCCAGCAAAATTTGCTTGTGAATAAAGTTTTATTAGCACATTGTTTTACTCATTCATTTCCGTATGGTTTGTGTCTATGTTTGTGCTTCCATAAAGAGTGTTGTAGCTGAGATAGAAACCATGTACTCTGCAAAGTGGAAAATATTTACCATCTGACTCTACTAAAGAGAATGCTGGCCCCTGGATATTAGACTTAAATATTTTATTAGGTGTGGGGTCACATACGTGTATTGCAGCTATTGCAGAGGCTGAGCTCAAAAGGACTGCAAGTTTAAGGCCATCCTGGGTGATAAATTAAAACCCTAAATCAAAAATAATAAAGAATTATGGGGTGTGGCTCTCTGGGAACATGCCCTAGGCCCTGGCATCAATCCCCAGTCAGGGAAAAAAAAAGATTTAAGTATCTTAAGAATTGTAACTCCAATAAGGGGAGGGGGGCAAACCTAGAATTGATAGCACTTAGAATTTTGTAAAGAGCTCATGTAATGGGGCTGTAGAGAAGACTCAGTGGTTAAAAGTCCTGGCTGCTCTTTGCTGCTCTTACAGAGGACCTGGGTTCAGTTCCCAGAACTCATATGGAGCCTTACAACCATATGCAGCTCCAGTTCCAAATGATTTGACACCATTTTCTGGCTTTCTTTGACACCAGGCACAGGCACGGGCACACACACACACACACACACACACACACACACACACACAAAACCACATACACATAAAATTTTGTTTTAATTAATTAAAAATCAGAGATTCTGTAAGCCTGAAATCCATATAAGACCTGAGAAAAGTGTTTATCTTATGAGTGGAGGAAATCAAAAGGCAAAGAACCAAGAGGTTAAAATGTTTTGGAGCTAATATATTTCACCATTATTTCCCTTGTATAAAATTAATTCTCTTAACTCAAACATACAGGGAAAACATTGAAAACCTCAGTAAATAAAAGTTAAGTACAGGTAATTTACTAAAAACAAAACAGACCTAATTTAGAAAAGTGTAGAAAATGTTCACCCTTAATGGCAATTAGCTGAAGACAAAGCAAAGTAGATATTTTCTGACCTAGATACTTATGGCAGATCATTTGACTGAAATACCTAAAGCTGGTAAGGCTGCAGTGAGTGAGCCCTTCTGGCACATTCAGAAGCCCTTCTGGAGAGACATTTGGCACGCTGCACTGTTGTCTGGGTCCTCAGGACAGGGTGAGTGTTCTGCCTCAAGATGCTCAGCAGAGTCTCATGCAAAAGAGTGAAACAAATCCGGCTGCCTACATTTCCAAAAATAGCCAAATAATTAAGTGAATTACAATCTCCTGAGAGAATACTATTCAGCCATTAAAAATTGTAATTACTGAGGATTGCCCTGATGCATCAGTGTGCCTAATAAATAACTGTCAAATGAGTGAGTGATCATTTGCAGTTTTTCTGTGGCACAGTTCAAATTGACTTTTTTTTTGGGGGGGTGGTAAGTAACAAATTGAACTATGTCCATTTTGGGAAAAAAAAAGTTAATTTAGGAAGGGATTATATTAATAAAGAAAATGCTTATGTGAAGTAAAAAAAAAAACAGATCACAAAAGCCCATGGTTTAATTACAGTAATGTAAAAATAAATAGGTTATGCAAAGAAAAGAGAGCAGAAATAAGTCCAGTGGAATGGAAAACTGGCTTCTACTTTGGTGATACAATGGGTTGGAAAGGGACTTCTTTAGTATTTATTGTTTTATTAATTACAGTTTATTCACTTTGTATAGGACTTGTAGCCCCCTCCCTAGTCCCCTCCCATTCCCACCCTACCTCCCTCATCTCCTCCCATACCCCTCCCCAAGTCCACTGATAGGGGAGGTCCTCCTCCCCTTCAGAAAGGGACTTCTTACATCTTAGCTTTTTTTCTGTTTTATTTTTAATAGTAAAAAAATAAAGAGTATGTCTGTGTAAAGCATTAGCTTTATTATTATTATTTTTAAAAAATAAAAAAAATTTAAAAAAAAACCAGCTGGGTGGTAGTGGTGCACACCTGTGATCACAGAACTTGGGAGATATAAGCAGGCAGATCTCTGAGTTAGAAGCCAGCCTGGTCTACAGAGTGAGTTCCAGGACAGCCAGAGATACTCAGAGAAACTCTATCTCAAAAAACAAACAAATACAAAGCAAAGCAAAACAAAACAAAACAAAAAACCCAAACAACATCTGACCTAATTTATACAGAGCTTCCTGGGCCTCTCAGCTGTGGCTTCCTATTTCTGACTTCTCCCAGCTCCCAAATGCAAGGAGTGCCTGCACATAGTGAGGCTTAACTAGGACCATCAGGATCTAGTAGTGTTAGGATCTGGGGCTGGCTCCGAGCTGGGTGTGTGGGCCCTGGAGTCAGCAGGAAGCCTGGCCCAGTACCCTTCCCCAGATTGTTGGGCTTTATGCTCTTGAGTGTCCAGGCACCTGAGTTGACCCTTGTGAAGCATTGCTCTGGTCTTAATGGACTCTCCAAGGTATGGACAGGCTAACCTGGAGTGTCCTCACCTACCCCCATTACTCCCTTTCAAGGAGTCAGGAGAGAGAGGCTTAGGATCCATGTAGGGACTTTGAGTGGCACCTTGTTGAGCATTATATTTTCTAGTTTCCATGACCAATCTAGCAACCGCCAGCCCCACGTGGCTCCTGAGAAACTGGGGCTCAGACTATTTAGCTAAATCTGAGTTACTAAGCCAGGCAGGGCAGGGCAGGGCAGGGCCAAAGTTGAAGTATAAGCCCTGAAAGACACAGCCTTGCCTCACAGCCTCCACCCAAGCTGCTGGATCCAGCCAGCTGGATGCTTCTGTGGCAGCAGATTCTTTGATGAACACAGTAAAGCACATTTGCTATGCGAGGGTGGGAAGCACATTTGCTTTCCTCACTGCCCTCACAGAACCAGACACAGGGCACAGGGGCCACTATAAATATGGTTGAATGATTATGAGGCAGAATTCCCAAGGGCCATCACACCAATAAGATGTGCTCCCTGGCATCACTGGCTACGTCTCAACAATGGAACACATTCATTTTGAAAGACAATCCACTCAAACCCATCCTGGCACCTTGTGTCCACAGTTGTTAAGCCAGCCAGTCAGAGCCTGGCTAATCAAAGAACACTTCCTCAAATGTTCATGAGTGCCCAAAACTCCCTGAGGGCTTCATTTCTGGTAGGTGTTGTGGAAGAACCTGAGCCACAGGGAGTGCAGCACAGGTGGCATTAGAACCCATGTCAGGACTTAGGTCTGCATATACTAAGAGATGGCACCATAAGACAGCAATGGGAACATTTATACCTCCTCATCCAATAGGGAAGCCTGTAGCCATATAAGGCTACCAAGCACTTGTAACACGTTCAGTGCAAGCAAAAAAGGAAATTTGTAATTTCATTTTAATTTAAACTGACACTGTGGCTAGTAGCTGGCATATCAGACAGTGCTGATTTAGAAAGTGTCTGAAGACTGTGGCCCATGAAAGAGCCACATTTGAAGGAATGGTGGTCCATTTCCTGGGAGAACCAAGAACAGCAGGTTCTATATCTCTTTGAAAAAGGCACATTTCAGGATGGAGAGATGACTTGGTATTTAAGAGCACTTATCGCTCTTTCAGGGGACCCAGTTTGGTTCCCAGCACTCATATGGTGGGTTGCAACTGCCTGTAATTGTAGGTCTTGGGGAGCTGATGCTTTCATCTGACCTCCACAGATTCCTTCATGCACACGGTGTGTAGCCACATGGTGCACATATATACACTCAGGCATACACACGTACACATAAAATAAAAGTAATAAATATTTAAAAAGAAAAAGAAAAAAACAAACTTTGAGGTAAATGATAGTATCCCCCCTTTGCACACATTTTGTATGGGCACAAGTGTCTGGGAACCTTTTGAGCTCCAAAAGTCTGCTCTATTTCATTTTTGTCATGTACTCAGCCATGTGACCTTTGACTCGTTCCCCTCCCAAGCTTGTCACAGTCTCAGATGCCCAAATTCTTCTACATCTGAGAACCTCCTTTTCTCTGTCCTGGTGATGTGTGCTCCAGACCTTTCTCCCTAGGCTTCTCCCTGGCCTGCTGCCAGCACCTCCCACCCAACATAAGGTGTCCTGGCAGGGGAGGGCCTTCTAGCCAGGCACAGTTGGCCTGGCTTACACTGGTCCAGTCAGGGCAGGGAGGAAGGTGACAGTGAGGAGCTGGGAAAAGACAGGGACAATGCAATCTGTGTATTGCAGGTCTCCATTTGCCATGCACAGCCTGGGGTACAGCTAGGGCTCACTCTGAATTCAGAGATAGCACTGGAGAGGCTTCAAGGGGGGCTTCAGTGCCACAGTCCAGGTCCCCATCCATTATCTTTATGTGCGTCCCCGAAGGCATCACATAGATAATCATTCTCTATGTGCTTTGGATGGGTAGAAATCACCTTTTATCCATTTCTCTCAGTGGAGACATGGAGTGGGGACACCAATATCTCAGCTCCTGTGCTGCAGGATGTTCTTAAGAAGTCATAGTTTTCACCCAGAATGGTTCCCCAGACAGTCAGCTCAGCCAGTGCTCCCTGCTGTAAAGTTCAACACATACCTCT
This sequence comes from Psammomys obesus, assembly GCF_907164565.1. Taxonomy (NCBI): domain Eukaryota; kingdom Metazoa; phylum Chordata; class Mammalia; order Rodentia; family Muridae; genus Psammomys; species Psammomys obesus. Next base: position 954,661 of record NW_026596129.1, read on the forward strand.
AGAGACAACAGAAGAAACGTCTGGAGACATCATAACAGATGGCTATGTACATAAATCAGTCCTGGTTTTGCCATCCTCTAGCTGGGTGACCTTGAGCAAGTTACCTAATTTCTCTGGGCTTCAGTCTGATAAACTTTCAAATGTAGATGATAATAGCACTTGCTTTATTCAGTTATTATTGAAGGGCAGGACAAGGGATGTCTGTGGAGCACTCAGAACACTATCTGGTACAAGATGACTTCCATTGTTAGTGCTGTCATTATTGCCATTTGATGTGCCAGTAACCTAGGATGGAGACAACAGCTATTACTGAATCACAGAATCCACCAGCTTAAAATTGGAAGGGAATATGTTACACTAACTTGCTCTGAGAGGTGAGCAGAGCAGGGCAAATGGCTGGAGGAAGTTGGACATAGCTGCATTAGCTCTTAAGAGTTCAACCAAGCTTACCTTACAGCAGCCATACTCAGAGGGGCTTTAGCAGCTCATCATGGCCCACTTTGGCTGCCTCTCTGGATGGCTGGGCCAAACTGGAATAAAGAGTATGCAGTGATCCACAGGCTTGTCTCTCCTGCTCACTTTTGTCTTGCTCACTCACTAGCTAGCTTTTCAGCTCTTCTGCTTTTCCAAATGATTCAGCTTAGCATCTCCAGCTAGGGATCCTGAAATGGCAGTGCAGGACCTGCAAGGTGCACCCTGTCCCCAGATTTGGATAAGGAAAGGGACTCAGTCAAGGTCATGAAAATCATCAGGCATAGAGGTGGCAGATACCCTGGAGCTCCTGTCATTAGAGACCAAGATGGGTGTCTGCTACAGGCTGCTGGTGCCCCTGCTTGCCCCTAGGTGCTCATAATGGCATTCCCTCTATACTGAAGCTGGCACACTTCCAAGCATGCTTCTAGCTTTGGGGACTCCCCTCCCCAAGGACTGGCTCTCCTTCTGGCTCTGAGCAGAACCCCCTCCCATACCCACGCTGCTCCAATCTGCCTTCCTCCCTTTCTCTGTGCCAGAGCATGGTTGCCCTCTACTCAAACCACCTGGCAGGGCTGGGATTGGACCAGGTGGAGCTGATCAAGACTGCCTGTGCCCTTGGCCCTCTCCTGCCTTGAGGCTAGTGGCAGGCAATCGATGCCCCAGGACCACAAGTGCCCATTTCCTTCTGATTGACCAGCTCTCTGTTCTGGTGCAGAATTGATGGTTCAGATTCACCCTTGGGCTCTTCTGCTAGGCCTAATCTGGGTCCTGGTAGAATTTGGCAGCTCTTGGACCACTCCTCCAAGGTCTCCTCTCCAGGCCAGAAAGCCTTAGTTTCCTTGACTATGAAGGGTTGTGGTGGTGGGTGTAAACACATCAGCTCATGAGGATGGTTGATGGAAGCTCCACTAGGGGTCTTGGAACCTGCTTAGAATCATGTGTGGATGTAAAAGATGCTCAGGAAAGGGAGTGATATGGTATTATTCATATAACACCCCCATAGATCTACCAGAGAACCCTAGCTAGCTCAAACAAAACAAACAGAAAACAAAGGAATCTCCATCTATGACCTCAGTGTGCTGCCAAGTCTCTTGCCCTCCTGGGGCCTCAACGATCCTATCTGGGAAATGGGGACAGAAATCAAGGCATTGCATCTCATTAGTGAGTCTTCAGATTCAGCAGGATCAAGGTCATGAATGTGCCACACAAAAACCAAGTGCCCACTCTGCCAGGCCTGTGCTAGGCACCAGAGAAGTTCATGTAGATTAAATGGTCACATCCTAAGGAGGGGCAATAGCAAAGACCCAGAGCCTGGAGCTATGGGTGTCTGTGCAGGTGTCATCTGCTAGGCTGGAGGCAAACTCCTTGTAGAGAACTAGGGGAGAATGAGGTGGGGACTTGATTTTGTAGCATGCCAGGACCCACTTTCGTCCAGAAACCCAAGGCCCCATCTGTGAAAGAAGTAGCAGCCTCATTCAGGGTCTGTCCTTGGAGTGGCAAACATTCAGGGGGGAGAGGGAGCTCCTGGCCCTGCCTACCTTGCAGCAGGAGAGTGACAGAAGGGGACTTGCATACTCTGCTCCCTTCCTTGAGCCCTTGGCCAGAGCTCCCAGTCTAGGAGTTCCTGCCTATCTGTCCTGCTCAGGTAAGGAACCAGAACTCTGACCCCCGACCCTGCCTTCTGCATCTCCTCTGTTGGCTGAGTCACCAAGCCCCATAGTAGCTCACAGGAGGCTAGGGAGACCAGGTCATAGAAAGAGGAGCAGGTCTTCTTGGGCTCTAGAGATGCTGTCAGTGGCTCCACCTCCCAGAATAGCAGAGCTGAAGCCTTCAACCCCAAGAACACCGAGTCTTCCCATCACAGAAACCCTCTGGCCAAGGTCACACAGGTGAAGAGGGGAAGGCAACTGTTGGCACAGATGAAGGACTTGTTCAAGTGTGACTCTGCCACTTGCCGGTGGCACTGCCCATGCCAGTGGCAGGGTCAGCTGTGCAGCTATGTGGGCGTGCAGGGGACAGTGTTGGAACATGTGAGGGGAAGGATGATACAGTGCTAGGAGGCGGGGGAGGGGATACCTCGAGGCCCTGGGAAGGTGTGTGCGTAGAGGCTAGACTCTTGGCCCAGGCCTGGCGTCTCTGGCTGTGCCTGCCTGGAGCCCCAGCCCGTAGCCCATAGCCCGCAGCCCGCAGCCTGCAGCCCCCAGCGTCCTTGTTCCCTAGACACAGATGCGCGTGCGCGTGAGATGCCGGGTGCAGGGTGCGGGTGAAGGTACAGGTGCGGGTGCAGGGCGCTGCCCGCCAGCTCTGAGGCCCCGGGGTGACGCGCGCCCGTGGTGCCGCAAGGACACGCAGGCCCAGCCCGTAGGGAGTAGGGAGCAGGTGCCTTGGGCGGGATCCTTCGTACCCCCCACCCCCACCAGCCGCCGCGCCACCTGCCGGGCCGCCCTCTCGCCCCCGCCTGCTTGCGCGCCCACCCCTTCTGCGCCCAACTGTGCGCCACGGCACCACTTACCCCGGCATGGGCACAGCCGCCACCGCGGCCTCTGCTCTGGCTGTTGCTGTTGCTGCGGGAGGGTTCCCGGTGACAGCGATCCGCTCCAAAGACTGAAAGGCCCTGGCACTGGGCAGCCTGGCCAGCAGTGCGGAGCAGGACCCTCCGCGGCAGGCTATGGTTGTTGCCCAGTGCTCCCCACGATCCGCACCTGCAGCGGCTGGCGACGCTGCGCGCTTGACTCCAGCCGCAGCTCTGAGCGCGGAGGGAGGGAGGAAGGAAGGGGTGGGGGAGGGAGGGAGCTGGTGGTGGTGGTGGTGGTGGTGGTGGTGGTGGTGGTGGTGGCCGCTGCAGCGGTAGTAGTGATGGTGGAGGAGCTGGTGGAAGGGGGGAGGGTTGGTGGTGCTGGTGGTAGTGGTGGTGGTAGTGGAGGAGGAGGTGGTAGAGGAGGAGGAGCAGTGGATGGAGGGGCAGTGCACTGGCGAACAGACTCTGGGGACAAGGTGCTCCTGAGCCTTGTGCCCGGTGTGCGCCCTTCTGTTCCCAGGATGCGAGGGAATGCCAGCACTTCCTAGCCTGGCATGGCCCTCCAAGGACACTGGCAGAATAGCGGTGGGCGTGGTTGGAAAGTGGGGGCTGAGAGAAGCTGCTGGTGCAGAGAAAAAGCCCCCCCTCCCTTGCATGTGACTGGAGTAGCAGGTTGCCATACTTCTCAGGACCCTCTCCACCCTCTGGGATTGGAGCTGATTTGTAGCATGGGGTCTCTGGGCTCTTGGTGGGTTCCTGTGATTGGTGGTTGGTTATCTGAAACTGCCTGATAAGCATTGGGAGTGCAGGCATCCAAATACATTTCCCCAGAGGGAAGCTGGGACTTATAACAGATTTTCACTCTATGACCCTAAAGGTTATTGAATGAACACCATTTTCCAGGACAAAGTGGGTGATGCTGCACCCAAGTGGACACCCACAGACGGATACAGAGGATACTCTAGACAGTCACCCACGTGTACCCACCAACACTCATGCACCATGTGTGTTCCTGGAGCTGCACCTGCCACTAGTCTTTGCAGCACTGAACTTGCCAGCTGCTGGGACAGCAGACGCTCTGACCCCACCTTGCTTTGGTCTGTGAACAGAGGTAGGAGGCGAGGAGGCTGAAGAGAAGGCCTGAACTTCTGAGAAGGCTATGAGCCAAACCTTGGGGTAACTTGGCCTGCTGGAGCTGCTGAAGAGAGAGACGGAGAAGCCTGAACACCCAGGGCACTAAGGGAGCCTATGCACTAGGCTGGGTTAGGTGATGAGGGATATAATGGAGTCTACTGAAAGGGAGCAGTTGGTAGGCAGTGAGTGCTCAGATAGTTGGGATAAGGGATATGGGGAAACCATTAACTGAGGATGACGGGATGACATAATGTGCCCCGGGGCTCAAAGAAGGCTTTTTTAAAAATTTATTATTATTATTATTATTATTATTATTATTATTATTATTATTATTTTGAGGCGCTGCCACCATGTAAGACACCCATTTAAAGAACAAGGACTGCCTTGCTGCGGTCTCACCCTGGGCCAGAGATCATACCCCTATTGCCAGCCCTTCCCCACAGGAAGCAGCTAGTTCTAGGGGAAAACCAGTGGGACCTGGTGTCCTACAAAGCCAAGAATGATACTGGCACTCCTCAGCACAGGCCGACTATTAGCACAGCCACATACACACCCATCCAGCCACCCACACTCAGACAATGTGAACACTCCCACATTCACACCCACTCCACACTCACCAGCGTGCACACTCACACAGCCACTTCATACTCACCCATTATGAGCACTCGTATTCACACCCACCCCATCCACAACATGCTCATTCATGTGCTTACCCACACACTCACCCAACATATATGCTTACTGCTTCACACACACCCACAGTCACCAAAATGCACACTCCTGTACTTAGCCCAACCCACAGTCACCCAACATACACATTCACCAACATACATAATCACATGCTCGCCCATACCCTCCATTCACCCAACATACACACTTATGTATCTGCCTCCCCCCCCCACACAGAACCTACACACTCACTTGTTCACACCTACCCACACTTAACATACACATTCACACCCACCCATCGTCACCAACATGTACAGTCACATCCCCATCCCCATCACACACTCGGTCAACTGCCTGCTCTCATATATCAACTCCACCCACATTCACTGCCATGCACACGCACATGCCACCCCCCAGCCCACAATCACTTGACACATACATTCAAGTGCACACTCACTTGCTCACCGCCCACCTACACTCCCCTGACAGGTACGTTCAAGTGTTCAGTTACATTACAGTCACCCAATATGCATACTTGTGAGCTTACCGAATGCCACATTCATCCAACACCTATCCTCACGAGTGCACCCATACAACCTCCTGTTCTCCAAACTCACACACATGCTCACTCACACCCCGCACACTAGTTAAGCACCACTCACAGGTTCACGGATACCTACATTCACATACTCATGTGTTACACAGAGTCACATGCTCACTTATCACAGAAGGTCATTTACACATATTTTCTCACACTCACATGAGCTGGCCTGCATACAGTCACCCATACATACTTATTGATATCCAACGGCATATACTGTCACACACACACAGAGTTTATCTCTCTCTCTCTTTCACACACACACACATACACACACACACACACACACACACACACACACACACACACACACAGAGGTATCCACACATGAGCACTTAGTTTCTTTCCACACTCAAGCTCATTCACTTTTTCTGACACTCCTGTTCACATGTTTGGTCACACGCTACAGTGCACCCCCCCACACACACACTTTTTTTCTCTTGCAATGATGGCGGTTTTCCCTGGGCACTGGTTGTCTTTCATATGAAAGCTCGCAAACCCCCAGCACGCTGCCATTGGCTGTAGCTCTGCTAGAGGCTCCATGGCTATCCTGGAATTTGGGCATGCTTGCAATTAGCAAGTGGTGCCTTAGGGACTGGGTACACTTGAAAGCCTCTTGGTACTCCGCATGACTTCCACTGCCTAGAATATGGGGGCTAAAAGTGGAACCATCCCTCACTTCCCTGAAGAGTAACTCTGGGCTGCAGGCGCCAGAGCTGGCCACTTTCCAGTTGTTCTTCTTTGACCACCCCACATTCTCCATAAACAAGCAGAGGCTCGTGGGGAGTGGGGGGAAGTCATGATATGTCACCGGAAGAAGTCCCCTTTGTGGCCCTGCACAGTGTATTGAGATCCTTGATGTCACTGTCCTTCTGTGCCAGTGCTGAAGGCCCTGGCTCTAGAGTGAAAAGAGGGGGGAACCTGCTGTTAGTGGCCTTTGCTAGAAAGTTCCTCCTTCCACCAAGCCCTGGCCCAGTTCGCTGCACTAGGAATTCTTAGGGAGCTAGATCCAGAGATGTCCATGATAGGGACAGCCGCTAAGCAGATGCTCTGCTCCCTTCCTGTTTCTGTCTTTTCCTCTTGGTTCTTCCCTTACGCACGCTGTGTCTGGTCCTGCCACTACAGGATCTAATCTTGGTCCTCTTTTGTGTTGTTGATGGTTACTCTTGGGCAACCTCAAAAAAAGTCAGTTACACCTAAAAAAACCTGTAGGAAGCAGCCAGCTGTATACCTTCCAGCTTGGCCTCCTTGTGCTCAGCCACTCTCATTTTCCTGAGACCTCAGTCCATTCTCTGTCACTGCCACCAAAGCACCCCTCTCTACCCTATGGCTTCCCACCTTGTTTATGTTGAACTCTAGACCATGCCCTTTGCCTGTTCAAATTACCTTCTGCCACTTGTTGTGGCTGTCACAGGCTCCTCTGGGGTGGCAGTTTCTTGGTTGGACCCAGATGCCTTGTCCCTCTGGTGGGTCCTGATTTATTCCTCCTTTCATCTCTGCTCTTTTCTGGCTGATACTATAGCTCCTTTCCAAGGCTTCAGGGTCAGTGTCAACCTTTAGTCCTCCTGGCTAATTCCCATATCTGGAATGGGCTTTATTTGAAAACGGGGTCTATGCAGATGTGATTAAATGAATGATGGTGGGCTGAGAAGATGCCCTCTGGTGCTTTAGGCAGGCCCTGTGTGCGATGAGAGTGTCTTTCTAAGACAGAGGCAGAGAAGAATTTCCCGTGCACATAGATCCAGAGACCATGGACTGCAAAGTTTCAGTGAAGTAGCCACAGACAAGGAGCATCAGGAGTCACCAGGAGCTGCAAGAGGCAAGATGCATTCTCCTAGACCTCATCAAGGAGTACCTCTCTGCCAACATAACCCCTAAACCACAAAGAACAAGTTATGGTGTATTTTGTCATCTCCAAAAAGTTGTCATAAATGTCCCAGGATAATCATAAACCTCAACTTTCAAAGGATTAAAGGAGTGGTCATTGCATACCTGCAACTTCCCAGCCTGCTTGGCCTCAGTAGATTCCAGATTACACACTTGGAACTTCTGGAAAGCTCTGGTCAGCTGTGTGTATGTGTGTGGGTGTGCGTGTGTATTGTATTTCCCTTCACCCCTTATTCAGTGTCACCCCCTATCCAGTGGACACTGGGGCTCTTCAGGATGATGCTACGTTGGATTCTTTGGGTTCACAGGGTACGTGTGTCCCTCAGAAGCCCAGGGAAACAAGACCTCTACCATGGGGAGACCTTACAGTCCACACTCTCAGAGCAGCCCTCCTGCCCCAAATCCTAGACCCTTCACCTTCTTTCCTTTCTTCAGACTCTTAAGGAGGGATTTTCTCCCCAGGGCCCTTGTTTCCATCTAGCTCTTGGGCCAGGATGCCTGGCCAATTGCCCCTTCTACAAGATCTGACTTGTTTAAACCTAAGCAGTGGATTTGGCTTAGGCTCCAGCTGGGACCCACTAAATGCATAAGGCACCTGACCTGTAGTAAGTGCTCAGAAAACAATCCCTTTTCCCAGCTGCATGCCTCTCAAAGGCTACTCCTTGGCGACTACCCTGTTTATGGAACAGTTGTTTCCATTGACATACATAACTGTGCATATGTGTATGTACTTCTATGTACTCACGTGTCTATGAGGTTCTCTGTAGTGCATGAATGGGCATACCCATGTAGGTATATGTTTGCTTGATGTATGTTCATGTGTCCATGTATGTATACATCGTGTATCATTAGTGTGTATTTACCTAAGTTTCTGTGCACATTAAGCATAGAAGTCTTCATATACAGGCTTGTGTGTACATATGTGCTTATGTATATGCTTGTATATACTTTTGTATGTGTTAATTTGTACTATGTGCATGTGTTTCTCTCTGTACATGTGTGCTCATATATTTGCACATATTCATGCATGCTCATGCACAAGCTTGTGTGTTTGTGTGTGCATCTCTGTATTTTTGTCTCAGTATGTTCATGTGTGCACATGTGAATGCTCAACAGTCTGATGGCTGCCCAGGTGGTCTGTGCTTTGAGTTCCATATGAACATGTCCACTGCCTTTGGTAGCTCTAATGCTCACAGCTCTTTCCCCCTTACCACACTGTTCCCTGCTTAGCACATCAGGCTGCTTTGGTGCCATGACCCTGCAATATGCTCTTCCTTTCATTTTTTTATTCAAAGTCTGTCCAGGAACTCATACTCAAGCAAACGGTGGGCTGGAACTTGTCCTCTGCAGAATCACAGCCAAAGCCAGTGCCCAGGATATAACCCTACTTTCCAACCCAATGAAAATGAAAGTAGGGGAGACTGCTGGGTTCCAGGGACTATTTGAATGTAACTGTGAGCTTTTTTTGAGACCAAGTCTCATGTGGCCAAGGTCATTCTTGAACTCCTTATTCTCTTGCTTCTACCTGTCAAGTGCTAGGATTAGAGAGTGCAACCTCCACACCTAGTTTCACCTGGTGATTTTTTTTCAGTTCAGTATTGCCTAATAATTTGAAACGCACTCAATAGTAGAGTGAGGTTGAACAATTTAAATATATATGAGGATATATTTATTCTTATTTTATGTGTATATGCCCAAGTGTATATATGTGTACCATGTGCAAGCCTGGTATGTACACAAGAGGGCATATGGTACCCAGAAGAGGAAATTTGGATCTTCTAGTTGTGAGCTACCCAATGTGGGTGCTGGGAACCAAACCTGGATCTTCTGCAAAAACAGCAAATGTTCATAATTGCTGAGCCATGTCTCTAGTCCCAAGGCAGAGGACTTTATCCTTGTAGCCGAGACCAAGTGCTATAAGATGGAGTCCACCCATTAACTGTGACCTACCAGTCTCATGGGCTCCTGCCTGGGGCCTTGAAGCCTTTGGTCTAGATAGTGTTGAGCTGTCTGTGGAATCTTTTCTCTGAACTTAAGATTTGTCCCTTGAGCTGGTGGTGGTGGCACTGACCTACTGGGTACCTGATTTGAGACCTGAAGAGGATAGACTTGTAAACTTTCCTGAAATGAGAGAGCCAAATGAAAAAAAAAAAAAAGTGAACAGCCAGAGAGAGATTGGGGGTGGGGTGCAGTGGGGCTATGGAGGATCTGTTGAAGTGAATCCTGTCCCCAAGAACAGCCCCTAGAGAAACACACTGAGGGTTTCATCTTTCTGTTTCTATGAGGGCTCGTTGCTGCCTGCCCCTCCTTCCCACCAGCATAGGAACAGGACTGAGGCCCTGATTCCTGGCTCTTGGCCAGTGCCCTTGCCCTGTGTCTGCCCAGCTCAGCAGAGATTGCCAGGCTGTGGAGCACATGCCCCAGAATAGTGCTATGATGCTGCTGGGTGACATTCTATCGCTGGGCCACCACACTGAGTAGCACCTCCCACCCCCAAAAAAGGAGAAACCTGGGGACAGACACTGGATGCCCTGGTTAACAGGCCAGGAGGGTATGGCTGTGTGGGAGAATCCACAAGCAATGTCTCTGAGTGCACCCTTCTGGCCTGTCACTCACACTGGCCTTGGCTGCTCTATTTTTGCTGGCTGGCTGCCACTGCATAGGGAAGCCCCAGTTCTTATGACTTGAGCAGGAGGCCTTGGTCTTAGTTCAAGCCAACTTTAGCGCTCTGGAAGTCTGTTCCTTTTGGGAGAAGCTAGTGTCCCCACTGGACCCAAACTAGAATCTCCCTCAGGATTCAGCTGCAGCCTGCTCTCAGCTCTCAGGGATCTGTGGGGTGCTGGGTGGGAAAGCAGGCTGGCCCAAGTAGCTGCACCAATATGCTGCCTAATGCCAAGGGCTCCTCCTCTCTGCCCTTTCCAGGTACTGGTCATAGCCCAGACTGCAACAGGATTCTAGCATTACGCTTTTCTCTGAATTCCATTTAGACAGGCAGACAGGACTCTTTCTGCTTGGTTATTGATGCTCCCATCCTGAAGGGAGTGAGACCTAGGTTGATATTCCGTAGCCAACAGGTATTTTGCAAATGCTCCACTCTGGGAGGGGAGATGGCACCCCAGGTGTGGCCTGAGTTTTGGGTTCAGCTTAAGAACAGTTGAGGCAATGGAAGAACCAAAAAAGGAGGGGAAATCAGACAGGGCCTGGGCCCATGTGGTCACTTAGGATGTGTTTTTATAGCTCTGGAACTGAGGGTGAGGAGGTCCTTCTTCTGAGGGCAAGGACAACAACAAAGAGGAAGCACAAATGTTAGAAGGTGAACATGGAAATGCAAAGCCTTTGAGGTGGGCTGAGGAGGCCCTTGTTTCACCTCTGCTCTTCTCTTGATTCCCAGTGATGTCCCAGGGAAGTGGCACACAGAGTCATATTGCACAGTGTTTCTTTAATTGAAAGACAACTGACCTCATAAGCAGCACTCCCTCCTGCTGGATGCAACTGATTACCAACCAACTTCTCCCACAGAAGGGACCCAGGATTGAGGGAGGGGGACCTAGCCATCTTGGGTAAAGGGCAGGGGTCAATAAAAACTGGGGGCTCTGGTGGCCTGCTGAGCCTCTCCAGGGGCTGGGAAGCTTCCTGCTCCCCATCTTGATAACAAAGTATGGCCCCTTTCCTGGATAGTATAGAAAGGATTCTGGGCCTCCACCTTCCAGCTTCTTCCAGGGCTGGGGATCAAGTGATGGGCAGGGCAATCAGGGAGATAGTTGCCCCAGATTTTTTTTGTGCAGGGACTGGCCAGAGACCTGTGAAGCAGAAAGCAGCCTGGGGCAGACAGTCATTGTGTGTGTGTGTGTGTGTGTGTGTGTGTGTGTGTGTGTGTGTGTGTTTGTGTGTGTGTATGTATGTAAGAGAGAGAGAGAGAGAGAGAGAGAGAAACAGAAATAGCCAGAGAAGACTGAGATAGATGCAGAGAGATACAGAGACAAAGAGTGGGTGAGAGAGAGAAAGAGAGAGAGAGAGAGAGAGAGAGAGAGAGAGATGAACTGGGTCCAGAGAGACGACAGGGGACAGATCTACAACCCCAGAAGGAAGAGACATGCCAGGAAGCATAACAGGCTTGGAAAGAGAGACTGATCCAGGAGTTAGTAGAGCCAGGTGGTGGCTGCCAAGGGCAGCAGGAAAGGACCAGGAGAGCTAAAAATCAGATGTGGGTGAGGAAGAGGAATAACATATGCCTGGATGGAACAGTAGTTGTGGCAGTGTGCTGTGTCTAACTTTGCTACCCCTCCTGCCACAGAAATCTGAATTTCAGGATGAACAAGAAGAAAGAATAGAGAATCCTTGAGTGGACAATATGAATGAGTGTTAAATCTCAAAAGCTGAGGGGAATGGATGAGGGGGCAAGGCCATGTGTATATGTGCATGCTGGGGAGCCAGGGAGAGGCTGTGGTGGAGCAGGAAGTTAATGTTGGGGAACAAAGGTGTTGTCTTTGGGGCTTTGCTTCTTTGCTTCCCCTTCCCCTGTGGAACATCAGGCTATGTTCCTTCGGAGACTCTCACCAAGGCCACCATGGTGGCTACCACTGCCTCTACTTCTTGTAATTTCCAAACTGGATGGCCAGGTGGTCAGTGACGCAGCGGAAGGTGGCTGGCTGCACTTCCCAGTAAGGCACAGGGTTGTTAAAGAGGCTGATGCCATTATAGTAGGCCCTCTTGACTCCGAAGCCCATGGGGCAAAAGTCGTTGATTCCCACCTTGGTGATGTTGTTGGAGTGCAGATAGACCACCTGGGGGCAGAGCAGATGCAGGCTTTTTGTTAGGGTTCAGTGCCATAGACCACCCATCCCAAGCTGTCCCAGCCTGGGCAGGTGCTGTAAGTTGTGGACAAGATGGAGGATAGATGTAGTAAGAAGGGTCAAGCCTGCCTCCATATTAGATGCTGTCAGTCACTTCTTAGTGTCATTTCATGGTCATCCTTTGAAGGCCACCTGGTGATTTTTCCCACAGTTGAAAGGAGGACATACCCAAGTATGTTAGTGGATATTGGCTGTGATTAGGGCATTGGTGTTTGGCTAGACACAGGTCAGGATGAGGAGCTCATGTAAAGGGTATAATCAAGTGGTGAGTTGGGATGGGTGGGGTAGGGACTGTGTTTGGTAAATTGAGGCCGTAGGAAACATTGATCCTGACATGGTATCTGTGTAGGAAATACGGTGCCTTACATTAGGAGCTCACTGGTGTTAGAAAGGCTACTGGCCACTAGAGGGTGGTCTCAGCCTGGCATTGGCTTGTATGGCTCTAGGGGAGGGTGAATGTGCTTTCTTCCTTTATGAATGGAGCTGAGATAAAATTTGAGGTTCAAAATAAGGTTGGAAAAGACCTAGTTTACCCATGTGGTTGGAAGTTAAGTCAGGGAGGAAGACTCCTCTTCCTCAGATAACCCACAAATGGGAGTTAGCACTGCCTCCCTGCAAAGAGGGAGTGGGCACTGTTCCAGTGAGGTTTGGATGAGGCCATGACACCCAGAGGAGAATCTAGGTCCCTGTTCTGCTCTCTACCCTGGGCCCCTGTAAAAGAGAGGTCAAGGGGATCCAGGCAGTTAAGAGGTTGCTGCAACAACCCCACCCACTCTTAGAGAGCCAGCTCATACCTGGAGGAGCTTGAGGTCTGGCAGGCCAGCGGGTACCCGGGACAGCTTATTATTGTCCAAGTGAAGTTCCCTCAGGGTAGGCAGAAAACTCAGACTCCCATTCTCAATCATCCGGATCTGGTTGTGGCCTAAGCCAAGCCTGAAGATAGATGAATGAGAGGCTATCAGAGGCTGGAGGAGACTAGAACTCTGGGATAGAGGACTTGGGTGCCACCCCATAAACTGCCCTATTGGCTAATGGTTCCCTGCAGCCCCCAAGGGCTACCCCAGCCCCACCTGTACAGCTTGGAGTAGCGAAGTAGGTCCTCCAACTCAATAGCCTGGATTTTGTTGTGGTCCAGGTGAAGTTCATTCAGGGTCTCAGGGAGATCTACCCAGAAGAGAGCATGCTGGGAGGTAAGTGCAGGGTCTGGGGCAGGTAGAAGGCCTGCTCTCTGCTCCAAGAGGAAGGCCCTGCTTAAGCACAGAGGGCAAACCCCCATCAGTGCTCCTGGAGGTCGGGTATTGACACTTTCCTACCTTTGGGGATGCCAGTGAGCTTGGCCTCTGAGATGCGAAGGTAGTTGAGCTTCAGGCCATCAAAGGCTCCTGGTTCAAAGCCACTGTTCTCCAAGGGATTTCCACCCATCTCTAGGAGAGAAGTGTTGTCAGCCTGGGAGCCGGTCAGTGTTGTCACATATAGCACCAGAGCCTGTTCTTTTCTGAACTGGAGCTTTGCTGATCACTGGTTCTTCCTACCTCCTTAGAAAGCAGCTTATGAATTTGCCCAGCTAACTAAATACAAACTCCAGCTGTTCAAGAAGCCTAGCTCAAGGGCTTTGGAACTGTTCTTGGACTCCGGGATCTGGGAAACAAGAGGAAAGTGTGGAGACCCAGAAATAAAGTCAGGGCTTACAGAAAGCCACCCAATTCCTGCTGCTGTGGTGATGCATTGCCCTTCTCTCTTCTCTCTATCAGTCCAGTCTTTCTGTGTCCTATACCTTCCCTTTACCCACAATGATAACTCTTTTTTTTTTTTTTTTTTTTCAGAAACATACTGGTCTTCTTTTATACTATGTTTGAGATTTTTTTTCTTGAAAAAAAATCTGAGCCTTTGTAGCCACCCCAGTCTCCTTCATCATGTCCTGAAACAACCATCTGGAACATTCTGAGGCACACAGGGCTTCTCCATGACTGCACAGGACAGTCCAGGACCCAGCTGTCCTGGCTGGAAGAAATCTCCTCTACCTGTCTCCTTTATGCCTGATGCCAAGGTACAGACTACTCTCACCAATGCAATTCATGTTGCGGAGCCCGCTGAACACGCCCTTGGGTACTTTTCGGATACGGTTGTCATGGATGCGTAGCTCTACCAGGGAGCTGGGCAGGTTGGGAGGAATCTCCACCAGGTGGTTCTTGGAGATGTAGAGTTTCTGCAGCTTCCGCAGAGGGCTAAAGGCCTTTTCATGGATCTTGGAGATCTTATTGTTTACCAGGACCAGGGCCTGAGGCAGAGCAGACATCCAAGGTGAGCATCCCAGCCCCCCCACTCCACCTCCCCTTTCCTCTGCCTCCTTAACTTGCTAATGATGGCACTTGAGAGACATCTGAACCTATTTAGTCTCAAGGAGGCCAGTCTGTGTTGGTGAGCAGAGTGTACGGCAATGAGCTGAGGTTATCTCCAAGCTGCCCTGGGAATGCCATTACTGCCTAGCATATTCTGCCAGGTAGTTTCTCTAAGAGCTATAAGAGAATATAGCTTTGTTTGTTGTACAGAGGAGCCAATAAAATGCAAAGCTTTCAGTCATAAAGAGGACTGACTGAAGGGATTTTGTCTTGCACCCACACTGATAACCCATGGTCTTGGGTGTTCCCACTCTAGCCAGCTCCTGACTTATCTTGGGATTCCATTGGTTCCCAGCCCCGTTTGTGAGTACCCCTCCCCCCAGGCACAGGAACATCAAACTCTTCCTTGGAAAGGGCAGGAGGTAGGAGGAGGCTTACATAGAGGTGCTGAAGGCCTTTGAAGTCATCCTTGCGGAGCTCAGAGATGTCATTGTTCTGCAGGTCTAGCAGTGTGGTGTCAGGTGAGATCTCCTTGGGCACAGTCTTCAGACCTGGGGGCCAGCACCATCACCAGCATAAGCCTGGCTCTCCCAGTCTGTTTGTCACAGCTGGTGTAAAGTGGTGGGCATATACATGCATATGGAAACACACAGCAAAACTAGTACAAATATAGAGACTCTGAGACAACAGGTGCCAGCTTCAGAGCTTGCATATTCTAGTTGCTTTTCATGTGTCAGACACTAGATACCCTCATATACTCATATTCTAACACCTCAGCCTGTGGTGACTCATACCATTCTCACTCCTACCAGTCTACACCCATCTCACAGAAAAGCCTATGTGTCCCTTTTAGTAGGGGATCCCAGGCAGGGCCTGGGCTTCTGTATACTCTCACCCTAACTGCCTAGTGACTCACCCAAGTCAGAGCATTGAACAACCCGCAGGTGGCAGTGGCAGCCAAAAGGACACATGGCACTGAAAGTAGGTGTGAAAGAGTCCAGGTCGGGGACACCTGAGGTGGTGTCTGAGCCTGAAGCCTCCTCATCATTCATCATGAGCAGCCCATCATCCAAGGTGAAGTCCCAGAAGCCCTTCTGCTCAAAGGGTAAGGCCTGGCTCAGGGCCAGCAGCAAGGTGAGTAACCACAGGGGACGCATGGCCAATGTTCCTGGGAGTAAAAAATAAGAAGAGCTTTAGGTCAACAACAGCACTACCATCTGGACCTTTTTGTGCTGTCTCCAGTCTGTCTTCCCAGCAGCAGTGGATAGGATTTTGTGTGTGTGTGTGTGTGTGTGTGTGTGTGTGTGTGTGTGTGTGTGAGAGAGAGAGAGAGAGAGAGAGAGAGAGAGAGAGAAGGGGGCCATATGTTTGCTCATCCCTCACCAGGGATGGATAGGAGGCAGCAGAGGGAGGAGGCATGGGTAAGAGGCACCAGTCAGGGTAGGAGTGCTGGCTGGCCAGGAAGGCGCCTCTTTCCACTCCCCTCCTCTTCCTGGAAGGACTTGGTTTCATTGGGCAATGAAATATCTTCCCAATTAGCTCAAGGCTGCCCTCCTCCCCCAATGAGTCAGCCAGATCCTGCCTCACTGTCTGAGGACTGGGGGTCAGCAAGGCCAATTGGAGACTGAGATGAAGCCCAGCTATTAGCCCCACAGGCCATCTGGCCAATCCCTCCTGAGTGAGCTTGGAAGATTCAGATGCTATTAGTTTAACTGGGCGATGAATGAGTCATCCCCTTCACTGCCTGAGCCCCTCCACAGTGCCCATGTTGTTCTAAGAAGGTCCAGAGGCCAAGGCATGAAGTGGGAGGAGAGGAAAAGGGAGGGAGAGGGGGGAAGGGAAACGGAAAGAGAGAGAGGGCAGGCAGGGAAGGGAGGTGGGAGGTGGAAGATAGAGTCTCCAGTACTGAGGCAGCACCAAACAAGGATCCTGAGAATTAGGGCCATCAGCACTTCTCATCTTCCTTCCTTTCATTCCCTAGGACTCAGCCTATAGAACTTGGGGTTTCCACATTTACCTCTGCTCTTTGTCTGTGCCCATGGCCATGGCATTCTGGAGAGGATCCCAAGAAAAGTAGGCTGCTGCCAGAGTAACTGGGCAGGGTCAGACTTGTCTGGATCCCCTGCCCCCCCCCCCCCCGGCTGAGGCAGTGGGGTGGGAGTGGAGACTTTGCACTGCCTGAGCCTGCCCCTAGCACCCACACCTCCTGTTTAAACTGCATTCAACCACCCAAGCAGGGCCTAGACTTCAGGACAAAACTGGAGTCCCTGCCTCTCTTAGTACTCCTCCTTCCCCAACTCAATGGCAAAGGCTCGGAGTATTTTGGTCTGTTTGCTCTATCCGCTAAATAGGGAATCCGTGGTGGTCTTGCTAGCCTCCTAGGCTTGGATATCTGGGGTTGCCCTGGTTCATGGGTGGACAGGAAGCCCAGCCTCATGAAGATTTGAAGCAGGCCCGTTTTTAGGAGGCGTCATATGAGGTACATTTTGGTGGCAAAGTTGGGATATTTGGGGCTCCATCTGGGCTAAATAAGACCTTCTGAGCTCAACTGCTGGAGGCAAAAGTGGAAGGAACTCAGTTGACAAGGGGGATGGGCAGACTGCTTGCTGTTTTAAAATCCTCAGAATCAGCAGGGGTGTGTGTGTGTGTGTGTGTGTGTGTGTGTGTGTGTGTGTGTGTGTTGGGGTAGGGGGAGGCTGGGACATCCTGGTTTGGTTAGACCTAGGCATAAGCACTGCCCATACAATGCCTGTCAGTCCCAGAAGAAATCTCACCCTGTATTGTTGCTTGGGAAGTCCTAGGTTAGTGGGGGAGGAGAGTATCCACATCGACAGACCCAACCCCAGTGGTTCTCAATGGCCTTCCCTGGCTCCCTGGCTCCCATCGTATATCAGTGGACATAAGGGCCTGCACAGAGGTTAGAGCTGCTTCCTGGAGAGAATAGAGCAGCCTTCTCAAAGGTCCTCAAAGGTCACACAACAAAGTAGGGGGCATAGCCAAAGGCTTTGCTCAAATGCTTTTTTCTATGCAGACATGGTTATGATGATGACTCCTGAGGTCACAGGTAGTCCTCAGCTAGAGGAGTTTCCAGTCTCCTTCATTCCTTCCAAGTAGTCTCAAGATGTCCACCCAAGATGGCCCAGAAAGACATAGCGGAGTACCCCCACCCCCAGAAGGTCTTGGCCCCAGAGTATCAAGAAAGACCATTTCTCCCTCAGCCAGCAGACTCCAGAACAGGGTAGGATCTTGCCCAGGGCAGAAGGACTGGAAGGCTTGGGAGGAGGAGGAAGAGCAGCCCAGACCAGGCAAAAGAGGCTGAAGGGAAGCCAGAGAGCAAGATGGAATGGCAGGGAAGGAGTAAGGCACTGCCTCCACCCCTCTGCACTGACCACCCACCTACCTGTCCCCTCTATCAAAGCTGCTACCCTGAAGGAGCTAGATGAGTCAGGGCTAGAATTTCTGCTCAGCTGAGCTATAGGATCCAGAGTCTACAAGGAAAGATGGCATGGATTGGGGATGCAATTAGACAAAAGACCATCTCCATGGAGTCAACCTAGATCCTTTGGAACTACAGAGTGGCCTGGAAATCTCCACAGGGCATCCCTTTCCAACATAGAAACCTCCTGTAGAAGACTTGTGTGGCACTCAGACACTCAGGACATGATGCTCCTTTGTGGGCATCGCAGCCTCTTCAGATTACAAGCCCCCTCCACCCAGAAAAAGGAGCTGCAGGACCCTGGGTAATACAGGAAAATCCCAATCTGTTGTCAATTTCAGTCCAGGCTCAACCTGGGATAGGAGGCTCAAGGCCCATGCAGAGGCAGGATGGAGTCTGCATGCCTTTTCAGGGCTCAAGGCTTGAGGTGTAGGGGCCAGGTAGTTTTCCCAGCACGGCCTTCATTTTCACTCCGAAAACTGACACTAGACTAGGTACCCATATTCTGCAAGAAAGGAGTTATGCCAAGCACAAAGCCCACAGAAGGGGATTTCATCAAAGCCTTCTTGGTGCCTGTACCAGAAGTAGTGCCACTTTATGATGAGAGAACTGAGGCCTACAAAGAGGAACTGATTTCTCCCAAGACCCCAGTTTATTCAGCCTGAACAGAGTCCAGGTTTGGTCACACTAGTGAGCTTCCAGTCTTGCTGCTGGGCCATGGATGACAGAGGCTTCTAGAAAATTCTGGGTCTATAAGTGGGTACTGCAGACAGCCAGGGGATGGGGAGAATCACTAACTAGGGTGATGGTGATAGTGGTGGTGCTGCAGATAGTATTACATTCCTCCCTTTTTCAACTCCCTCAATCTGATCCCTTATCCCTGCACACTGAGAAGACAGGCAAAGTTGCAGTCAGGAAGGTGTCAGATCCTGTAAGACCTATCGAAAGTTCCTCCCATCCCACTTCCCCCTGCCACCCAGGCTTCCAGGCCTCAGTTTACCTTCATTGGACTCTTTGGTTATGTCCTTGTGTTCCATCAAAGTGAGCTCTGAGCTTGCTGGGAAAAAGCTCCTCAGAGCAAAAAAAAAAAAAAGAAGTGGTCATCATGGTGAGCTGAGCTTCACAACCACAGGGATGGACAAGGGAAAAGACGGCTTCCTGGAGCTTGTGCCACCACCCCAATAGGGCCCTCCTTGTCTGCCCCTCTGAAAGCCAGTGTAGTTCTCCACACAGGATTGCTCTGGGCAAGAGCCAAGCAAGACTTGCTGGCAGTCTCTGAGAACATGGAAGGGCTCTGCCAGGCATTTAGGCCAGGCCAAGGGTGGCAGGGGCAAGGCTTGAGGTCTGGCAGCCTCAGGGAGCTTGCCTGTAGATGTGGGACTGGCAGCTGCCAAGGAACAGACACCGTGTGCAGTCTCAGCAGCCCTGTCCTGAGGCATTGAGCCTTGCTAAACAATCCTATCGCAACTGCTAAAAATGCAAGGTGCTCCCTTCTACCAAGTTCTACTAGGTTTCTGGGACTGTGTAGGTGAGAAAATTTATGAGAGACAGGAGACCCTAGGCACTGTTTTTCCTTCTTCTGAAGGTAAGCTGACAGCTGGCCTGCTTCCTGCTGCCTTTTAAGGCCACCTAGCTCCAGCCTAACACTTGAGTGTCAACCAGAGGGATGGGATGTGTGCTTTCCTGTATGCCACAAGGTTAGCAGAATCCAAGTCTCGTTGGCCAGAGCACATCTTAGTACCTGTGGCCCTGGCACTAACAGAGTAGCTGGGTAGTCAGATACAGCTCTCCAACAGTCTTAGGGGTGAGCTTTATCTGAATGTGGGTATCAGAAGTGCCTGGGATACATAGAAGTGCTGGGTGTATCAAGAGACCGCTTTCTATCCCTCATTCCCTGCCCTACTGAGAAACTTCTGGAAAGAAGCCAGACAGCAAATGACCTTAGTAAGTTGGAAGTACCAGGTTTCCTCATCCCCTTGCACCTGACCCATGTGTCCACTCACCTCCTCCCACTTACCAACAAAGTCTGGGCTCCTACTTACCATGTGCTAGAATTTTCAAAGAACAGGAAGATGTTGTCACTTCTCAATGGTAGGAAAGGAGACTCAAGTGATTTCTTTATCTACCCCACCCTTGGTGACCATAACACTTTCGACATTTGATAAGTGTCTAGTAAGCTGAGAGGCTCAGAGAATTTGTCCTAAACTCTTCCCATGGGACTGACAGTGACATAAAAGTCAGGCTGGGATGTCACTGTGTCTGTCATCCTAAGCCCCACTCCTGGAGGAATAGAGTAGCAAGGCAACAGGTTCCAGACCCTAGAGAGCCCCCTTTCTTCCCATGTCTAGGGGTTCCTGAACTGTCTACCCAATACCAGGATCTCTACGACTTGTCAGGAACCTGGCCGGGGTGGGATTCAGCCCTATGCATTAAGCTGGAAAGGCCAAAACCCTCTTCAGCTTCATTCTTTTCAGGTTAACTGGGTTCCTGGATCAACTATAAGCCCATGGATCAACTAAAAGCTGGAAAGGTCACACCTGGGGCTTCCCATACTCAGAGCAATAAGGAAGAAGGTAATTAGAGTGAAGAGACATACTTGGAGTCCCAGACATATCCTGGGAGCCTTTGGCTGTGGGCTGTAAAAGTGGGGTAAGGGACTTAACTGACCTGGAAGAGGACAGGAAAGAAAGCCCTGTTCTTAAGCCCCAGAGGAAAACTCTAGCTTTATTCTGAGAACACCCGAATCTGTTGCTTTCTGGAAGGCTGGAGGATCCTCTGAAATCTGAATGTGTGAGCAACACCCTCCCTTCCCCATACCCCACCCCATGAAATTTGCAGAAAGGACATGGTGGGTGGCCAAGGTGTGATATGTGATGCTGACCTCCCCCCCACACACACCCAAAAGGAATAGGAGTCCCCTAGAGAACAGGAAGGAGCGAGGAAAGATGCTAACTGCCCCAGAACCTAGTAGCCAGAGCCGGTTAGTTTGTCTTTGGAGGGGGCTCTGCAATCTTTGGCCTATCCATGGCTGGGTGTCCAGGAACATCAATTCACACTGCTTCTATTCCTTGGTGTGAGTGAGACCCTGCCCTGGGTTGTCTCCCTACAACCAATTTACCTCCCTACTATGGAGAAGTCCTGCTGCCAAGACCGTTGGGATGTGGAGGCCAGACTACAAAATGGGTGGGGCACTTGAGAGCAGGGGAAAGGAGGAAGAGCAGGAGGGAGTCATGGTGGGTATAGAGGTAGTCATGTTCTACCCAAAGCACCCCTGCCCACCCACAAGCTCTTCTAAGCTGATTGTATGCCCGGATGCCAGTCCTTGGGAATCTTGTTGGCACCTAGGGAGCATCTTCAGCTTGTCTCAGAACCAGTCATTACAAAGCAGAAAGCTGGTAGACAAGAGGGGAACACAGGCAGAAACTCCTAAGGATGGAACCAGAGCCACCCAGGTGCTATGTCCTTGGCTTAACGACAATTTCCTCTGCCTGGCCCCACTACAGCTCCACCTTGTAGGGTCCTGGACCTCTTACTCTGGGCAGATGGGAGCCTGGTCCCACCCCTAGGGCAGTGACAAGGTACTCCAGTCCCCCAACCTTCACTGGACGTGGCGAATGCCCAATTGACTCTGTCTCTCTTGTTTCTCCTGAATCCCTTGACAGCCCCTCAGGGCCCCAAGCCATGTTGGTCCCTGGGAACATGACACAATTGCACCATTTTCTAACTCCATCCCACCCTCTGCTCATTGTGCATCTCAGCTCAAGAGGGTTCTGAAAATAGGACTGAGGTAACCAGGCAGGCAATCTAGGATCCCTATAGCTGAGGCTCCATGGACCCACACTTTGCTCAAGAGAGGGTGGAAACAGGGCATTAGTCGGTGGTGAGTGTGGAATATCAGGGCAAGGTGCCTGATGTGTGCCTGGGAGCACAAGTCTCTCAGACTACTTCAAGGGGAGACTGTGCCAGTGCTGAGTTTTGCATTGGCCCCATCCTTCCTGACCTGGCCAGGTGCCAAGCCTCCAAGAAAGGCTGAGCTGGGAGAGCAAGGCTAGCAGGAGTGGAGGCTGTGCCTGGACCTTGCTATGAAGGGATAGGGCTGTGGGTAGAGCTACCATGCCAGCCATCCAGCCCTGCCTCAGTGATGCTCTGGAGGTAGCCCAGGGGGGAGTTCCCTGCCCACCCTCCCAGAAGCAGAGAGGGAAAACATGGGTGAGCTTAGCAACTGAGCACAGTTTAGAAGGGAAAGGGAAAGGAAGGCTAGGAAGAAAGTTCAGGGAAGAGAGAGAGTGTGGGGAGAAGAGGCTGAAATGGGATAGAGACCAAAGGGTGTTGATGAAACAACACAAACCAGGAGCCTTTGGTGGATGCCGTGGGAGATAAAGAAAGAAGTAAGGAGGCAGTGGAGGTACAGACACTGAGACAGCAAGACTACAGGTTGAGGTAGTAGATGCAGCAGGGCTGGTGGGGGACAACAGGATTGCCAGCATCTTTGGGTTGGTTGAGGGGACAGCATAGTCAGGAATGAAGACAGCAAGGGCAGACTGAGGTCTTTGTGAGGAGAGTGGAGTCAGTTTCAGGCTTGATTAGGCCCTACCTGGGGAGGGGGAAGCAGCCAGGTGCAGGCTGGTTAGTTGGTGGGCTAGGATGTCAGGCTGTCGGTGTGTCTGTCAGGCAGGGCCAACCGGAGCAGCTGCTCACTCCTGGGCAGTTCGCGGAGAGAGGGAGACAGAGGCGGTGGGAGGGAGGCTAAAGGCTGGGCGGGCCTGGCCGACAGGGAGGGGACAAACAGGGAGGGGTGGAGAGGGAGAGAAGGAGGGAGGGGGCTGGTGGAGCAGAGAGGGAGCAAAGGAAGGAGGAAAGGCAGCTGGGAGGGAGGGGGCAGGCTTCCTGCCCCCCTGGCAGCTTCAAAGAAAGCAATTTTCTTGTAGATGGCTGGGCTATGTGGCACCCCTCCCCCTCACACTCTCCCCCAACTCTGGCCCCTGCCTCAAGCACAGTTTGAAAGGACACACATTCACTTACTTAGGGACAGATCCTTGGTGTCTCTGGGCAGACAGCTTTCCAGAGTCAAACTTTCCACTGTCCAAATGGGGATACTGAGGTGGTTGCTGGCAGCTAACAAGCAGAAGAAAGTGAGAGGAAGATGAGCGGGAGGTAACCTGATGGCTAAGACAGTGAGTGGTTCTAATTCCACCCAGACCCTCTGCCTGGTCTGAAACCAGGGGGTAGTTTGGGGATCTAAAGGATTGTAGTTTTCTCGAAAGGCTTGATCTAGGCTCCTGTCTGTAAGACTTTCCTCTTCATCCCTTCCTCCTTTAAGAAGGTGTTTGCTCCCAGGTTCTTGAGACCTTTTTGGTTCACATCTTTGAAACCTTTGAGAAGCTGGCAAAACTCATTTGGAGAAGAGGAACCAAACTTCTCATCTTCTTTCTCAACCCCTAAAGGCTGGCCAGGAGGCCGTAGCCATGGTGGGGGCATTTCTTCTGGTCATTTTCTAGGCCTAACTGGGCTAGCCTGCTAAATCTCAGCTGCTTCTGGAGGGCCAAAATGAGTCATGGTCCCTAGTGTACCATCTACCTAACCAGTGAGGTCTTACCTCTCCTATGTCCTTAGATGGTGGAAGAGACTGAATCAAGGAGCCACACTGAAATCTGAAGAAGGAATGAGGGACCAAGAGTGGGGAAGAGAAAACAAGGAAACTTCAGGTGAGGGGAAAATCTCAAAGGGGCAGATGCAGAGGGAGGTAGAGGCCCACTGGATAGAGGGCAAGGCGAGGGGTGAAGGTCAATGCAAGTTCCCAGCTGAGGACAGAGTCTCCAATAAGGATTTTGCCTGGAGCCAGAATCAGCTCACTGTTGAGCTTTCCTTCAAGAACCTTATCCTCAGGCTGCTGAAAGGAGGAAAATGGGAGAAGCAGGATATGGATTGGGAGCCTGTAGCTACCTTTGGTTTCCATGGTCCAGACCAGGAGAGGGATGAGCACACAGGCCCTCCAGCCTGAGCCTGTTGCTTCTGTCTGCTCTCTTCCTTTGTTTGTTTGTTTGTTTATTCCTTAATTTATATATATATATAAATATAAATTTATATATATATATACATATATGTATGTATATGTATATATTTAGAGACAGGATCTCATGTAACTCCAGCTGGCCTTCAACTAACTCTGTAAGTGAAGCTGGTCTTGAACTCCACATCTCTGCCTCCTGAATGCCAGGATTGCAGAGTACTTTCCCATGTCCCATCTGTCACATCTTTTAGGCTTTTATTTTTTTTCTCATCTTTTCAGTACTGGCAATGGGGGCAGGATCTTGTGTATGCCAAGCAAATGGTCTCCCATTGAGCTACTTCCAGCCCCTGGCTTTTGCTTTTGTTCTATCTATACTCAAACATACCCAGCCATTGACAGAGTAATAGCCTAGAAGCTACAAAGCCTCATGGAACCTCCAATTCTCTATTCACAGCCGCTTTGTCATAAACTCCGGCCCTGATCTCCAGTGGATTTGGACTCCAATACCTACTCATCCAGGCTAAACGTGTCAGCAGAGACCAGGGTTGAAGCAGGTCCAAGGCACATAAGGAACATTCTGCTTGTTGAGTGTAGCCAATGGCAAAAGGCCACGTTATGTCTGGCCTGTTCATGTGAGATGTCCAGAATAAGCTCTCCAGTAGATTCAAAGAAACAGCAGAGGAGTAGGAACAGGGGAATAGAGGAGGGACAGCTGAGTACATGCATCTTCTGGGCTTCAAAAATTATTACATTTTACTTATTTTGTGTGGGGGGGAGTGGGTAGGTGTACATGTCATGACATGTGAGTAGAAGTCAGAAGACAGTCACTGGAAGTTGTTTCTCTCCCTCCATCATATACGTCCCAGAGACCAAAACTGAGGTAATCAGCCCCACTGAGTCATCTCACCAGTTCTGAGTCTTCAGTTTGAAACAATAGAAGTGCTCTGAATGAAAAACTACACACTTTGTGTTTTATATATCTCTTATCACTTTCCACCCCATTTTGGAGATAAAGTAAACTTGAACTCATGGTAATTCTCCTGAATTTGCCTCTTGAATGCTGAGATTACAGGAGTGGGCATTACTACACCCAGCAAGTATATTTCAATAAATCTTTCTTTTTGTTTTAATTTTTGAGATATGGCTTCTTGTAGCTCATACTGAACTCAAATTTGCTATATAGTCCAGAATGACCTTGAACTCCTGATCCTTCTGCCTCTACCTCCTGAGTGCTGGAATTAGAGGCACATGCCACCATGCCTAGGTAGGGTTTTCATTTTAAGGAAGAAACCTCACAGAATATATACCCACTGCCCCAGGCACCTGTGTACAAAGTCCTTATTAAATATGGTACCACCTGGCCTGAGCCTACATTGTTCTAGGAGTTGTTATTCAAGCCTCCAAAAGTCCCAGCCTTCCAAGAGAATTACCCTGGAGCTAGTGATCACAAGATAGAGCTGCCATGCCCCACTAGATCAGTGGTTCATGACCTTCCTAATGCTGCAATTCTTTAATACAGCTCCTTATGCTGTGATGACCCCAACTATTAAATTATTTCATTGCTACTTCATAACTGTAATTTAGCTACTCTTATGAATTATAATGTAAATATCTATGTTTTTCAGTGGTCTTAGGCTAAGGCGTTCTTAGTTTAATGAAAGGTTAATTCAACTCTCAAAGGAGTCACGACCCACAGGCTGAGAGAACCACTGCACTAGAGTTGACTCCTAGGGCATAGCCAAGTTCTACAAGAAGGCAGGTTTGTATTCTTCTTTGTGGCCTCAACAGAGCTACTACACCCAACATCAGAGAGAGGCCCAAGAAGACTTTCTAGAGACACCACAAACAGTGAGCAGACTAGGACATGTAGAAGAGGGCCTTTTCCTTGCTGAGGGTGTAGGGAACACCTGAGAAAAAAATGTGCCCCAGTGGTAGGTGGGAGGCTGTCTTCCTTCCTGGGTGGAGCTTGGGGTAGTAAGGAGGTGACCGTTTGGCATGGTGGCCAGGAGAAGAGTACACTGTGCACTTGGACATTCTTCCTCTAAGTTAGGCGATAGGCCTGGGCAGCACTTCGGTAACTATGGTTTTGTGACTGGAAGGTCCTTGTGTCTGTGGTTTGCAATATGCAATAAGCTATAACTGCATGCCCAGTCCAGGGCCCACTGAATCACTCAGCCTGGCCCTCTAATTTGGAGGCAACTCCCAGACCATCCAGGCAGCACCTCGGTCTTTGAGTCTGCCCCTCTCCCTTCCCTCCAAGGAGGCCCAGAAACAACCTGGACCCCAGCTGTAGCAAGGCTGGGAACTGAACATCCTTGCTGTCTAGCAGTTCAGAGCAGCAGCTGCAGCATTTCTCCTACCCTCTGGCCTCCCATGCCTTGAAGGAGGAAGGGAAGGCGGGGGTGAAGGGGCAGTCGGGGGAGACAAGACAGGAAGGAAGAATAGGCATTTCCTGTAGCCTCCAGGACTCCTAAGGAGGAGGTAACAAACTACACAGCTGTTTTAACTCCCCAGGAACCAGGGCAACCTTGTGCGTGGGGGGTTGGGAGACAGAGCTCATCATCTTCAGTACACCTCTGTATGTGACGCTAGGTTACCCCAGACAGGGACAGGACCCATACAACTCTAGCTTACATGATTCCCCAGAAGCTTGGAGAAGGTTAGACTATCTTGAGGAGCTACCATGCCTCCCCTGGCCTGCATTACAGCCTGAGAAGCCCTTTCTTTTGCTCACTAGAGCCAAGAATGTGAGGAGGAGCCTAGCCCTTTAGATATATGGGAAGCACATTCTTGAGCAGCCAGCACTGCTTCTGGGAGAAGATCTACTGCTGTGAGCACCTGTCTTGGGTACCTGCACTGCCTGGGCACCTGGCTAGGAGACACTGCTGACGTCTTGTTCAGAGCAGCTGCCCTACGTCCAATCATTATGCAGTTACTCCCTTGGCTTGCCCAGGGAAAACCCCGTGGCAAGAGCTGACAGAAAAGCAGTACATGAAATATATAGAAGAGGCTATGCCTTGTGGAAGGGCCACGGAGGAAGGGAGCTAAGAAAAGGGTAGAGGCCTCTTTTCCTAGGCAGAAGGATCTCAGCCTGGCCTGTGTGGAAAAGGACCTGGCATCAGCTACAGCCTGTCCCCCTACAGCTGGTTTGCAGCTGTTCTTGCCCTAGCTTCAAAGCTGAAGGGAGGTGTGTGTGCTGAGAGAGAGAGAGAGAGAGAGAGAGAGAGAGACAGGGCACCTACAGAGCAGCTGTGAACACGTTGGTTCTCTGTGAATACAAAATGTGGACTTTTGGTGAGAATACATGGGGGCAGGCAGGGTCTGGAAGCCTGGCAGGTGCCCCCTTGCAGAGGTGACAGCTGCTGAGAAAACTGACCCAGAGGTTCCTCCCACCAGAGCTCCTGCCAACCCAGCTGCTTAGCTAATGAGTCTTTGGGCTTCAGGGTCCTTCTGCTAGTCCATGTTTTAAGTCCCTCCCAGTCCTGTTCCCCTAGTATGTCCAGCCAGCCTGGTGGGTGACTGCTGCTTGCATCTTGGCTCTATACAACACTTCTCTTGTTTGTTCTGCCAGTCAGTGTTAAGGGACAGTCCAGTGCTTGGCTTTTGGATAAACTGAAGAGACCCAGGAGACACTTTAGAACTCAAGGGAATCTGCAGTGTTTGAGTTGAACAGGTAGTGGCCTGGTCCATGTGGAATTTACATACTGCTAGACTGTGAGCAAGACCATGCCTGGAGAATCAAAGAGATGGTGGGCAATGAGTGCACTAGCCTGATGGGGCAGGGAAGACTTGCAGAGAAGAAGGCAGTACCCTAGGCTGTCTTTCAGCACTCTCTGTAGTGCTCCTGTAGGCTCCCACACAGCCAGCTCTGAGCAAGGGGCCTCAGCCTTAAGGACAATGCCCAACTAGAGACATTTCACATGCATGTCAGGGCCACTTCTTTAGCAGGCATCTTGCCCAGAATGCCCCAAGTTCACAGTCTTGCTAGATCCTCACTCTCAGCCTTCTGGCTATGTCCATGGCTGTGCCCATGCCCTTGATGGTTGAACACAGTCAGGGTAGGAGATCCATAGTCTCTAGAGGGCAACTCCTACTACCACTAAAGTGGCTACTGAGTGATGACCTGGAGCCTCAAGCTGGTATGAAATGGATGTTTGGTGTGTGTGGAGGTACACTCTGGGTACAGGAGGTAGAGCAATTAGGGATACCACTTCTGCCAACATGCCCAAGAGATAGCTGAGGTAGTGCTAGTGAGCCTAGCCTCCACTGTCTGGGAGCTTCCAAGTGCTGATGGCCAAGGCGTGGCTGGTGAAAGCAGGCACTCTCTACACCAGGAGCTTTTTTTGACCTTCCCCTGAGGACATAATCACACAGCATCTCTCCCCTCTGGGCCACCAAGGCTGTAATTTCAGGGATTGAAGGGGCTCCTTGAAGGCCCAGCCTGCTTCTGTCTAGCTATCTTTAAAGGCACAGTCTGGGGCATGGTCAGAAGAGAGAAAGTGGACCAGGACGGTCCTGTGACTTACGTGGATGGTCTTCAAAGCTGAGGAGCCAGAAAGAGACCATGAGGCACTCTGGGAGGCTGTGTTCTTATTTTGAATAAAGCTAGACCTTAAGCGTGCTGCCTGGCTCTGCCTATGGTCTATGGAACCTGAAGGCTCTTGTTACTCTACTGGAGTCTAGTGAGGACCTGCCTTTCAGGCCTTCTAGCCAGATGCCTGGCAGAGGACAGTACATACCCTGAGGACTACAGAACCTAGCATCTACAAGTGATGGCAGCTGCTATGGGATTAGTATCTAGGGTGGTCTTGGTACCAAGCGTAGCATGTTGAGCAACTTATCCAGACCTGGGGTCTAAACCAAGAGGGAGGTTTGTTGTAATAGAATAGGGAGACCAGGCATGAGCTTGTGGGTTCCAGAACTTGGAAGGTGATTGCATGGGGGGAGGCAGATAAAAAGGAGTAGAGGTACAAAGTCCTGTTGAGGTCTCCTGTAGGAGACACAGATCAGCCCCATCACTCCCCATTCTCATTTTCCACTTGAACTCGACAGCTACAGAAGTACCCTCTGGTCCCCACTGCCATTACCTTCAGTCCCATTCTGTTACCTCAGTGTTCCAATTTAATTTAGAGATTTATGAGTATCTCCTTTTTTACCACATGACCCTAGGCACCCTATCTCAGCCAACACCACCAACTAGGTTTCTATTGTTGTAATCTCTCAGAGGCTCAGCACCCTGAGGTTTTGAGTTGGACTGCCTATACTGCTGGTGCCAGCCAAGTGACTACCAAAGGGAGAAGCAGGCCAAGTAAGCATGGCATCATGGAATAAAGGATGTTGGGAAGATCAGCCCTGCCTGGGGTTCTTTTGGGGCTTGTCGCTTGTACTACAAGCCAATGTCTGTTGCTGGTCAGCCCCTCTCACATCACCACAGGACTGAAGGTCCTGGCCTCCAAGTGCTGAGACCCTCTAGCTCTAAGTTCCTGACTTTCTTGGAAAATTAGATCATCCTTGCCTCAGCTTTGCCTTGTTTGCTGGGCATCCTTAATTACTTATGATGTGGGGACATAAAGCCGTGTTCCTTTTGTCTCAACTTTGTATCAGCCCAATTCTAGATCACTCTTTTAGGGCTAGTAGAGTTAGGTTGATCACAGCCCAATTCAAGCTTGATCAGGATGTGAATCAAAGAATCATCTCATAGAATTTTTAAATTTAAATTTCCTGCATCTGTGTGGGGAGCATCACAGTAGGTCCTCCTTGTCCCAGGCTCTGCCACTGCTTAGCAGTCTTATAGATAAACTGGAAATAACTCAGGAGCCATTCTTGAGGAGTGCCTGTCCTTTGCTCTCCTCTACCCATGCATCTTCCAAGTTCTGGAACCCACAAGCTCATGCCTGGTCTCCCTATTCTATTACAACAAACCTCCCTCTTGGTTTAGACCCCAGGTCTGGATAAGTTGCTCAACATGCTATGCTTGGTACCAAGACCACCTTAGATACTAATCCCATAGCAGCTGCCATCACTTGTAGATGCTGGGTTCTGTAGTCCTCAGGGTATGTACAGTCCTCTGCCATGCATCTGGCTAGAAGGCCTGAAAGGCAGGTCCTCACTAGACTCCAGTAGTGTAACTAGAGCCTTCAGGTTCCACAGACCATAGACCATACCCTGTCCTCAAGGTTCTAGACCAGGGCTTGGAATTTGTTGCCCTGACACACGGTGGGCCTCCTTGACTCATTAGTTCAGCAGGGCTAAGAAGAGGGAGGATGGGAAGTCTTAGCTACCTAGCTCACACATCCTGTGCCTTCTGGGTCTGAATTGAGACTGTGAAGAAGGAGGGGCTGGATGGACTAAGAGGCCAGAGCAGGATGGGCAGGGCCTGGAGTGACTAGGCTGGGAAGGAAGAATTGGGAAAGCTGGGAAAGCAGGTCCAGCGCCTCCAGGGCTGCTGACCTCTGACCCAGCCCAAACAGGAAGTGCCATATCTGTGGGCCTAGACCCCAGAGGAGAAGGAATGTGGGGATGAGTCCAAAGTAAACATTCCACCAGCTTCCTAGTCACCCCCACTCCCAGTCTGCTTGTCCTATTTCTGCTGAGAATGTGGTGGTGGGGGGAGTAGGAGGGAATTGCTGCAGAATAAGAACAAAGCAAGACTGAATTCACAGGCCCAGAGCTTAGCTGGAACTGGTGGCAGTTTTAGAGCTCGATAGTAGGTATTTCTTTGTGCTCTTCCTCTTTTTATACCCCAAAGCAGGGACAGTCCTTCTGATGGATTCTACCTGCCTTGCCACGGTGATGCTCTGGTCTCTTAAGCTGTGGAAACAGGGACCCCAGACTTTTCCCTGTGGCTCTCTTAGCACAGGCAAGACTGAAAGAAAAGTCCATCCCAGGACCTCCCAAGACCAAATTCTAAGCACAAAGGAAATTTATTTGTCCCAGGGGCCAGGGATAAAGGACAAAGACAGGAGATAGAGGAAGAGGGAAAAGAGGAAGGAAACAAAGGAGAGGGGGAAGGAAACAAAGAGAGGGGGAAGGGATATTTGTCCTAGAGTGGGACAAAGGACTGCCTCTGGATAGAGGAGACAGACAAGGCCCATAATCAAACGGTGATTTATAAAGGCAAAAGAGGAAACTCTGTGTTAGGATGAGGTGTTCAGTTCTGATTGGGCATGTTAACTACGTGAGTCAAAGAGGGCTTCTAATTGCTAGACTTCAGTACTTTGACAGCTGGACCTGGGTAGTCAGCCTCAGGAGAAGGAAGTGGCCAAAGAAGGGAATAGACCTTGAAGCTTAGCTTGAGGAATGTAATCTAATGGCTTTTGTTTGTTTGTTTGTTTTGTTTTGTTTTGTTTTTAGTAAGGCAGAGGGAATTGGGAGAAGGGCAAGGCTTTCAAGAGCTATGCTTGCCATGCTCAGGACAGCTAGAGCCCCTTCAAAGACAATGCTCCAGTGGCCTGGGGCCTCCTCAGAGTAATATCTTCAGCCCAGTACAACTGGCCAGCCCTGTCTTCAGGACTCAGCCGGGCTGAGCCATTACCACTCTGTTACTACAAGCTGGTCAGGAAGTCAGTCAGTGACTTGTATCAGGGAACGGTCACTGCTAGAGCCCCAGAGCTGGGCCTCTGGGGCAGGCCTGGTTTTGCACAGACCAAGACTTAGTTTAGTCTCCAGTACCTGCTGGGTGAGTGTAATAACTCTGTCATCAGGCCCAATATAACCTGCTTCCACAGGAAGCGAGGTGTATGCCTTTGGGCAAATTGTTTTACCTGCCTGCATCTTAGTTTCCCATCTTCAAACTGTGTGTAGAACCCTGGGGATTGAGCAGGTTGACTTGGGATGGGTATACATGGACAAAGATAAGGGTCATAGGATATGGAACAGATACTGGAGCCTTAAAGGTATTAATATGCAGCAGCCGCCAGCTCCTGGCTGCTTTAGGACAAAAGCTTTAAGCTCCTCTACCAAACTGCACCAGCCACCAAATACCACTGTATATCTTAGCCCAGCACAGGAAAACCTAATAGAGAAGAGGGCTCAGCTACAGGTGGTTCCTGGAACGATTGGGGCCAGAACTCTGATGAGGACAGAAATGTAGGGAGGCTCTCAGAGGAGCTGTGGGGACCAGGTCTCTGAGCCCCTTGCTGATGAATATGGTAAGGCATGGCGAGGGATTCCGTGGCAAGGAGAGCCAGAGCTCGAAGTGCATGCAGCTTAAATCTGAGGTGGATGTGGGGGCTGCAGAGGCTTGAACGAGGTGCATTTATTACATTAAAGTGTAAAGCAGTGTTCTCTCAGCCTCTTGAACTCCACCAGGTCATTTGCTGAATTAAAGGGCTTTTATCAATTATGTGAAGAAGTGGGGGCATCTGAAACTGTCCCTGTGGTGCAAAGATCAAGTAGAGTTTAGCTTAGGTGTTCCTGCCCCCACCAATAAGCAGTGTGTGTGTGGTGGGGGAGGTTGGCAGGGCAGGTTAGCTGAAGAACCACAGTATTGTAGCCCTAGATACAAAAGAAGGCTAGGGATGGGGTGACACAAATTGAGGGCGTATTTCAAGTTGTGTGTATGTGTCTGTCTCTATCTCTGTCTCTATCTTTGTCTCTGTCTCTCTCTCTCTCTCTCTCTCTCTCTTTCTCTGTATGTGTGTGTGTGTTTGTTAATATGTTGGAGTCGTGGGCCACATATGTGTCACAAATGGAATTCAAGGAACATGAGTCTGTGAAAATAGTGGCAAGGGGAGATATGAATCCAGAGAAGAAGGTCAAGCAGCATGCAGAGAGAGAGAGAGAGAGAGAGAGAGAGAATGACATGGTTGAGAGAGAAAGTAGTATAATGGAATGGGAACTTGGGAGGAGGTGAGTTCCCAGCCCCTCATACTCAGTGCTTAGTACCTGGGACCCACCTCCCTTGCTGACTTGTATAAGAGCTCTGGTTTCCCTCTGCCATCCAATGCCCAGATTCAGCTGCCTGAAGCCCACTCCCTTGGCTTCCCAAACACAGGCATGGTGCTACATCCCTAGCTGGAAAGGAGAATCGTCCTCCTGTTGTTCTTAGCTTCTCTTAGACCTCTGAGGCCTGAGCGTGAGGTACCAATGCTAGTCCAAGCTCTTCTTGTTGGCTGCATCTTTTTCTCTTGGCTGGAGTAACTATGGGTAAATATTAGTGGCCCTACTTGATTTTATTGGGGCTTAGGTGCGGCACCTGCAGACCCTTGAACCTCAGGAGGCTATGTGAGACTGTATGAGTTGGGATTGCCTGAAACTGGTTATGATAGAGCAACAGCTCTGCCAGGGAGGTTGTATAGGCCCAAAATGGACGTTCAGCCTGCTATGTGACAAGTGCAAGAACTGCAGGGAAGGCTTCATGTGTGCAAACACATAGCCTGAGATGTGCTTAATGACACAGTGAAGCAGCATTGGGTGCCTCAGGCTCCATTGCAGAAAAGAGGGAACATGTACCAGCTGGTTGTGGGACAAGTCAAGGGTCTTCAGCTTCCTGTAAGGTGGTACACAGTTGCAGAGAGAGCTGGTTGCCTGAAGGGCTCCAGTGTACCAGGCCCAGCTACTGAGGGGGCTGTAGACACTAGAAAGCCATACCCGACAGAAGCCCTGAGTCCATTCCTAAGAGAAGCATGAAGCTGTGTCCCTAGAGGGCACTTGCCACCTGCAGCTCTTCTCAGCGCAGACACATAGTACTTCTGAGTCAGGCCACATCCTATGTGCCTTTGTTCTCTCTGCTGCATTAGTCCACCATTCCTTGTAGACATTTACCCCTTCTCTCACTCCTTCCCCTTCCTCTGTGCCTTGTCACATGACCTCCTGGCCTCTTGGGCCTAGCACCTAACAGAGACTAAAATCTGTACCCCCTGTTTGTTTTAGGTCCTAGAGTCCTCTCCTTCTTTCTTTCCCACTCTCCTTTCCCTTTTCCCATCAGCAAATCAGTGTTCCCC
Source organism: Psammomys obesus (assembly GCF_907164565.1). Classification (NCBI taxonomy): domain Eukaryota; kingdom Metazoa; phylum Chordata; class Mammalia; order Rodentia; family Muridae; genus Psammomys; species Psammomys obesus. Next base: position 988,526 of record NW_026596129.1, read on the forward strand.
CAGCCCCTTGAACTCCACTGGGTCATTTGAATGAAAAGGCCTTCATTGATCATGTGAACAAATGTGGGCATCTAAAACAGTCCCACTGGTGCAAAGATCAAGTAGATCTTAGCTTCTTCCATGTAGAAATCAGATGATGGGGGTGGGGAGGAGAGAGAGAAAAAGAGGGGGAGAGAGAGAGACAAAAAAGAGAGAGAGAGAGAGATATCGATCTACTGGGACAGAAGGATTTAGGGAAGCTAGGCTGATGGTGGTGATCAGGTCATCACTTTATTCTGAGCCTCTGTTACTTCATGGTGTATCCCTGAGGTCCTGACTCTGCTGGCAAGCAAGATCTGGTCCTTCCAAGACTGAAAGAGCAGAGGAGCGGTAATGGCCAGAATGGGTGAAGGCAGGAAAAGTGGCTTCTTTCACTGAGCTCTCACCCCCCACACACACACAGTGCCTGTGGAACAACCCACTGAGGCAGCTCCTCTGTCTCCTATCCCTGCAGGCTGCAGCCTCCATGCCTTCTACCAGCAGAGAAAACACCACAGTGCTGCAGTCAAGGAGACGCAGGGGCTGAGCCTGTGTTTAACTGGCAGCCAGGCCCCTGCCCAGGCCCCACATCATCGGCAGGCAGCAGGGAGGGGAGAGTGGAAAGCAGCTGGGTGGCCCCTCCCAGGCTGCTGTCTGCTTTCTTTTGCCCCCTTGGCAAGAGGGGGAGAGGAAAAAAGAATAATTAAACCCAAACGTCCTGGTAACTTTTTCCTGGAACAAGAAGACACAGGATGGGAGGCTCTGGTCCTGGGAATGAGGGGCGGGACTGTCTGTGGACCCTTGCCTTCAGTCCACACTCCAGCCTGTTCTGTCTTGGCGATCCACAGATCTTCATTAGCCTCTTGATAGCCCTCTCCTAACCTCCCTTAGCTTGTCCCACTATTTTTTTGATGTTTTAATTTTTTTTTATATAAATTACAGTTTATTCACTTTGGATCCTAGCTGTAGCCCTCTCCCTCACCCTCTCCCAACCACACCCTCCCTCCCTCATCTCCTCCCTTGCCCCTCCCCAAGTCCACTAATAGGGGAGGTCCTCTTCCCCTATTCCACTCTATCTGGAACAAGATTCTGTCCCCTTAATCCTGTTGCCTCCGGTCATTGTCATGGTGAAATGTCTGTATGTGCCAACACCCTAACCAGCTATTCAAATCAGAGGAAAAGGATCTCGTTTTAGAGCTTTCTGAGGGAACCTGCTCTCTTGTACCTAGGTTCTAGGTTTCTGTTGTGTTAGAACACCCAGTTATGGGGCTTTGTGATGGCAGCTCTAGGGCAGACACCACTGGTCTCTGTCCTGCCCCTTCCTTTCGTGTCCCTTCTTATAGCTATCGCCTCAGCTAAGACCAGCTCTGAGCCAGCTCCACACGGGGTTCCTGAGTGCCAGCAGGGCAGGCATGGATATGGCTGAAGAAGGAGGATCTTGAGGTTGAAGGGTGTGTCGGGTAGGGGAAGGCCATAGAAACTGGCAACAGCTTAGAGGAGCAGGTGGTGACAGATTCCTCTGTCACCATCTGAGATCAGGCCTCTGCTAGAGATCCTCTGGAGTTTTCCAATTCCATGCTGCCCTATGTAGTTTCCTGCCCTATCTCTGTGTTTCTGGGGCCTTTCCTTCTTTTTGAGTTTCCATGTGCATGTCAGGGGAATGTCTCCCAAGGGTAGACACTCATGGGAGATTGATCCATGCCTGGAGTGCTGGGTGGTCCTCCTGAAGCTAGCTTTTGTTGAGGGAGGCACACTAAGGCATAGCTGCAATTCAGAACACTTTATCATTTTTTTGAGGAAGATGGTGCCCGGTTCCTAGAACTGGGCCTCATAAAGAAGGTCCAATGCTCGCTTTATGCCAAGGATCCTGGCAGCATGGGCTGGCTAGGTCATGACTCAGGGTGAGTCCCACAGCTCACATCTCCAGAAAGCACTACCAAATGGTGGGAAACATTTCAGGAGATGGTGTGCTCCAAGAAATCATGGGCTTTACTCAAGGTAATGGTAAATTTTGATTTCCGGCTACATTTGATTCATAAGCAGCTATGATATTAGTGAGGCACACCTGTGTGTGTGTGTGTGTGTGTGTGTGTGTAGGGATTCCAGAGAAGATTGAGGACCTGCTCTGAATGTAAGTGGCACCATCTTATGGTCCTAAATTGCATAAAGGGTGGTGGGGGGAGGAAGCCAACTATTTTAGTAGGCTTTCTATTGCTGTGATAACACCATGACCAAAAGCAACTTGGAGAGGAAAGGGTTTATTTCAACTTACAGTTTCCAGCCCATCATCAAGGGAAGGCAAGGCAGGCACTGAAGCAGAAATCATGGAGGAATGCTGTTTATTGGTTTGCTCCTCTTGGTTTGCTCAGTCTGCTTTATTAAACAACTCAGAGCTACCTGTCTGGGTTGGAGGTCTGGTAAAACCTGTGGTTGACTGGGCCTTCCCACATTGATCTTTAATCAAGAAAAAGTCCCACAGACATCCCCACAGGCTAATCTGATGGAGGCAGTTCATTTGAGGCTCCCCTCTCCCAGCTGATTTGTGTTAAATTGACAAAAACCTGTGTGGAGATGTCCTTGTCATGCAGATCGTTCCCTTGTACCTCCAGCATCAGCAGTTGCCTGAGCTCTTTTGGGGCAAACAGAGGGACTGGGTGAGATGACTGTTGTTTCCTTGCTGCTTGTGCCTCTTCACTGCTTCCCAGCTGCCCTGGTCAATACCCCTTCTGCACTCCAAAAGCTGCTGTGCTGTAGGCCCTGCAGGAAACTGTCGTTGCATTTGAACTCATGTGGGGGAGCAGAGCAAGGCTGGCAATTCGGGCTGTGAATTTTAGATTAAGCTGCTTCAGCTGCCTCTGATTCTAGGAGGAAGGGAGAGGAGGTAGGATAGGGGTCTATCCACTTTTGGTCAGGGCATAAGCCTTCCTGGGCATGACTTTATGCTCATCTTAGCCAAGGAACCCCTAATTGGCTTCATTGTGGCTTCTTAGCTGTCACTGAACCTAAGCCGATTGAGGAATCTACTGCAAAGGGGACTTCCCCAGTAGGTCCAGTACCCCAAATCATGGGATTCATCCATGCTGGCGAACTTTCTGCAGCGCTTTTTCTAGATATGACCTCTGGCAGCTGGATGTTGTAGACCAATGCAAAGCAACAGACAATGGACCATTTCGGCCTTCTGAAACTTGCAGTCCCCATTCCCAGACCCAGGCCCAGGTGAACAGGCTTCAGTGCACCTTGGAAGCATGGACATGTAGGTCTTACCTGTCCAGTTTGTTCTTGCTCAGATCTAGCCATTCCACTTTGGACAGTCTCAGGAACATGCAAGCTGAAACTTTGGCAGTTTCATTCTCTGTATACATATAGGGTAACTATGCACCATCTTCTGTCCTCCCGTTTCTTTGAAGTAGCCAGTTCTTCTGATTGTCCAGAGCAGGGGCAGTACCTCACTGCCAACCAGGACCCACAGCAAGAGTGGCAAGAAGGCAGCCACAGTGGCTGAGAGCTGGTCTGCACCCTCTCATGCCTGCTGTTGGGATAAGTGCTGGCAGAGAGAGGCTACCCACCTGTCAGGAAGAATGTGGTAAGGCCAGGATCCATCAGAGTTGGAACATATTTTATTTTAACACTGTGGTGCGCAATAGCCATCTGGATCTGTACACATGAGGCTGGCAGGGAGGGAATAGCCTGCTCTATGGTGCATTGGAGGGTCCTCTTGGGCTTCAGATTCCTTCTTGTTTTTCTGACATTCTGCCTTTCTTCCCTGGCACTCTGCTATGATCACTGCCCCTTCTTAAGCTCCTGGAACCCTGATTACTTATAAAGGTTTCAGCTTCTTCACTTTAGGTTAGGCTTCTCTTTCCTGATCCCTAGGATAACTATTACCTGGGTTTGAACCTGATGGGTGCTCATTCCATTGTTCAGATTCTGTGTTTACCCAGAGATTGTTGGAGGTGACTTCTTCCTCGGGGACTGGCCTGGCCTGGCCTGCCAGGTGACTTGCAGATGGGAGCTGAGTGAACTTGCTCCTTAGAGTTGGCCAAGCCCATCTCTGTCCCCAGTCTAGCTGCTCATCTTCAGGACTATTTGGGTTGCCCAGTTCTATAAAAGGTGCCAATGTGGGCTGGAGTGGCTTACAAGTCTAGGCCTCACTCACCGTAGGATACTCATGGCAGAGTAGTCATAGCCTCTTTTCTCCACAGGCAATCCACTGTCATTCTTCCTTTTCCAGAGGAGAACCACAGAGCAAGCAGAGTACCATCTTATGCATTGCTTCAGCATCACTTTTGGCCCTGATCCAGTGTTGAGCAGGAGCCTAATGTGTAGAGAAAGTCTTTGAGGAGATGAAGGTGCTACTGTCACCTGGTACATTTCACTTTTGGGGGTGGTAACCCCAGTACCTGCTGGAACGCAGGACTTGTTATGGGGTACTTAAGCTTGAAGGCTATTTTAAGGGGCTGTCAGCCACCTTAAAGAAAGGCTGATAATTCCTGGGTATTCCCGTTTCCTAGAATCCCAGTAGCTCAGAGGGCTCTCACTACTCTGTGTCTGGGGAATAGGATGAGGGCCTAGACCCACCTAACTTGTTCCTCCTGATTCTCTAGGCCTAAGCAAGGACCACCATAGCACAGCACTAATCAGGCCACACACATACTTCTTGTCTTGGAGCCCCTTGAACCCAGATCTGCTGCCAACCCCTTCCCACATTTCCAGCCTCCCAAGACTCTCTTGTCCCAGTAGGCTTTGAGACAGCTAGATTAACTCCCTACTAGTAAACCCTGATTCATTCTGGATGTCTCAGGTGGTCAGCCTCTGGTAATTGGCTTTCTCCCCATCTACTCTAACCTAAGGGCACTCCAGAGGCAGAGCTAGGTGCTCTTCTTCCTGCCAGTGACAGCATTTGAAGGACCAGGACCAGCTGAGTGGCGGCTGCAGGATGGGCAAAGCTGCTGAGGCTGGTGGGGCCACTTGTTCTCTCCCATTCAGCCCCTGTCTGACCAGGGCCCCTACAGAGCAGCATCCCATGCAAAGAGCCAGGATGTGGAGTGCCATACCTTTCATGGCCCCCACGGGAAGCCTCCACTGGTTAGCAGAGGACATGAAGGGCTGGGAGAGGTAGAATGGTGGCCACAACAGGATGGAACACATTGGGCCACAAGGATGGTAAGACAGCCTGTGACAATCCAGCCTGAGCTCCTAGGCTCTGGCTTTGTTACTAGGAGCTACCTCTTCCCACTTTGTCTCCCCTTCCCTTCTCAAAATGTCCTTCTACCAAACCAAGGGGTTCCTTGTGCCTAGTTCCCCACAATGTCCACTGCTTCTACCTGAGGAGAAAGACGGGGATTCTTTCCTGGATCCAAGAGCTTGTGCTTTCCCTGTAAGGCCCATATTGACTCTCCACTGGCCCAGGCCCAGTACCTCCATGAATAGGGCATCTGTTTCCATACACTGTGGGCCTATGAGGCCCATTACAGGGCAGGATACCTACCATAGGCTGCCAGGTCCAACCTTCATGGCAGGGAAAGCAAAAGGGCCAGAGCCTCCTAGGTCCCCAGGAAATGGGCCAGGTGCCAGGGATATCTGTGGACAGTGAAGACTCTGGTGTCCACAGAACCTGTTCATCCCATGGGTTTCTACCTTAGGAAGTAGTGGGAAGCTTCCCATTCCACAGACAAGAGACTTTGGCTCTCTGGACACTGGCCTACTTGTGGATAGTGCTAGCTCCCAGTGCTTCTGCCATTTCCCTTTCTTCTATGCCTCTATTTTCTCCTCTGTGAAATGGGGAGCAACATGTACCCTTTATCCCTTATCAGAATGTGTGTGTGTAGTAGGCACTGCCTGGTTATATCCATCTCACAAGACTCAAGGTTTCTTGATCAAGAGTCCGAGGTCACATATGCCTCTGTACTTTCCCAACACCAGGTGGATCTAAGGGGACCCTGTGGGTTAAGATAATACCAGATAGAAAGGAGATTGGGCTTGCATGAAGGTGATGCTTTGTAGAGGCAAAGGAGTGGAGAATAGAGCAAAAGGCAGAGTCATCTACATGAGTCCCTTAAACAGCTCTCAGACATTTCAGCAATCTCTGCTCCAACACGTGGTCTGGATATCAGCCACTGGCCTTCCCACTGCCCCAGCTCCAAACCCAGCTCTGTGGGATGAGGGGGCAGATGTCTGGGGCTGGCAAGCAGTACAGCTTGCCACAGGGCTCAGTTGTTTGGGGCCAGCATTGAGGAAGCTTTTCCTACAGTTCTGTCCAGTGTTGACTTATGTTTGGAAGGGATCTGAAAAAAATAAGTTAATTGTGGGCAAGGCTTGGATAAGAGGAGAAAGGGAAGTAGTGGGGGAGGGGCATAAGCAAAGAAGGGCTAAAGGCTAAAATCTGCACGTTTGAGTCTCTATCCTGGGCCATAGGGCAGTGTGGGTTACCCTGGGAGAGGGTCAGGGACAGGAGTTGAGGTTTGAAGAAATTTCTGGCAAGTAGATTTTCACTGGGTTTGTCAACATTTCCCTACCTGAGTCTAGAGTTGCTGAGAGAGGGATTTCGGAGTCACTGTCCTGGAGGAGCCCCCACTCTGAACCACACAAATTCCATTCACAGTCCTTTCCCCACTCTTGCCATGCAGGGTTTTGTTTTATGACCTGAAAATTGGGACTACACCAGACAAATCAGACACTGGGCCTGTCTTGGGAGCCAGGGATGAGGCCAACATCTAGTCTTATGTCTGAGAAGCCATTTCTGACGCTAGTGGAAGGGACTTCTCAGGCCTGAGAGGCTGAAGTATACAGTCCTCCCTTATTCTGGAAGGCCAGAGAGAGGGAATACCCCTTCACCACCACCATTTTACAGAGAAAGGGCAGGAGACTCGCTCAAGTCCTTGAATCTCCTGATCTAGGCATCACAGAGGTTGGCCTAGAATCCAGGTCTCTGGAGATGCCCCTGGCTCTACCCTGCCCCCTAACTGAGATGGATTCTGGAATCCTAGCCCCCTACCTATTTCCCCTGTTCTCCAAGCTCCCCAGGCTCTGACTAAACATCCTGCCATCTGGTTCCCATTAGCTGGGCTGGGGGTGGGGAGAAGCCTACTCCCAGGTTTCTCTGGCACAGCCAGCCTGGGAGAGGGAGGGGCATTCCCCTTTTCCCATCTAGGCAAGAAGCCCAAGTAAGTCTGAGGTGTTCCTAGTGCCTCAGCTCCTATGGAGCCCTGGCTTGGCTGGCCTTCTCTTGGTTTGAAAGTACAGTGACCAACTGAGGTGGGCACTTGGAGAATTGTATTTCTGCAACTTACTCCAGCCTAAACAACTCTGGAACCTTGGAGGAACCCCATAGGGCAGAACCAGATTGTGGGAAGGGGCTCAGGAGAACCAATAGTTTCCATCAAGTTTTGGTTTTTGGCCTCCCCTCTCCCCAACAGCTCATTTGAAGGCTCAGACTCCACTCAGACTGAGCCAGCCAGGGCCCCAGGCCAGCACAGATCCTAAGCCTGTGTCTGGAGAGGTGGGTGGGAGGGACACTGGGATTTTCCAGGAACTAGGATGAGGCCTGGGGCTTGCTGTAAAGGGTTTCTGGCTCAGCGCTCTACTATGGCTTGACTGGTCCTGTGATCTCAGGAGCAAGCCTCCCTGCTCAGTGCCTCAGTCTCTCTATCTCAATAAGGCAGACAAGCACACTTAGAAAGCTGTAGACATGGACTGCAAGCAGGGAGAAGAACCTGCTATATAATCACAATTCCAGAAGTCCAAGGGTCTCCTGCCAACTTTATTTTCGCTTCCCACATGGCTCTCTCTCTCCATATGCAGAGCCTTTTGTCCCTCAAGTCTCCCAAAGCTGTATAACCTTAGGACTCTTCTTTCTTCAGGGAAGGATTGCAGAACAGATTCTTTTCTCACCAAACATTCCTGACCCACTGCAAGAGCAGGCACAAGGATTCCATCAGAAACAAAGACACCTGAGCATTGTAGCTAGAGGAAGCAGCATTTGTTTGTTTCTTAGTTTGTGTGTGTGTGTTTAATAGAATATCTGAAAAAGGCCTTGAGAAATTGACTTGGGCAGAAAGAGACATGAAGGAAAAGGAGCCCTTCAAAAATAAGGGGCTGGACAGTGCAAAGACCCTAAGTTGAGGGAGTTTGACTTCAGTTTAGAAACAGCAGGGATAGTAAAGTAGGTTGAGTGAGGGACTAAGACTAGGAAAGGACAGGAGGGTCTATTTGAGAAAGGGGTCAAAGGTGATCAGGAAACATTACCTTTGCCTTCAAAGAAAAAAGCCAGCATGGGTTTCTCATCAAAAGAATTGTACAATTCCACTTATAAACTTAGCCCTTGGTAGCCAGGTAAAACACAGAATTACAGGGGATCACGAAGACAGAGATGAGAGCAGGTATGAAGGTGACTGAGTTATCTAGGGGAGAAGTTGATCTTAGCTTGCCTTGGGTGAAATGAGCTCAGAAGCTGGATTGCAAGGGAGTTAGCAAACATCCAAGCTGCTGTCAGGAAAGTATCTGAAGCTCGGGAGAGATGTATTGATAGCTGCCGCTGCTCTGTCACTCTATACAGGGAGTTCTGGCATTTTCCCAGTGCATGGAGTCTCTCCCATGTACTCTCACTCCTGCCAGGATGTGAGGCAGAACAATGGCATGGTAGCTCATAATACACCAACCAGGGAACAGACTTATTCTTGAGCCTTTCACATCATATCTAGGCACAACTTATTTGTGTGTATGTGTGTGTGTGTGTAAGTACACAAACATACTGGGTCTGCATATACATGTGGGCAGGCCTTAGGGCAGCTGTTGTATGCCTTTCCCCCTTAAAGTTTTCAGAAGAGAAAAGTAAAACTTTCCATGCCCTCCTTCTGCTGCCAGCGACCCTTCCCTAGAGGAAACTCAGCTTATTTTAATGCCATTGAAACCTCAGAGGATCTGCTCCCAATTAAAGAAGCACTCTTGCAGATGCTTTTGTGAGCACTATAGACAGAAGACCATTCACATTCACACTTATGCCATCCTCTGGGTTGCCTTACCTGAGATGAGACTGGGAGATGGAGAAGGAGAGAACAGAACCCTTGTTGGGAAGGTAGCTGGAGAGAGAATGGAGGAAACGAGGCATTGACAGGAAGGGACCAACGACTTTTCTGGCTGGGATGTGGGTATCCCTGGGGAGGATGCCAGTGGAAAGGGGCCTGGAGAGGGCACAATGCAGCAAGGAGGACTTTGGGACCATTCTCCTTCCCAGCCTGAAGTTCCAGTTGACTCCTGCCAAAAACTCAGGCTCCAATTGATGCTCCATGAACGCTGTCTCACCCCATCAGGGGCCTCAGGCATAGGACAGAGGCTGGACAGAAACTGGACTTGACTGGCAGAAAAGAGGGAGTTATGGTGAGAATGTAAAGTCTAGCACCCCCTCCCCAGTGGCCCACTGAGTGGGCACGTTTGTGTTCCAGTACTGGCGCCCTCTTCTCTAGCTCCAGACACATGTGACTCAGCCCTGCTGGCCTTGCCAAGAAGTCTAGACCCAAGAGTCTCCCTGTGAAGGGGGTGAGCCTGCCGCTGGCTGCTGCCTTTTTCTCACCAGCCTTGGCCGAGCCCTGTGCATGTGCAGCTGTACACTTCATCCCTGTTTTGTGCATTCACATGTACAGCAACAAGGGGAGACTTGTTGCTTGAGTGCAACAATCCACACGGGGTTCAGACCCTGCCCTCAATTGGTAGGCCTGGAGAAAAAAGACACACAACCCTTGCTTCCCCCTTCTCATAGCTACTCCTACCATCAGCTCATGGGGGCTGAGTGTATTCTCCTGGGTGTACACATTGCCCTACAGGCTCTGTTTAGACCTGGGCAAATGCTGGTCCCAACCTAGAGACTGGGCTAGGATCCCACTGTAGTCCCAAATTGGGCTATCCTCAGTGTGAACTCAATGTTGGGGCCTCATTTCTTTCTCTGAAACAAGCACACACAATCAGGACTTTACTTGATGCTCCCCTCATCTCCTCCCTACCCTCATTCTCTTTGAGAGAGGGTCTCTCTATATAGCCCAGGCTTCTCTGTTCTGGAACTCATTCTGTAGGCAAGGCTGGCCTTGAACTCACAGAGATCTGCTTGCCTCTGCCTCATGAGTGTTAAGATTAAAGGCATGTGCCAGCACACTCAGCTTTGAGTCTAAATCTGGTGTCCATGGTCCTTCTTGGAGAGCTTTAGGGATGGAATATCTTGAAGGGGAGGTTGCCTTGGTCCCTTGAAGGCTCCTAGTGCTGAGCTAGCCTAACATGTCAGTCAGCACCGTTGTAGAGTAGCTCTGCCTTGGGAGGGCCTATCTCTACTATTCCCCAACAGAGGCAGCAGAAGCTAGCCTGTGTTTTTCTCACCCTTCAGTCTCTTCTATTAGTATTGTTCCACTGTGAGTCCCAGCTAAGGTCCCCACAGAAACCTGGGTCTAATACTCGAAGCAACATGAATGCTCCATCACATTTTCTTATCCTGATGTCTGCCTTGGTCAGCCCAATGCTCTGAGGCAAGGATGCATGCTCCAGGAGTCAAACTGTACAAGTGGAAGGGTCTCACATGCCTCCACAGTGTACCAGCTCATCCTGAGCACTGTAGGGCTAGTGCCTGTCAACTGTTCTCCTTTCCAACCTATGTGCCAAGCACTAACACGTGGCTTAGGCCCTGCTGCAACCCATTGTCAAGTTTTTCTCAGGATCATGGGCTGGCTCTTGCTTCCTATAAATCCCAGTTCTTTCCAAGGCCCTCCACCCTGCCCCTAACCCCCTGCAGGCCTCAGGGTCTTTTAGCCCCATCACAATGGGCTCTTGATGCCTCATCTCATGCCACCTCCCTTGTAGAACTCATATCTTCTAAGCAGAATTGCCTGTAGAGGTCTGGCCACTCCCCACCTCTCTATTGTAGGAACCCATCCCCATGTATCTACACATTTCCCCGGTGCACATGACTTCCAAGACATGCAACATCCCTCCTCTCCCTGCCAGCTAATGTTTAGACAGGACTTTTTTGGAGATATGCTTCCTCCTCGGGAGCCTGAATCTATGTTTCCAGAAAAGTCCATGACTGGACCTCCTTTTTCTTGTTACTGAGGGGTTCCATGACTCTCTACATTTCCACCTCAGTCTCCAAAGAAAGTACCACGGACTGAATTGGAAGATAGGCTGCCCCCTGCTGCTATGGCTTTGGTGCAGGAAGCTAGCCTCCATGGGCTTCTGTGAGAAGAACTTTGCCCCTCCAGGCCTCAACAATCCTTCAGGCCCCACCTAGAGCTGTAGACAAAGCTGCTGAGTTGGGGAAATACCTGCTCAGTGCTCTGGCTCCCTGGGACTGGGTGGAGAAGGAGAATTTTCTTCCAGAATACACAGGGGCTGGTTTCCTTTCCATTCCTCAGGAGCAGATTCTGGAGCAGAGGATATGGGAAGGGTGGAGGGAGGCAGCCACACTGCAGTGGTTTCTCCAGCCAAATTCCCCAGTCCTAGGAAAGATCCACAGAAAAAACCCACAAGAATTTGAATGTCTGAGCTAGGGTCATGATTGAAATGAAATTTTCTATAAAGAAAGGAAGAAAAAACAAAAACAGAAAAAGGGAGGAAAAAGTAAAAATCAACTTAACAAAAAAGAAAATGAATAACAAGTAACCAAAAGCTCTTTCCACCCCTGTGTTCCAGAAGGGTCTGAGACAGCATCTTTGTGGAGGGTAGAAAAGAACCATAATGTACTTTGTTATGAACTGGGTCTTCTTTCTCCAAGATTTTTTTCAGCTCAAATTGGCAGGATCCATGTCTTGTCCTCTGAAGATCTTGATATTCCAAGTTATTACTGAGGAATTAGGCCCTGGACCCTCAGCAGGTTTAGACTAGAGGCCCTTTCACTTGGTCCCACATCCCCGCCTACACTCTCCTTCCAGGACTCCACTAAGAGACCTCTCCAGACAGAGGACTTTAGTTGCCTGCTAGGAACAACTCCCCTCTCTACTTGTGTATGTGTGTGTGTATGTGTTATATCGAGGTCAAAGGTCAATCAATGTTGGGTGTCTTTTTCAATTGTTCTTTACATTATTTTTAAATATTTATTTTTATGTGCATGAGTCTTTATTTTCACTTATGTCTTATGCACCATATGCATACAGCACCCAAGGAGTTTGGAAAATGGCATTGGTTCTTCTGGAACAGGAGTTACAGATAGTTGTAAGCTTCCGTGTGGGTTCTGGGAACCAGACCTGGGTCCTCTGCAAGACTGGCAAGCATTCTTAATGGCTGAGACATCTTTCCAGCCCTTTACCTTGTTTTTGAAACAGGGTCTCGCAATGAAACGAAGCATATTAACTGAGTAGAACCATCTCAGCACTGGGTTTACAGGTATGCTCCTAAACCCAAATTAAAAACAAAGCAAAACAAAACAACAACCACGATTAAATCATCTCCCCAGACTCTATGCCTTTTTTGTTTGTTTGTTTGTTTGTTTGTTTTGATCAGGGTCTCAAGTGGCTCAAGTTGTCCTTAACGCACTATGAAGTTGAGGTTGGCCTCAAGTTTGTGATCCTTCTGTGTCCACCTACAAGTGCTGGGATTACAGGCATATGCCTCAAACCTGGCTTTTTCTTGCCTCTTTCCACAGTCCTCTTTAAGGAGATGGCAGTGCAACGCATAGAGGATGTACATACTGAGTGTGATAGATTGTTACTGGCTCTTGGCTCTTGCTGAGCAACAATCACCCTTTAGTTCCCCTTATCCAGTCAGCTGATTATTTCATGAATTGGGCAGGAATGAGGCACAGAACATTTATAAAAGTCAAAGTTAGGATGGTGATGTGGAACCCAGAATAATGGTAACAATGTTTACAGGCACTTTTAACCTGTCATCCTGTTTAGTAAACCAATGAGATATACTGCTCTCAAGGAAGCACAGAGAAGTGAGGTAACTGGTCCAAAGAAATGGATAACATTTTTCTGGACGTGGTGGTGCATGCCTCTCATCACAGTGCTTTGGAGGCTGAGGCAGGAGAATCACAAGTTTGGAGCCAGTCTAGGCTACAAAGCCAAACCCTGATTCAAAAGCCCCCCAAACAAAACAGACAACACAAACAAAAACAAAGTTACACAGCCAGTGAGTGGCAGAACCAGATTTTAATTAAGGAACCTTTCCCTCTGATTTCGTGTGCAAAGGAAAAAAAATAGAACTCTGGGCCAAGAGATGGATTGCTCAGGTCTTGGTTCTATCAAAGCTTGCTTTCATCTGTTAGGTCCCATCAGCTACTGTCAGAGAACCCAAACAAGGTAGGAGCGCCCCCTCCTGGATGAGCCTGACCTCTAGGAGTCCCTAGCTTCTGTCTTCTAAAGAAGCTACTACGGCTTGGTAAATCCTACTCGCCCCGCCTTTCCCACCCCCGCGCCTCCAGCACTGCCTTCAGCCCGCCTCTGTCCTGTTGTCTCCCAGCCCTCTTTGCTGCACTCTGTCTCCTGAGGCGCGCGCGGGCAGTCTCTGAGCTGCAGCCCAATGAGAAAGCTTGATGAGAAAGAGGGTGGGCTGTTGTGACTCCAGTTCCTATGGGTGGCTCCGCCCTGCCGCCCGCCAGCCGTTGTGCGTAAAGTCCGAAGAAACTGGCGAGCTGTAAACAGTGCGACTGCGCTACTTGAGTGGGGGTGTGGTTACATTTCAGAGCGCGAAACATGGCGGAGAAGGGTGCAGCCGCTGGTGTCGGCGGCTCTGGTGACAGTTACAGCGAAGCTCTGGGTGATGACCGCGTGGTCAAGACAGCTATGGAGGTGTTCGAGAAGCTGAAGGTGCTGTGAGCAGGAGGAGCCACTCCAGGAGGGTTTTGGGGGAACAGGCAGGGCCCTGCCTTAGAGCCTTCTGGAGCGTGGTGGACTTTGGATACACCATAGGGGTCCACAGCGATGGGTCCTAGCAGAGTCTTGGGGCGACGTGTAGACCATCTTTCTTAGCTCTTTGGGGTTCCTGGATCTCCGCTTATGCTGTTCCCATAGAACTTTGCAATATTGATTCTGTAAAGTGTGTGGAAGGGTCACGAAGGGGCACAAACTGATAGAAGTGCACTGCCACCCTACAGTAACAGTATTCCTTCTGACTTTTCTTGCTTAGGGTGTAAACTGCCCCTTCCTGGACGGTCTGTATATCACAGAACCAATGACAATTCTGGAACTGCTGTGTAAGCCCTCAAAGTACAGGTTGGACATACTGGAATGGATGTGTGTACGGTAATGTCCTTTGTTTTTTCCCTTTTCCTTTTCTATTGGGTGTCTTCTGGGGGAAGATGGGAATATGTCCTCTCAGAGGGTTCTATAACTGGGTCAGCTCCAGGAGAGGAGCTGGTTAGTTAACAAAGCCATGACCAAGATGGTGGGGTAGGTGGCCCTGGCAGTACAAGGTGAACTTTAATGAAAGCCCTTTCTGTACCAGGCCACCTGGGCTTTTGATTGTGTTGAGGGATTTCTTGTGGTTCATGTCACTGAGATGTGATTACTGTCAGCTTGGTGGGCACCTGATGATTAGGGAGGGATATTACACAGAAACCCAGTGACAGAAACTAGCCTCCTAGATTTTTTCCATTCTTCACCAGCTCAACTTTCAAAGAGCCAGCGTTTTTCTTAGTGCATCCAGAGGCAGTGTTTCTAGGCAGCCTGGGCTGGGTAGGCCTTTTCAACAGAATGGGAGGTGTTGGAGGACTTCTTCCTTGAAGTTGTCTGTGGAACCAGTTCTGTCCAGCTAGGAGCTCTCAAGGCCAGATGCTTACCAAGGAGCCTCACTGTTATCCTTATCTGTGTGTCTCCCTCAAGGCCAGGGCTTCACAGCTAAGTGACTGGAGCCTCTTTCACAGTAGGAACTTTCAAGTATCTTAATTCCTTGCAGAGCTCAGCAAGGAATTTTCTGTGAAGGGCTGGACACTGCTCCAACTCAGTCTTGCCAAGGTGGCTCAAAAGCAGCATAGGCAGCATGTGCAGGAATGGATGGGATGACATAACAGTAAACCTTTAAAAGCCAAACCTGTGAGCCTATGTGTGCAATCACCCCTCCTTTTAAACTGTGTATTGAATTGGGTTTTTGAAAAATGTAAACTAAAGCAGGACTCAGTGGCACACAATTTTAATCCCAACATGAAGGGGTTAGAGGCAGGTTGATTTCTGTGAATTCCAGTACAGCCTGGTCTACAGAGTGAGTTTCAGTACAGCCAAGGATACATAGGGAGGACCCAGTCTCAAAAAAGAAGAAAGAAAGAAAGAAAGTGTAAAATGGTAGTGATAGAGACAACCACTGCTCCTTCACTGGCCTCCCTTTTTGTATTGATCATTGTCTAGAAATGTGCTCGGCTCCAGAAATATCCAAGGAAAAGCCATTTTCTGGCCCCAGCCAGCTTTTACTCCAGGATTCCTTGGAAGGCCTTATAATCAAGGCTGGCCATGCTGAGAAAGTGAGTGGAAGTGATGACTTGTATGCTAGGGCTGAATGGGAAGTGAGTGCCCCAGTAGGTGCACAGTCAGGCCACATTGTCAACCTCCGAACTCTTTCAGATGGCTACACTTTTCCTTTCTTGTACACCATCACTTTTTTTTTGTGGGGGAGAACTTTGAGTGTTTCATTAAAAAAGGGAAATTTTTCTCAAGTATTTTCTTATAATAATTGATGGTAAGCGTCATTTTAAAGTGTCTGTTCACTGGCATTTAACATATGCACCAAGTAATTCTGTGTTTAGAGCATAGGTATGGAAGAGTGGTAAGGAGTTAGGCACATGACTGACTTTGCTATTTTCCTTCAGGGTCTGTCCCTCCTTGAAAGAGAAGTTCAGCTCTTTAAAAGGAACGGCAGTGGATTTGAAGATACTGGGTAGGTCTCTATGAGAGTGTGGCATTTGCTGGTAAATTCTGGGCAATTCTGAGCTTGATCACAGTGTCTCACTGAGTTGTGAAATACCCATTAACTAATCTTTTACTCAGTATGGTGTATACTCTGTAGATATCATTTGTGCCTTCTAGAATCAGGGCCTTTACTGACAGTGTATAGAAGGCTTTTCACAGGACCAAATAGTACATTGGTCCACCACATCACTGATAGGTAGAGAGCATGGTTCCTTCTGATGTCATTAGAGGTCTGTGTGTGTGCATACTAGTTTATATGGGTGCATATTCTGTCCACGTGGTATTGCTAAAAGCCCCCTGATTGTTCTTTTTTTGTGGTTTGCTTTGTAACCATGTTAGTTTGATGGGTTTCTTTTTTATTTATTTATTTATTTTTTGGTAGAAACTTTCCTTAATCTGGTGTGAATGATAGATAAAAATGACCAAAAATGCCATGTGTGTAAGTGGCTAGGTTTTCCTTCCTTGTAAGACATTGATAAAAATTTGGAAGGCTAAGTTTTTAATCAGTCTGTGTGTATTCTGACCACTGCAGGGTGAATGGGCTGGATTTGGGCCCTGAATTGTGCACCAATTGACATTGCCAAATTAGTTATCTATAGAGAGTTGTCCTCTTGGGTGTAGTAGGTTGTTGGTCTTAGAACAACCAGGCCTCTGTCCCATCATCCTTGTGCTTCCTGCTGTCACGATTCCCCTCAGAGGCTTGGAAATAGTACCCCAGTTCTCATGGGAAAACCCTGGCCTGCAGGCTGTCCTCCTCTATCCACAGTTTGGAGTTCACTGGACCCAGCCTCATTTCCCTCTTTGAAAAAAAAAAGGCTTTTGCCTTGTTCACCTCCTCAGAATGTGTTGATTCTGTCTGAGTGAAAGTAGGAGACATGAGGACAGGGATTAGTTATTTTCACTGACATGTGAGTCAGTGTTTGAACTGTGCGACCCTCATGGAACTTATCTGTTAGATGATGGGAAGCACAGCTGATGAAGAATAAGCCTGTAAACTTCTTGGTGGTAGGGTGCTCAGAAGGGCTGTAAGCTGCTAAGTTAAGGGAAAAGTGATACTTAGGGAGACATGGAAGAAGAGTGATCGTATAGACCGAAGATGGCAAGAAGGGAGGAACTGAGTTAGGCTGAGAATAGTGTCCATGCCAAGGTAATAGAAAATGCAGAGACTGACATGGGCTATGCTTGGCAGCTTGGAGGAAGAGTAAGGAACAAAGATGACTGGGATAAAGGGGATAATGAGGTATGGGAAATCAGGAGGGGTTAGGGATAGGTCCTGCCAGGCCATTGAGATTTCTTTCAAGGATGGCTTTGCCCTCTATTGGCTTCATCAAGTTTTCTAAGGATATTGTAGTGAAAATAGGAAGACACAGGTAGTAGCACAGCTCTTGCAGTGACTGAAACACAATAACTGGGGAACGGGTAGAAGGGTGTACGCTACTGAATTTGTTGACAGGAGGAAGACAGGATCAGAAGGGTTTAAGGGGTATGTTTGAAGCAGGATGGCTTGGAGGAATAGTGACAACTAAAGAGTTATTCCCTGGGCCACAGAGTTTTCACATAGATGCTCTGCCGCTTTTTCCAATGACTCGTTTACAGCATGTCCTACACAGGTTTGCACCTGCTCTACCCTAGCTGAGGCATAGCCTGGCCTGTAAAGGGATGAAGGTACTGCCCTAACACTGGTGCTGGTCTGAAACTTTCTGGCCTTTGTTTATATACTAGATGGCCATGTGTTGGATACTCTGGAAGATGTGGCTAGGTGTTCACTGCTCCTTGAGGGGCCTCAGATTCCTTATCTCTAAAATATAGCCTATGCTCACCTTCAAAATGGCATGGCAGAAGAATGGGCCATGAAAGACATTTGGGATATGGACAAATGTGAGCCATGGGTCCTTTTGCTTTAACCTCATGAAGTCTCTAAAAAGGTGGCATATGGTACATGCTGGAGGCCCTCTGATTTGTGATGGCTTCTCGGGCAACTGGACATGTGTGTCTTATGTAGATACTCCTCACTCACTTCCAGGTCTCAAAACAAATCTAGAAAGAGGGGCTGACTGTAGCCCTCATATTAAGAGGACTGTGACTAGAGGACCCACATGAAACCTAAGCTGGAATCATGATCACTTGTTTCCTGTCCATTTGGCATTTTGTCCCCCCCCCCCCAATGTCATGTGGGAAAAACCTTGGTACCCTATGTGCTCTAAATTCTGGAATGTCTTGTATCTTCCTCTGTTTGGGTAGTTGTCTGTAGTGATAAGTTCTTTGTATTCTAACAGAGATGGTGAAGCTAGGCCATGAGCTGATGTTGTGTGCACCCAATGACCAGGATCTTCTGATGGTAAGAAAGGGCCCTCTTCTGTCCCTACAGAGGATGCACATGCTTTTTGTCCTGGGCTGATGAGAGGATGGGAGATGCTTCTGGCTCCAGAGCCTGCATGCCTGACAAGGCTGCTTCTTTAGGCATCCCCAGGGTAAGCATTGCCAGTGATCTTTCAAGGAGACAAACAGAATGGAGATGGCTGCATGGAGATAGAAATACGGGCAGATATCTGGCTTGTGCTGACCAATAGGATGCAGGGAATTTATCCTGTCCTCACTTGGCGAATCATACTTGGCTAGTATCATGGCAGGTACATTATAGTCCAGTGATTGTCACACGCATCCTGCGTAGACAGTATTTTTTTTTTTTAGCTCCATTTCCTAGCAGGTGACAGAAACTTATGTGGGCTATTGAGTCTTTCCAGTGAGGGCTTAGGAGCAGCAGGAACAAAGAATTCCCATCTTCTTCCTGCCACTGGCCCCATATTAGCATCCTTCACTGTGGGGACACTTGTTACTTCAGTAAGCCAACACTGATAAGTATAACTTTCTCTCCCAAGTGTGTAGACAGTGGGCTATGCTTCTATTGTTCTGTTTTCCATTTGGAAGCTGTACATTGTTCTTTGCTGATACTTTACCTTCTTTTTGTCCACAATTGCTCATTAAAGCAATTTTCTAATGGCTGCTCAAAACTTCATTTGCCTTTCTGTAATCCCTGTATTGGCATCTGATGAGCATCTTTTCTCATGAAAGTTGAGGTCTTCATGTGTCAGGCGATTTTGGATTTGTCATGTATATATTGGCTGTTATTTGGATCTTGTTAAATTTCATGGAAAGTGGAGATCCACATGTTCTAGCAGGCTCTAGGCTTGCTTTAGTTTATGCAGCCACGTCCATCCCTCCCTTCTGGCCTGAACTTCCATTGTCAGCTCATATTCTTTCCAGCCATCCTCCATGCGCCACCCAGCGGTCAATCCAAGACCCAGGCCTGGCTTCACGCCTGGCTTAGTAATCAGTCAGCTGTGCAGTCAGGGCTGGCTGATCCAGACTTTCCAAAACTGATTTGTAGAGTCGTTTTCTCCATCTCTTTCCTCTCTGCCATATCTCTAATGCTTTCAGTTCCCCAGAGCTCTCCCTTTCTATCCTCTAGCATGATAGATTCTGTAGCAAGAGGGCAGAGAAGAAAAGCTAACAAGAGGGCCATGGAAAGATGCTTTTTATCACTGATCACAAGAGCAGTGAAAATTAGGGCTGCAATGGTATGTTCCACTCATACCATGATGTCTAGAGTTAGAAGGAAAATAACAAAGGCTGACAAGGATGGGGAGACCCTCATACATTCTATTAGGGACACAAAACGGTGCAGCTACTGTGGAAGACAGGTAACATACACATACCAGAATTCACTGTGAATATTCATAAACATATACTCATAGTGGTTCAGAACTAGAAATACCCCAGTGCCCACCAACTGGTGAGGTAATTTTCATAAAAGAAGACATTATTGCTACATGTAACAACATAGATAGTCTCTGAAGATGTTATGCTAAGTTAAAAGCAGTCAGATAATAAAAGATAGTTTAAGGTCATGGTCACATATTGCAAGGTTCTTTGTGTGTAGACTGTTTGAAGAGGTGAATACACAAAGAAAGAGGTGGCAGTTGGGTAACTTTGGAACTGTGGGTCTTGGAACTGTGCTACCCCTAAGTCTAGTCCTCACCAGGGGCCGCTTGGCTCTTTCCCTTCAGCATCTGCATTCACCACCAGCTTTCAGTGTTTGTTTTTCTTGAAGAACAGTGTGTGCCGGGGATAGGCATTTCTTGGTGCCTTATTTGCACAGGAATTTGTGGAGCAGTCATGGCCTCTAAGGTAGTGTCTGCTCCCAGGGATATTCAACTTTCTAGAAGAAGGTAAGCCTTGGACTCTACACTGGGCAACTTCCTACATCACTTGGGCAGATGGGCAGGCAGGAGTCCTGGTCAGCCCTGCATGAGTTGCTGCACAGAAGCCTGCTGCCTTCCTGATGGAAAGTCTAGGTCCCTGCTAGAGAACAGGCCATTTCCAGGCCTCATGCTATGCCTATTGGCCTCTGCTATTCTTGGACAGGAGGGATTGAATGAGGATGCCAGATGTTTACTTGGAAGTATCCCTGAGGAATAGGCCACCATCAGATCCCTGTGAGTTCTATTCTGCTTTAGTAGACCCTCCTGCATGCCACCCACCCACTGAATAAGCTTTCTCCTCTGGCTATGTGATGAATTTACACCGTAATATGTTTTGACAACATTTTGCATTTGCAGTGTGCTTCCAGGTATCATTGCAACCTGAAATGTGGCCTCAGAGGGAAAGGAACACTTTGTGGCAGAAGTCTGAGGATGCTATTGCTGAGCCAGTTCAAGAGGCTACCAGCAGGGGTTAGGGACAGGGAAGAGGAACTATCTGGCTAGGTCCCTTGCCACTGGCCAAGGAAAGGGCAGTGTAGAATTGGGCACCTGGAACAGCTAGTTAGGTCTGGCTGGCTCTAGTGGCAAATGTGTGTGGCTTTCCTTGCCAGGGCCGTGAGTGTCCCCAGAAGCAGCTGCAGTTCCTGGACCAGTTCCTAGATATGATGCAGAGCCTGGCCACTGGATGTTCCAGTAGTTCTAGGTAAAGGTGTTAGTGCCATAGGCGGCTGCCCCTGAGAGCTGCTCTTGGTCTTAACCATGGAAATGGTAGGGAGGTGAGGGAGTGTGTCTTCCCTCTTTCCCACTCTGGTAACAGTAGCCACATGTTCATCCAGAGTTACAGAACTGATAAATTGAAACAGCTCTTCCTAGTCACTGTCTTGGGGGTTATGCTGGCTGCTCAGAGGCCAGGCAGTGGCTCAGAAATGGGTAGCTATATTTTTAGGATGTTGGGTTATAGCCTGAAATCCCTTCACTGCAGGCCTTTGGGAGCTAACCTAGGTGTATAGGAGGAGGATTAGCACCTGGCTGTCTGCAGACAAGAAGGCATCAAAGAGACCATAGCAAGTAGAGGCTGGGAGGGATGTAGGCAGTAGAGTTGCACATCCTTGGGATTTCTGGGCCAGTGCTTCTGCTGGTAATTGTCTACTCAGGGCTTGTCTTGACTTTGCAGCCTGGAGAAATACTTTGAAGACACCACAGAGAAGAATAAGGCCTTGCTGGGGGAGCTCTTCTCCAGCCACAACCTGTGGGCAATCGTGAAGCCTGAGAGTGACCCATGGCTCTTGGACATGCAATCCTCTCTCAACAGGCAATGTAATGGCCGGCCAAAGTAGGTATCCAGGAGTGCTCTAGACCCCATACTACCCCATCTTGCCTCTGTCCAGTAAGACAGACCTTACACAGTGGCCTACTGCCTACAGCTGACAGTGTTTCTCCTTTTTTCCCCCCTTGCAGGGATGGACGCTCTGCCCAGTCAGAGGGAGAGAAGGTGGCAGATCTGGCCAGGCAGCTGCAAGAGAGTGCTACCAAGCTTCAGACACTCCAAGACCAGGTGAAGGGCACCAGTTCTGGGGATTGTGGGACTTGGGGAACAGGTTTTGTCTAGTTCTAGGGCAAATGCTGTCTCCCTCAGCATGGTATGCTGTGAGGCTTCAGTGAGATGCAACAGGAGTGTGGAGGTAGGTACTGAGAGTATGAGCATGAAAGGAAAGAATGTACTTCAGATGGCAGTTGTGCACTAGGCTAGTTATTTGGCTATGAAGACTGAGGCCTGTGCAAACATTTCCCTCAGAATTGCGGCCCCATTCATAGCCTCCCCATCTTCTCCTTTATGGAGACTTTCTTCCTGTCAAGCTATGCTATGCATGTCATATCAACCTATGCTAGGTTATGTAGGCTGTTAACAGCCTAGGCAGGGCAGCCTCAAGTGACTGTTACCCTTGGTTTTGCAGTACTTTGCACGGCATCATGCAGGGACTGATACCAGTACCATACACCAGAAGCTCCGTCTGGTCATCTCTGACTTCTACCAGCTTGTTTTGGTCTTCCTGCAAGTCTATGATGATGAGCTGGGCACTATCCAGTGCCCACTACCCAGCCTGCACCCAAGTGGCACTATCATACAAGCTGTTTATCAGATTCTTGCTTCCTGTAGTCAGGTAAGACACTTCCCCATCTCTTTGCTGCCTAGCACCTTAAGAACACATGCCCACCAGGCTTGGGCTCAGGACCTTAGTAACCCCTGATGTCCAGTGTAGGGGCTTGAGAGGACTTGGCCTGGGGTCCTCAACCAATCACATGGTTAATACTCTAGGTCTAAGACCTCCGTCAAGTGAGGACAGACATTCCTGATACCTTGCAGAGGTGATGAGAGCAGATGTGAACATTGTCTCTAAGAGATACCCCTAAGGAGGTTTCCATTTTTTACCCTTCTTACCCCTACGGAGGCTCATGTATTGCTTGTATTGGGTTCTGTTTGACCCAGTATGCTGTTCTGGTCTCAACTTCTATGCTGGTGTTGGTTCACTATGTTTTCATAAGCTCAGACATGCCAAGCTACCTCTGTTCTGGTGTGTGACTGAGTGCTAGGCCAGCTAGACAAACAGGTGGCAGGCAGTTGGGTATGTGGCTAAGCCATTCACTAAACATGGCTCACTGGGGTCTTCCATATTTCAGGTTCTCAAAGGACAGGCTCAACATCTGGACTAATTCTCATCACTGTAGCTACAATGTGTGCAACGCTGACTTTGGCTCATAGTGCCGTGGTGTTGATTTTAGGTTATGGCAAGGAAACCCGAGACTCCCCCCTAGAGGGAAGCTTTTATCACAAACACACTTTTTTGGTAGGCTATTTCTTTTCCCACCTGCTATTTGCTTTGCTCAGGGAGCACAATGTGCAGTGCTAACTTGTTAGTAAGAACTGAGGGCTGCCAGAGTAACACAATAGTGTGGAGTCCCCACTGAACCAGGAAGAAGGACACTTAGGTTTGAGAAGGCAGCTCTTCAGCTGTCTCTTTCTGTTGGCTGAATTTTGGGGCTTCAGTGTAAGCTTGGATGGAAAGCAACAGATGGCATCTCTAGATCAGACAAGCTTCACTGAGGCCTGCATGTCTTCTCCACCTTGGCAGTTGTTGAGAGTAGCCATGGAGATTGAACGCGCCTCTGCTGAAGCTATGGAAGTAGTGAGGAGGCAGCAAGAAGAGCCCAGCTGTTGCTCCAGCAACAACTCTGGGATAAGCCTAGGTAAGTGATTGGAGCTGAGGGGCAGCTGTTCTTGTCTATTTAGCCCACATCTGTTCATGACAGGGCCTCTTCTTTTTCCTTAGGAGACTGGCCACATAGTTTTTTGTTGTTGTTGTTGTTGTTGTTGTTGTTTAATGTTTCATTTCTTTCCCTGGGGGGAAAAATGCTTCCAGCATTCTTGGTAGGACATTGGGATAACTCAGAATACACAGAAGTCCTTGGATGCTTAATGTAGCATGCATATCTCTCCTCATAATGAAGCATATCTTTTCATAGCTTGTATGTGTGGTTATTTGTTGTGCAATTTGCATGTAGTCAAATGTAGCCATAATTTCTTTATGGATAGACTCTTTTGTATTTATTGTAAATAGCAGTCTACTATAACACATTATCTTCTAAGACTTTATAGCGTTCTCTTCTGTGGTTAGGTTAGTAATCTTTCCAGAGTTGATTTGTGTATAGTATGAGTTGGGAGTCCAGTTTCATTTTATACTGTGTGGGTACACATCTATCCCAGTAATGCTTAATGGAAACACACTCTTTTCCCTAATTGTCTATAAATCTACCACCCATGTTAGTTGTTAAATATTAGTACTACATGCATGAGTCTCAGAGTTCTCTATTCTAGTCTGTTTCTCTTTTTTTCTGTCTTTGCACCACAGAGATCAGAAAACAAATGGCAAAATAAACTCATGAGGTAAAAGGTGTTTTTCCATTTCCCCTCTCCCTTCACTGGATATTAAATCTGGGCTTCGTATATGCTGTACAAGTGAGATGCACCCAAACCTTATTTTTTAAAATATTTTTTAATTGATTTTATGTAAATGAATGCTCTGTCTTCACATACACCTACATGTCAGAAGAAGGGATCAGATCTCAATTGAAATGGTTATGAGCCACAATGTAGTTCCTGGGAATTGAACTCAGGACCTCTGGAAGAGCAGCCAAGTGCTCTTAACTGCTAAGCCATCTCTCCAAGCCAAGCCCCACTCTCTAACAGTGAACAATCTAGTTTTTTAAAGGATATTTATATACTTGCCAACCATCATAGTTAAGTCCAGAATATTTTAAATAGTTATTTATTTTTATTTTATTTATATGAGTATTTTGCCTGCGTATATGTCTGTGTACAATGTGGATGCAGTGCCCACTGAGGCCCTCGGATCCCCTGGAACTGGAGTTCCAGACAATTATGAGCTGTTATGTGGGTGCTGTGAATCAACCTTGGTCCTCTGGAAGAGCAACAAGTGCTCTTAACCTCTGAGCCATCTATCCAGCCCCTAGAACATTTTTATTATCCCCCAAAGAAGTTCTGTACCAGAAGCCAGGTGTGGTAGTGCATGCCTTTAATTCCAGTACTTAGGAGGCAGAGGCAGGTGGGTGTCTGGTAGTTTAAGGCTATCTTGATCTACATAGAGAGTTTCAGGACAGCAGGGCTACCTAGTTAGAGTCTGTCTCAAAAAAAAGAAAAAAGAAAGTAAAAAAAAAAAAAAGAAAAAAAAGGGAAGGAAGGAAAGAAAGAAAGAAAGAAAGAGAAAAAGGTTTGTAGTCTCTCTTCCGTTTCTCCTCAAACCCCAGCCCTCGACAAACACATGTCTTTCTCTATAGCTTTGTCTTTTCTGAACACTTCCCTTATAATAGAGTTGAATAGTGTGTGACCTCTTGCCTGTCCTTTCTAATGGAGTACAATGGTTTCAAGGTTCATCTATGTGCTACATTTCTTTTTATGGCTGTTATGGCTGTGATGAACAAGTAAAATAGTTTTATTTATTCATTTATTGGGAGACATATGGTTATTCCGTCATTTTAGCTTTCATGAATAATGCTGCTAAGTTGTGTGTGTGTGTGTGTGTGTGTGTGTGTGTGTGTGTATGTATGGATGTGTTTTTTATTCCCTTGGGTCTAAAGCAGAATTGCCAGGTCATGTAAACTTTTCTTAAAATTTATTTTCTCACCACTTGCCTTTAGGCTTATAGATAACAAGCTAAAGCACTTTAGTGTTATGTTAATTTCAATAGTACACAAAAGTTGTGCTTTGCTAGAACTTCTTTTTCCTTTTAATTTGGTATTTTTAAAATTTATATTGCAATAGCATGTATTATATATACCCATCAACATGGGATTATAATTATTGCTTCATGCAATTGCACTTAATATTATATAGATGAAAATTATAAACAAAAATACATTTATGTTAGTTGTCATATTTATCTGTCTTCTTTTATTGGTGTTTTGTTTAAGACAAGGTCTCACTCTGTAGCCTTGGATGGCCTGAAATTCATTATACTATTGAGGTTGCCCTCAAACATTCAGCAGTCCTCCTACCTCTGCCTCTTAACTGTTAGAATTACAGATAGGAATCACCAGACCTGGCTTTCAAGTTCTCTATTGATGCAGGCTATCACTATCTAGTGTTCATTCATGCTTTGTAGGGAAAGTCCACTAGTGACAAATTCCCTCAGTTTGATTGATCTGAGAATGCCTTCCTTATTTTATCCTTCATTAAAAAATTCAGTGTAAGCTGGGCAGTGGTTGCACACTTCTTTAATCCCAGCACTCGGGAGGCACGTGGATCTCTGAGTTTGAAGCCAGCCTGGTCTATAGAGTAAGTTCTAGGACTGCCAAAGCTACACAGAGAAACACTGTCTTAAAAACTAACCAACCCACCAACCAACCAACCAACCAACCAACCAGAAAAGCAAATAAATAAGTAGATTAATTAATTTAATGGTTTTGTTAATTCTCTGAGAATATTATACATGCATTTTGATCATACTCAATCCTCTCTCTTCTTTGTAATGTCTTCCAGATTCATCCTTACTCTTCTCTTAACTTAATGTCCTCTTTAAAAAAAATCCCACCAAGGCTAATTTGTGCTGTCCATATATATGTTCTTTTGGGTGTGGGGCCATTCACTGGAGGAAACATTTCCCTTAATAGGGGAAACATTCTTTTCTTTTTCTTTTTCTCTCATACTGTTCATCCTAATAGTAGTCTCCCATCCCTCCACTCTTCCTAACCCCTCCCTACTTCCCCTCTACCCCAGATCCACTGCTCCTCTGTTTTCCTTTAGAAAAAGAATAGGCCTCCCAGGAATATCAACCAAATATGGCCTAACAAGATGCAGTAA
Source organism: Psammomys obesus (assembly GCF_907164565.1). Classification (NCBI taxonomy): domain Eukaryota; kingdom Metazoa; phylum Chordata; class Mammalia; order Rodentia; family Muridae; genus Psammomys; species Psammomys obesus. The sequence goes on from NW_026596129.1 coordinate 1,015,054, forward strand.
GACTAGGCATGAACCCTCATATCATGGGGACACATTCTTAAAGAAAATTGACTATCCTTATACTAACATCCATCAGCTATCACTAGATCCTTCCCTAAGGATGCAGGCTTATGAGCTGTTCCAGGTTCATGCTAGGATGTTGACAGGCTTGATTTTGGGTAAACAATCACAGCTGCTGTGAGACATAAGTGCAACATCCCTGTCATGTTCAGAAGACACTGGTTTGCTTTATTCCTCTCTTACCATAGCTCTTACAGTCTTTTTCACCTCTTCTTTCTTGATGTTCCCTGTTGGTGGTGTAAGATACATTTCCCATTTCTGAGTTAGTACTTCACAACACTTTGACTAGTTGCGAGTTTTTAACTACCACCCACTACCCCAAAATCTTTTCAGAGGCATCTAAGTTCCTCCTTCATTTTTGAAGGATCATTTTACTCTTTGCTCTTGGATGGCCGTTCTTCCATACTTTGACTTTATCGTCCCACTGTCATTTGGCCTTCATAGCTTCTGATATGAAATCAATTTATATTCTTATTGATGGCCTTTGTATGTAACAGGTCTCTTCACTTTTCTTTTTTCTGCTGGTTCTAACTTTTCCCAGTTTGGTTATGTGTCTTGGTGTAAACTCCTATAAGTTTAACACTTGTAAGTTTACCTGTTTTGGAGGTCTCTGGATTTTCTGGATTCCCATCATTCACCAACAGCTAAACAGTTGACAACTGTTCCTTTTCTTCCACTTCTTTTTGCCTCAGAGTCTCAGATTAAACCAGGAGGAGGACTCAGAGCCTTCTTCAGATTCTCCTGGGCACTTTCTCAGTGTTGGGCCTTTTATGTCCTTTTTAGGCCCTCTGGACTGTGCACTCCCCAGCCTTTATTCCCCAGCCTTTCCTTCCAAGCTTTTGGATTAATGTATTATTTCCCATGACTGTTTCAGTGAACAGCCGGTAAAGCGCTTGACTATAACTGTTTTCAATAATTTTTTTTCTCAAGTAGTGGCCTTATATCACAGTCATTGTGCCATCTCCTTTTGGGACTTCCCCTACCTCCCCAAATTTGGATATATAAATACTTAGGTACTCATATGTTAGGTAAGCATTTTGCTACTGAACACATCCACAGCCTTCTCTCTCCCCCTCTTTATCTTTTTTTTCTCTTTTTGTTACTTTTTTTGTTTTGAGACAGGGTCTCATTAAGTTGCTCAGGCTGGCCTCACATTTGTGATACTTCTCCCTCATCCTCTCCAGTAGCTGAGATTACATACTATAGGCCTGCACAATCAGGCCCTGCTTGGGATTCTCTCTGGCTGCTGGCCTTTTTTATGTGTTCTCTCCTGGCATATACCTGCTACGTGTACCCTGAACACTTGGGAGTGTCTTCTTACTTATTGAGCTGCAAGAGGATCCTCCATCTTAAAATTTATTATAGCATTTACTTTAATCATCACCACTGTCACTGTGGCTCTCGGTGCAGTCCCTATAATGATTATTAATAAATTGTTCATAATCTATGCTATCATTACTGCAATAATGATCATTAACAGCCTTAACAGTGTGCCTGCTCACTGGTGACTAGGACATACTTGCACTGGTAGTAAGCTTGTTGGTATGAACTGAGCACCCCCACCCTGTTCTTTGGTTCTCAATAGCCTCAGTGTTGTGGAGATGGTGAGTAGAACAGGGCTGGGCTCCTGACTCAGCTCTTATCATTGTGAATGCCTGATTTGCTCTGAGAGAAATTCTTGGCCACTAGACACGCCCAAAGAAAAGGACGAGTGTCAAATTGACTCTAAAAGCCATTTGAACCTTCCACTGCCCATTTTCTACCTGACCTATTATGGACCTTGCCCTCTATGAGAAACTGTCTTCTGCTTACCTGGGTGAAGTCTGTTTCTGCATCATTTCTTTCTCTCTCACTGTTCCAGATACTGTAGCTGAGCCCTGTTGGTGACATGTCCCAAAGTATCAAGTAAGATGCTCATGTATAAGGCTTTGGTATCTCCTGGCCTTTAGAATTGTGTGAATGAGTGCTACTGTAATGACAACAACATATTTCGAGGACAAAGTGACCATGCCACAGCTGAGAATTGGAGCAATCACAAATGTCAAGAGAGACATTAACTGGTGTGGAAGGGAGACAGCCATTGGGAGCAAATTCTCAGACCTTCAGAATAGCCAAGTGACAGAACAGCTCAAGGGAATAGTGGGGGGCAGATGCTCTGATAGTAGAACTAACCAACTAACCACTGGAGTCTGAAGGCCTAGCAGCTGCTCTTGAAAAGAAGTATATGTGGAGAATGCATAGGTGGCCTGTGGAGAAAGCAATGGCAGTGAATAAGCAAATCAGCTGGTGATGTGAAGCCTGCCCCCTTACCTCTGAGGGGCCATATGATAAATACTGACTTTACTGTTTCTTCCTGAAGCCAAATCAACTTGTCAAACATAATTGCTTTCCATGGCACTTTTCAAGACCCCTCCACAGGAAAGGGGCAAACCTGAACAGCATGAGGGGAATACCTTCTGTCCAGGCTCCATATCCCAACTCTAGGGCAGGTCAGGGACAGTGTGCAGAGAACCAGTATGGTGAAGAGAGAAGACCTGGATGCTAGTAGGAGGTTTTTCCTGGCATAAAGGCAAGAAGGAGTCTTGTATGGACTGCCAGCTCCTGCCTCTTTCAAGCATACAAGCCCTGAATTCACTTTGCTGTTCATGTTTCTTTTTCTTTACAGCTGCCAGGATTGATGAAGTAACACAGAAGTACAAGAGCGTCACTAACAGACTGCATAGAGGCACAAGATAATGTGGGAGTATGAAGCCCTCACTGGAGCTGTCAGGGGTGGCGGGGGCAGTTCCAGTCTTGTTCATGGCCTGCATGGTGCCTGCAGTTTGAAGGGGAGGAGGAAGAGGGAGGTAGAGAAAACAGGCAGAGATGGATAGAACAGAAGAGGTGGAAATAAAATAAGCCTGATGCTCTGAGAAGTTGTCTTTGGACTATTGTTTGTTTCTGCACATTGCATTCTTCCCCTCTAGCCTAGAATACTCAGCTTCCCTTCCTGTCCTCATCCCTGCTATTCTACATTAGCCTGGTGGCAAATCTTCTAGTACCCCACTGGGCTTTGGCCTCTCCTCTCTGTTGCTTCTATTCCTTCCTGATACTGTCTGGCTAGTTTAAACATGCCCGGCTCTGGAGGTCTCCACTGCAAACTGACATGACCCATCTTCCTGACCATGTGCCTTCACCTTCTGTCCTGCTTACAGGGTCCTGCAGAGATCCCCTGCCATGTCCTTGGGAGCCAGCGTGTCTCGTCTTTCTTCTCTAGGATGCTAGTACCCACTGGGGAAATCTCACCATGACTAGTTGTGCAGGAACTGCTCTCTGGGATTCCCACAGTAACCCACTACCATTCTGAGTAGTGTGCCTGTCGCAGCCACCTCCCTCCCTTGAAGCACCGGAACATACAGGATTTGGTGAGGCCTATTATCACACCTGTGGCTGCCTGCCCCACCCTGCTCCTGTAACTGCACCTTTGCTTCTCCAGGCTCCCTGGGTACTTTTGGACATCTGAGTGCCAGCTCCCTCATACTCAGACAGTGCTAGAAAAGGAATTAGCAGGCAGGTCCTTGTTCTCTACTGTCCCACTGAACCAACTGCTCTAAGGACAAGCTCAGGAGTGGCTGCAGTGGGAAGATGCAGCATCAACCACATCATGAGGAGGCCAGGCCTGCGGTGTTGGATACCTAGCTCTGGAATGAGATTTTCAAAAGCCCTGGATGACCTTCTAGCTTTCTAGCCACTGTCACATCTTGATGGTGCCCCTCAGATGAGTCATGAGAGACCTTAGAGCAGTAGTTTTCAACCTATGGGTCATTACCCCTATGGGGGTTGCAAATCAGATATCCTGCATATCATATATTTACATTATAACTCATAATGGTAGCAAAATCACAGGTATGAAGTATCAGTGAAAATAATTTCATGTCTGAGAGTCACTACAACATGAGGAACTGTATTAAATGGTTGCGGCATTAGGAATGTTGAGAACCATTGTTTTAGAGGTCTCCCAGTCACCTCTTTCCATTTCTGAAATTGAAAGAATTGGTTCAGCCATGCCCATAGGGCTGTGTGGGTCAGGTCTTACTGCCTCATTGCCTCCCTTTCCTCCCTGCCTTCCCCACAACTCTACTAAATAAATGCTTGGGACACATTGGGTGTCAGACCCCTGAGTGTCAAACCCTTGGTTGGTGCCATACCCCTAGAGCAGAGATCATCATCTCCACTTGCTGCTGCAATATGGGGCCATGGAAATGTCCCAAAACCACTCCTCTTCCCTGAAGCAAGACCAAGGCCCTGTCCTCAGCCTATCTTCCTATTCACAGTCTAAACATGACACAAGCCTACGCCCTTGTCACTCCTGAGGTCATGGCAACCTCATGAAGGGAAGCAAGGTCCCCAGTGATGGAGGGAGCCAAGGCCTGGAAAAGAAGACCTGTGTGTAAACATAGAGCTAAACATCACACCTGGTTCGTCCAGGTCTGACAACCACAATCCAGGTCCTTTGAAATTTGGAGGTAGAGCTTGGCAGAAGCCACAGCCTTCCTCCACACCCTGACTTCCTCCTGCCTGTGAGGACATGTTCCTCTGGCCCATGACGGTGGTGCTCATCACTCATTGGAAGCATGCGTGCAGCCAGAGCCTGCTTCCCAGTCTGTAAATATGGGGCGTGTGTCCTGGTGGCTATAAGCTCATGAGGGGGTGGCAAGCAACCGGCTGCACAGGTCCTGTGGCCTCAGGCCTCCTGGTTGCCCAACTGGCTGCTGGGGGCGGGCTGTTTCCTCTGATTAAAGGCTGCCTGAAGCAGCCTGTGAATAGACAGGTGCCCAGCAGCCTAGGAGGCCAGGCGAATCCTGCCCCAGGTAAGCCAGTACGGTGGGCATGGGTGGACAGTGCCATGAGCCTGGCAGGGCAGATAGAAGCCAGCTTGAGGCAGCACTTGTTTTGCAGTGAAAATCTTGGGGAGACTAGAGTCCTCATGCCAGATTGCTCTGGTGCCTGCTACCCAATGGTAGAAAGCAGAACATAATGCCTGAGGCTCCCAGCCAAAGTGTCTTCACCAAGGAGCTAGGCCTAGGCACCATTTGTAGACCATACCTGCCCCCTCCTTGATGGGGAAAGTAGCTAGATCTGGACTTGGGCTAAAGTCTAGGCACTTTATTTCGTGTCTGGTTAGTTAGGTGACAGAACTAAGAGTGGCTGGAGAGAGACCCAGAGAAAGGAGGAAGGATGGACGGTAGTAACAGATCCTGGTCACTTGAACCTAGCCCCATGGAGTTCCTTTCAAAGTGTCCCTGGATGTGAGTCTTAGAAACTATTCCTAGCCCTAAAGGCCTCTTGAGGTGGGGTGGAGCAGCAGGAAGTAAGGCTCTGAGTGATAGAGCTTTGGCATGAGAAGGCTGTAGGCAGCAGGGCCTTTGCTTTTATTTTTTAAATCCTCTGGCTTATGCCACTTGTTCCGGCAGCTTTAGGCCTGTGAGAATATCAGCATGTCTGAGCCACCCCGGGCTGAGACCTTTATATTCCTGGACCTGGAAGCCACTGGACTCCCAAACATGGATCCTGAGATTGCAGAGATATCTCTTTTTGCTGTCCACCGTTCTTCCCTGGAGAACCCACAGCGGGATGATTCTGGTGCCCTGGTGCTGCCCCGTGTTCTGGATAAGCTCACACTGTGCATGTGCCCAGAACGCCCCTTTACTGCCAAGGCCAGTGAGATTACTGGTTTGAGCAGTGAAAGCCTGATGCACTGCCGGAAGGCTGCTTTCAATGGCGCTGTGGTGAGGACACTACAGGGCTTCCTGAGCCGCCAGCAGGGCCCCATCTGCCTTGTGGCCCACAATGGCTTTGATTACGACTTCCCACTGCTGTGCACAGAGCTACAACGTTTGGGTGCCCATCTGCCCAGAGACACTGTCTGCCTGGACACACTGCCTGCATTGCGTGGCTTAGACCGTGCTCACAGCCATGGCACCAGGGCTCAAGGCCACAAGAGCTACAGCCTGGCCAATCTCTTCCACCGCTACTTCCAGGCTGAGCCCAGTGCTGCCCATTCAGCAGAGGGTGATGTACACACGCTGCTTCTGATCTTCCTGCACCGTGCTGCTGAGCTGCTTGCCTGGGCAGATGAGCAGGCCTGCAGCTGGGATCACATTGAGCCCATGTACGTGCCACCTGATGGTCCAAGCCTTGAAGCCTGAATGTCAGCATCATCAATTCATCTAGGCTCTGAGCTATGTTCTTGCTCTCTGCAGCACTGTCCTGGCCTTCCTCAGCCCTGGTGTACCTAGCCATAGGATCCTAGAGCCTTCTCTGTGCTCTACCTCCAGTTGGGCAACTTCTGGTCAGCCTGTGGGCTCCTACAAATTGTTCCTTCCATCTTTCATCCCATTTCTCAATAAATGCCACCAACTATTTACCAACTGATTTACTGGCCAGACTTCTCTCTGCCCACATCCAGAACTATCCCACCAAGGCACAGATGGACTGACTCTGTGGTGAGCTCTGTGAGTATGTAGAGGTGAAGATATCAGCAAGCAGGATTCTGCAAGGGGCTTATGATAGGTTGGGATGCTTAACCCCTGGACATTTCTCTGGTATATCTCATGGTTCCATTGAGTGTTGGCCCTCTCTGCTAGGCCCTTGGGATAAGCTGGCTGAATCCTCCAAGGAGGAAAATGAGAGGGATAACTGAACCTACAATGCTAGTTTATGCCTTGTTCAAAGCCCAGCTCCAGCCCCTATCCTCGTCCACCTCTGTTCATGCTCTGCAAAGTAGCACCAGTGAATTGATAAAGAACAAGGGAAAGACAGTCATCTCTAGTGATCTGTGATTATGCCATATGGATGCCATGGGAGGGACCACCCAGGCAGACTAGGGTGCCAAGCTGATCTGAGGCATTACAGGAGAGATGGAGTGGCACATATGGTGCCACTCAGAATAAGAACTCATCCCAGGTCTCAGATCCTTCATACAATGATTTGGGCAGGTAACTTCTTATCAGCTACCTCAGCTGGACTTCAAGTTTTTGGGTGACCTGCCTGTGTAGCCCTACCCTGAGGCACTCCTGTTTTGTGGGAAGTCAGACCAGGTGAGAGCTGTGTCACCAAATGCTGGGGCAGGTAAGAAGGGGTGGGGTGGCCACACCCCAGAGTGACTCCTATGAGCAAAGCCTCCAGCTTTGAGCCAGCCTGGCCCGTTTGGGGCCCCCTAAGTAGGTCAAAATGACTAGAGAGGCTTCAGTATGTATGGTGGCAGGATGATGAGACCAGAGTACTGGTGATGGTTACATTAGAATAGTCTCGTGGCCTGGCTGAGACCGAGGGACAATGGAGGTCACATAGGGTTGTGTCTAGAAGAGAGGCAAAATATGATTTGTGTGTTTGTTGTATTTCTTAGGCCTGATCCCTTTACCTTCTGGTCAGGCTCAGGTAGGCAGTCTATTCCAAAAAGTGGTGCCCTTAGAATGCTTTCCCTGCTACTAAAAGAAAGGCTCAACTCTAGGATTAGCTAGCTGCTCTATTTGTGCCTTAGGTCACCTCCATAGTGGTCTTGTTTTGTGCTTTTCCCCTCCTTAAGGCTGAGGTTTCTGCCTCAGCCATTCAATTACCCTTGGCCTCACAGTAGTCTGGTCTTAGATGTTATTCCCAAGTCTTTCCTGCTCACTCACACTAATCAGGTTTAGCGTTAAGTTTCTTTCCATGTGGTACAGACAAGCTGAGACCTGCCGCAAAAACAGTGATGAATTGATGCCAACTTGCTTTCCAGGAAAGTAAATGCACATGTGTGTGTTTGTGTGTGTGTTTCCCATCCATGATCAACACTATTCAGCTCACAATTTCCCTTCTCTTAATGAGAAAGTAAAACATTAGAGATGTATCTTAAAATGTCACATGTTCACACTACCCACTGTGATTTAATCTGCAAGTACTAACATGCTCCCCATTATTTTCTCAAGCCAGGGCAGTCAACAAAGCAGACATAAATTGAGCACTGCTGTGTCCTGGCCCATTGACCTCTGTGGGATAGTTCTCTCACTGTGGCCAATAGGAAAGGACAGAGTGTGCACAAAGCCTTACAGGAATAGATTTGTGGCACCACACTACAGCATTGATTTCCACTGTGGTCTGCTAGATGAGTAGCAATATACAGTAACAGTAAAATATGGTCAGTGATAGATTTAGGTACCTCCTTTAATTTTTTTAATATACCTTGTTTACTTTTTCATTTATATTATTTATTTGCTTTTGGTTTTTTGAGAAATGGTCTTATATATCCTAGACTGGTCTTATCTTCCTTTTGTAGCCAAGGCTAACCTTGGACTCCTTATCCTCAAGCCTCTACCTCCTAAGTTCTGGGATGATAAGCTGATGTTGCCATGTCCAGCTTGTTTACATAACTTAATTTCTAATAGATGCTAACATTTAACAATTACCTCTCAAAATTTCCAATCATTTAACATCTATCTGAATGACTCAACAATAACAACAAAAGACTGACCATTACATACTTTGCTGCAGATGACACTGTAGGCAGTGTCAATGGAAACCATCTGGGCAAATGCCTGAAAGGGCTAACTGAGCAACTATCACGAGATGCAAGGTTTCACCTATATATGTGTATCCCCAAGAGAATTTCAGAGGTCACCCTCCACCTTATCTATCTATCTATCTATCTATCTATCTATCTATCTATCTATCTATCTATCTATCTATCTAT